>NC_138555.1:64901000-65317022 GCF_964273705.1 Natrix helvetica | reverse complement strand
AACATCGCTGATGGTAGCTCTTTAAAAACTCCAATCATGTTCCCATCTATTTGAAGACAAGAATAATAAGACTTCTGCAAAATATCATTTCTAAAATTTCTCTCAGTAAAGTATATCACAACATCTCTTGGTAGTTGCCTTTGTAATGCTATACGTGAATTTACTCTGTAAGTTTTATCAATCTTAGCAGAAATCTCACAAGAATCCATTTTTAATAACGTGGCCAAAGCATCAGCACAAACTTTTCTTAAGTCCTCTCTAGGGTTTTCTCTGATACCCCTCAGTCTAACAGCGTACTCCATAGATCTGAATTGCATCATAATAATCTCATTATCCATCCTTTGCATATTCCCCTCCATTTCAACAAATTTCAAATCCGTTTCCTTCGTTTTGGTTTCCAAATCCAAAGCCAGTTGCTCAACTTTACTGTCCACCTTAAGAACAACTTCTGACAGACCTGCGGCTATAGCGTGTAGATTTTTATCGAGCTGGTCGTGCTTTTTAATGGTATCCTGAACCATTTCTTTAACCTCATTAATTTCTTTACCTAAAAAAGCAATTTCTTCCCTTATGAAGTCCTTCAAATCCTGGAAATTTATTGTAGCACCTGGGGAAGCCACCTTTTGTTCCGTTGCCATGTTTAACAAAAAACACAACTTTCTCACAAAATACTCCTCCAAGTAGATCAAATTGTATAAACTAACTTTAAAGTTGTTAATAATTCTTTCAGCCGCCTCTAGCTGTCACCATTCAATTAACTTTCCTTTTCTTTGGGTATTCAGCTGTAAATTAACGCCATTTTGAAGCCTTTGTTCTGAAGCCTTTGTTCTGAATCCTTTGTTCTAAGCCCACATCTTTCAAGTTGAATAATAGCGTTCTTTAACAAAGTTTTTCAAACTTAAAACTTAAAATACTTGCAAATGTTTCCTTCTGAGTTGCTCGGTGTTAAAACGTTGTTATTTACGGCGTCTTGCTCCGCCGCTTGGCAGAGGATTCCATTAGACCGGAGCTTGAAGCGTCTGCAAAGGGGGGCTCTGCTTGCCCACACCCCAGAGGCTATAAATCCTTCTGGGGAGCTACAAGAGGTCAACCCCGCAGCGCTAATCTCTCTCCTAGATTCCTAAGAATTTCGGAGTTTCCAAGGCGTTTATGATCTTTAAAAAAACGCCTCTACAGTCTAGTGGGTCGACAAGCTCAGAAAAAGCCTGCCCTCGACGTCCCAAAAGTCTAGCGATGGAGTTTCTCCCTTTTATATTTTTCATAATTTGATTTTATTTGCAATTGCGAAAACCAACCTATATCAATCCCTTGTTCTTCTAATTCTTGTTTTTGTTTTAGTCCCCCCCCTTTCTGTTAAGATATCTTTATAGCTAATAATATTCTTCATGCTACTGGTATTTGGATGTGTCAATGCTTCCATTGTTGAAAGCCACATTGGTATTTCCAAGTAATTTTTCCCTTTTACTGTTTCCCATATTGTTAATAATCCATTCCTTATGTAATGTCTTTGGAAATAGCCATGTGCCTTACTTTTACCATACCACAAAAAAGCATGCCAACCTAGTTGCAACTCATGGCCCTCTGTTTGTAGTCTTGTATTGCTCAATAAAATCCATTCTTTCATCCAAGTTGCTTGGTAATCCAAACCCACCTCTAGCTCTTACATCTTGCAACATTTTTATACTATTTCTTGCTTTTTTCCCTTGCCATATATATTTCCTCACTATTTTATTCATACTTTTGAAATATTTTTTCTCTAATTTTATTGGTATTGTTTGGAATAAGTATAGCAGTCTTGGTAATATGTTCATCTTTATTACAGCTTTTCTTCCCATTAGTGATAGTTGTAAGTTTTTCCATCTTTCCAAATCTATTTCTATTTGTTTTCTCACCTTATAATAGTTATTCTCCTTTAATGTTACACACCTTGATGTCAATTGGATACCCAAATATTTCACTTTCTTCACCACCTGTATGTCTAGTTTCCCCATTAACTCTCTTTTCTGGCTTTTCTGTTATATTTTCACCAAGAGTTTTGGTTTATCTTTATTAATCTTCAAACCCAATACTTCTCCATACTCTTCTATTGTTTCAACTAGTTTTGGCCCTGTTTCTATTGGATCCTCCATAATAAACACCAAATCATCCACAAATGCTTGTAATTTATATTCTTCTTTCTTGACCCTCATACCTTTTATCTCTGTTTTGTCATATTTCTCTATTCAAAATCTCTAGTGTCAATATAAATAATAATGGCAATAGTGGACACTCTTGTCTAGTTCCCTTCGTGATCGCTACCTTTCCAGTCATGTCACCATTTACCATTACCTTTGCCGATTGATTCTTATAAATCATTTTAATCATATTTATAAATCCCTCACCAAATTCCATCATTTGTAATTGCATTATCATAAATTGCCAATTCACATTGTCGAAGGCCTTTTGCGCGTGCAGAAATAACAATGCATTTGCTTCTCTGGGTTGGCTTCATAGTACTCTAGCGTATTCAATACAATTTGCATATTGTCTCTGATCTGTCTCTTAGGGAGGAATCCATTTTGGTATATGTGTATAAATTCATTTAAGAGTCTCTTCATTCTTTCTTCCATTATTGATGCAAAAATTTTGCAATCCGCATTTAATAGTGAAATAGGTCTATAATTCTTTACATGTTGTAGATCTGACTCTTCTTTTGGTATAAGGGTTATATATGCATCACCTAATAGAGCAGTATGTTTTTTCATGAAAGCCTCTGCTTCCGCAACTGTATTAATTCTAATTCTACTGCCCTCCCAAAAAATCAACATGCCTTCTGGTAACAGCCACCTGAACCAGATCCCATTATTATATAATTTTTTTGCTAAGAAGGTATATTTCCTTCTCTTATCTCTTACTTTCTTTGGGATCTGCTTAAGAATGGCTATTTCTTTATCCTTATATTTTAATGGTCCTCCCCTTTGAGCTCCTAGAACCTCATCTCTTGTGGTTTTTCTAAGAAATTTAACATGAACTTCCCTTGGGACATTATGTGTTCTTGCATAGGCTGAGTTAATCCTATAAATCAAGTCAATATCCCACCCAAGCTGTTATTTATCTCTGTTAATATATTCTGCTAACATTGTGGTCATAATCTCTTTAAGATCTTCATTTTCAACTTCTGGTAAATTTTGAAACCTAAGAAAAAAAGACATCCTTTCAAATTCCGTTTTTATCATATGATTCCCAAATTCTATATTCCCCTTTGGATTGCCTCCAGGCCGCTCCTCATCCCAACCGCACCCTCCTCCAGAACACCTATCCGCTGCTCGTTCTGTGTAGTTTTTTGTTGTGTCTCTCTAAGCTGATCATTTAAGTCCTGCAACTGTTTTTTCATTTCATCCTGTCCCTTTAAGAGGGCCTGAAGCATCTGCTGAGTAGAGAAATCCTTTGAACTCTCTTCAGGGGCTTTAGGTTGTAGAAAAGACCCCAACTGTGACTGGTGGGCAATGGGGCTGGACGTAGAAGATGTTGGGGCCGATGAGGCCTTTCCAGGTGGTAATTTTTTTGGACCCATCATGAAGCTCGGAGATAGTTATTGTTCTATACAGGGAATGGTGTCCGTAGGAAAGCACAGCCAGTAGAGGCCACCAAACAGGCAAGTCCAAAGGAGAATAAGTTGTTTAATTCAAAACCAAAGCAGATGGGTGGATCAAAACATTCCAAATCCAGGGAAAAAGTTTGTTTGAAGAGGCTCCTGGAGATCTCTGGGGTGGAAATTAAATCAAGGCAAACAAAGTCTTTCAAGGGAGGAGTCTCATGCTCACAGACAAAGAAGAAAGAGGAAGTGAGCCATCTTGGCTCAGCCAGCACCGGTGGTCAGGAAACAGCAAAATCAGAATTCCCATAGATAGCTTAGAGAAGAATCAGTTCAACCATCCTTTCTCTCACAGTTGTAGTCAAAAGAGAAAAAAAGAGGGGAAAAAAGGGTTTTCCTTTCCTTTTTTCCCCATTAATTAAGGGAAGTGAAAGTATTTTGAACTTTTTTTGAACTTTCTCTCTCTCCCTCGCAAGGGAGAGATTTTTCAAGTGCCGCTTTTCCGAGGGGGGTGGAAATTCCCTCCCCCCTCCACTTTCAACTCCTTCGCTGGTTGAAACAAAGTCTAGAAAAAAAACTGCAGAACAGTCAATAAGGTTTTAAACTGTATAAGACCCGGGGAAAGCCCCCACCCCACCATGCTTCAGCTGCTGCATTCAAATTAGTCATTTCCTTCCTGGCTGCGCTCGGCGAAGCACACGTTGGCATTCCGCGCGCTCCCTGCGCTCCACGGCTCCTGGGGCAAAGCTGGAGACCCCCCCGTGGCCGCCGCCATTCCAGGGGGTCCCAGCAAGCCACCCCTATGGCAGGGCACCACTCCAAGGCACCCTGTGCTCCCCTAGAATCCATGGGAGCTCACCGAGGCAGCGAGAAGGCAGACGCACGCGTCTCTCGCCTTCGGCTGCCGGAAGTCGTCTCTCCCCTTCTTTTGACTTTTGATGCCCTCTGTTACCTCCATCATTGTTCCCACTTGCCTTCTGAGGTCAGTGTCCAGCCCAGCCTGGCCAGCCATTCTGCCTTCAATCAAGCTAGAGTGGGGAGGGGGAGCACAAACAAACAGTGAGGAGACCACAGGAGGAGGGACGCATGCTGTAGTACATGCTCGCCTTCTTTCTGAGGGCTCCGCAGGTGGTCAGTGGGTGGGCTTTATTATGTACCAGGCAGGGGTGAAATGCCTGAACCGGTTTTCCTGAACCAGCAGGGAAAAAAGGCTTGAGGCGTGCAATCCACAAAAGCTGGTTGTTTTTACTTTTTAAAGCCTTTTTTACATGCTGTTTTGCCTGAAAGAAAGAAAGACAGGGAGGGAGGGAAGGGAGAAAGAAAGAGAAAGAAAAAGAAAGAAAGAAAGAAAGAAAGAAAGAAAGAAAGAAAGAAAGAAAGAAAGAAAGAAAGAAAAAGGGATGTGTTCGAAGGAAAAAATCAGGACTCACTTTTCAGCCGGGAGATCCTTGGCAAAGAAAAACAAATGCCGTCGCTTTAAATCAGAAGTCTCCAAACTTACAGCATGGCTGGCTGTGGAATACTGGGAGTTGAAGTCCACAAGTCTTGATGTTGCAAACTTTAGAGACCCCTGCTTTAAATTGAAACCTCGGAAGGAGGTTTTTAATTGCAGAAGCAAAAGAGGGAGGAGGAGGGAGGGGAGGGAGGGAGGGAGGAAGAAAGGAAATATTCTAATACATTATTACTAGTAAGTTTATTAAGAAGATACATTCAATTATTAAGAACTGAACAACTTTCTTTTCTTTCTTTCCTTCCTTCCTTCCTTCCTTCCTTCCTTCCTTCTTTCTTTCTTTCTTCCCCCCTCTCTCCTTCTACTATATTGTTTTGCTCATTTCCACATTCTTAAAAAACCCTAAATTATCTAAATGGGATCATTTAAAGTCAAGTTAACGAATCTGAGCTAAAGCTTTTGTCACGGAGTACAATCAGTTTTCAACAAGACTTCTAGAGGTCCTTTAGATGTGATTCCTAAAATGTGAGAGAAAGAGAGAGAAGGACTGCTAACCCTGGCACTAGATGTAGCTTCAGAAGACGCTTTGAAACAGCACAGCAATCTAGGGCTGGAAGGGATTTCAGAGGTCATCTAGTCCAACCCCCTGCTTCAGGAGGAAACCTTATATTGGGAAACCTTTTTATTAAGGTGACCAGCTTTTTTACAATGAAAAGGAGGACAAAGCACGTTCTATTGTCCAAAATGCTAAGGTGACCAACTTTTTTACAATGAAAAGGAGGACAAATAAATTGGAAAAAATATATCATAAATAAAAGAAATATTTTATTCATTGCAACAATAATACACTAAAATATGATATATGCATTATTATATCCAAGCAGATGACGTCAGGGAATTCCCCCTGACAGCCGGCATCTGCACTAGCAACAGCCAGGTCGCGTCTGATTGGCTAAGACGCAACCTGGCTGAGAGCGGGGAAACTCCGGTCTGGGGATTGGCTGGTTCGTCTGACAGCTTCACATAAATAGCTGTCAGACGAGCCCTGCTTGCTTCTCTCCTGTAAATACGTTGACTGTGTTGTATTCAATAAAGACTTGTTAATTCGCCTCACGTCTCCACTCGCCTTTTGTGCCAATCTAACACTGGCGACGAGGATGGGATCTGGCTGCCTCTAACCCACCGAACGTTCCACCTCGGCACAATTGTCCTGGCGACCAGTCTCTTCGTTCCTGCCTAACTTTTGAACTCTGAGGAGATCATGTCGGCGATGCCAACTTTCGTCCCCTTCAGCTGCGACGGCGAGACCTGGGAAGCGTTCCTGGAGCGCTTCGAGTGCTACCTGATCGCCAACGGCCGACGCGATGTGCCGGACGACGAAAAGTGTAGTTTCTTTCTGAGCTGTTGCGGCACGCCGATGTTCAGCGCCGCTCGCTCACTAGCAGCTCCTCAGCCAGTCCACTCACTGGACTGGGCCACCTTAATGGAGCGTCTACAGCGCCACTATGCCCCTACCCCATCCTGGGTGGCGAGGCACTACGCCTTCAGACGCTGCGTGCAGAAGCCGGAGGAATCTGTGAGCCAGTTCCTCCAGTCGCTTCGCACAGCGGCGATGAGGTGCGAGTTCGCCGATCTGGACCGCAACCTCACAGAGCAGTTTGTCAGCGGCGTCAAAGACTTGCGCCTACGCCGGCGGCTTCTGTCCCAAGTGGACATCACACTCACCGGGGCCATTGAACAGGCAAGGGCGGCTGAACTCTCCGACGAGTCAATGGCGGAGATGTTCAACCTGCCGCCTCCGCCAGGCCGCACTTGCCTGGTGGACGAGCTGGTCCCTCTGCCGATTGACTACCCAGAGGAAGGAGCGGTGGCCCGTATAGGCCAGTCCTCAAGAAGACGCGCCCCTCAGTGAGCCCGAGAAGCCGCGACCGCTTGCCTGGGCTGCGGAGGCAACCATGACCGCTCTGGTTGCCCCTTTAAGGCTGCAGTATGCCGCCGCTGCCTTAAGAAAGGACATCTGGCCCAGGTCTGCAGAGCGCAGTTCCCCTTGCCTCAGCGCCCAGATGACGTCTCGACTGCAGCCGCCGCCAAGCCGCGACCCGGGAGCCGCTCCGGACGACAGCAGCAGCAGCAGCAGCAGCAGCAGCAGCAACAGCCTTCTCGCGGAGGCTGCTACGCAGTGGACGCTGATCAACACGCCAGCCCCGCAGAGTTGGCCTTCCACACTGGTGCAGGTGCAGAGCGCATCAAGGCGTCGCTCCTAATTGAAGGCTCCCCCTGCACCATGGAGGTGGACTCGGGGTCTTCCCGATCACTCCTGTCGTGGGCAGAGTTCTCCCGCCTCTGCCCAGGCATCTCCAAGACCCAGCTCTCCTCCCCAGACGCAACCCTTCGGGACTACCAGGGGACTCTGATTCCTACCCTGGGTTGTCACCTGGTGCGGGTGGAGTATGGGGACTTTTCGGGGTGCCTTCCCCTTTTGGTAGTGGAAAAGCCTTTGCCAGCCCTCCTGGGCCTTGACTGGTTCCCGGCACTAGGTCTGTCAGTGCACGGGGTAAGGCAAGTGATGGCCACGCCTCCTGACGTGGCCGACGTGCTTGCAAGGTTCTCCGACGTGTTTGATGGGCAGCTGGGGGCGTATAAGGGGACCCCCATTTCCCTCAATCTAGATCCCCAGGTTGCCCCCATTAGGCTGAAGGCCCGTAGGGTGCCTTTCGCCTTGAGGGCCAAGGTTGATGCGGAGCTGGACAAGCTCGTCGCGCAGGGAGTCTTGGAGCCTGTGTATTACTCCAAGTGGGAGACCCCTTTGGTCATCCCAGTTAAGGCGGATGGTTCTATTCGCCTCTGCGCTGACTTTAAATCCACCATTAACCTTGCCCTCCAGGCGAACCCCTATCCAGTTCCGGTAGTGCAGCACTTGCTCCACTCTTTGGGACAAGGCTGCATCTTTGCGAAACTGGATATGGCGCAGGCCTACCAGCAGCTCCCGGTGGATGACGAGGCGGCGGCTGCGCAGACCATCGTCACCCACCGTGGAGCTTTCCGTTTCCGCCGCTTGCAATTCGGTGTTTCCGTGGCCCCGGGGATCTTCCAGAGCCTTATGGAGCGTTTGCTCCATGGGCTCCCTGGCGTGGTTCCGTATTTCGATGACGTCCTGATCGCCGCTAGCAGCCGATCGGGCCTCATCGAAGTACTAGTGAAGGTCCTCGAATGTTTCAGGGGTGCGGGCTTAAAATTGAAACGCAGCAAATGCTCGTTTGCTGTGCCGCGGGTGGATTTCCTGGGCTTCACCACTGATGCCCAGGGAATTCACCCCACCCCTTCCAAGGTAGCAGCCATCAGGAACGCCCCCACGCCTTCCTCCAAGACGGAGCTGCAGGCGTTCCTTGGCTTGCTTAACTTTTACGCGCCATTTTTGCCGCATAAGGCGTCACTAGCCGAGCCGCTGCATCGGTTGCTCGACCGATCGGCAGCCTGGCGCTGGGGCAACCGTGAAGCGCATGCGTTCGCGGCTGTCAAAGACATGCTGACGTCAGAGGCAGTCCTCGTCCAATATTCGGACAAGATGCCTTTGACTCTTGCTTGTGACGCCTCCCCCGTGGGTTTGGGGGCGGTCCTGAGCCATGTGCTGCCCAATGGCTCGGAGGCCCCCATTGCCTTTTATTCCCGGACACTGACTTCTGCGGAACGCAACTACAGCCAGATTGACAAGGAGGCTCTGGCTGCAGTGTCAGGGATTAAGAGGTTTCACGATTACCTCTATGGGCGGCATTTTACTTTGTTCACCGACCATAAGCCACTCCTTGGGCTTTTGGCTGGCAACAAGCCGACCCCTCCCATTCTTTCTCCGCGCATGACTAGGTGGACAGAGTTCCTAGCTGCTTACAGCTATACTCTGCTCTACCGTCCGGGCAAGCACATAGGGCACGCCGATGCCCTAAGCCGCTGCCCCCTTCCTGTCTCCGACCCTCCGACAGTGCCCTGCCTGTCGGTTTTGGCCATAGCGGATTTGGCTCTGCCCCTCTCCTCCGGAGATGTGGCGACAAAATCTAGGGCTGACCCTGACCTGTCCCAGGTCATGCTTTGGGTCCAGAGGGGCTGGCCAGAGGGACCGGTGCCTGAGCACCTTCGCCCCTTCAAGGCCAGGCAGCTGGAGCTGTCACTTCACAGTGGGTGCCTCCTGTGGGGTGACAGGGTGGTCATTCTACCCAGCCTGCGCCACCAGGTGCTATCTCGCCTTCATGAGGGCCACCCAGGCATAGTGCGCATGAAAGGCCTGGCGCGCAGCTATGTGTGGTGGCCTCGCATTGACGACGAGATAGCCGCTTGGGTGGCCGGCTGCTCCCCCTGCCAACTTTCCCGACCGGCGCCACCGGCGGCCGCACCGCGGGAATGGGAACTGCCCCGTGGGCCTTGGTCCCGCCTACACGTTGATTTTGCGGGCCCCTTCAGAGGCCAGGTCTTCTTGATAGTGGTGGACGCTTATTCGCGCTGGGTGGAGCTCATCCTCATGAGATCCACCACAGCCGAGGCCACGATCAGGGAACTGACTAGGCTTTTCGCCACCCATGGCTTGCCGGACGTCATCGTCTCTGACAACGGGCCTCAATTTGCATCCACCACTTTTCAGCTGTTCTTGGCCTCTCAGGGCATCCGCCATGCCCCTGTCGCCCCATACCATCCAGCTAGTAATGGCCGGGCGGAACGGGCGGTCCGCTCGGCCAAGGAGGCGTTAAGCAGGATGGATGGGGCAGACTGGCAATCAAGGGTGGCTGCTTACCTTTTGGTACAGCATGCCACTCCTTGCCCCCTGTCCGGAAAGTCTCCAGCCGAGCTGCTGATGGGCCGGCGCCTGCGGACCACTTTGGATAGGTTGCACCCACTCTATTCAAAGGAACAGCCTGGCAACCTGGGGCCCCCTCCCCGTTCCTTCGCAGTGGGCGATTCCGTGTGGGCTCAGGCTTTCTCAGGGGCGGTTAGGTGGGTGCCTGCCACCGTCACCGCCATAACCGGCCCCTGTTCTTACAGGGTCCAGCTACATGATGGGACCGAATGGCGGCGGCACCTGGATCAATTGAGGCGCCGCCTACCGTTCAACAGCGACAACAACCCTGCAGGGTCGACCGTCGTCGTCGCTCCACCTGAGCCTACCAACGCATCGCTTCCTGGTGCCCTTCCACCAGTCTCAGTTGACCCAGTCCAGCTACCCTGGACCGTTCCGGTCTCGGACGCCGCCTCCCGGCCGTCCATAGTTGGGGGTGTGCCGCCCATTTGGCGAACTCCTCCCGGTTTTCCGTTGGCCTTCCCCGAGTCAGGCCAGGCCTACCCTGTTGTTCCCTGCTCAAGCCCGCCTTCGGCCGCGCCCCCTCGGCCCTGCCTACCTGATTCTTGTAGTACTCCTTCCGTGGTAGGCCCCCAAGATGGCGCCCGGAGCTCCACTCCCTTGCGGGAGGAGCTTCGACGAGCACCACCTTCTCCTCCGGCGTCTCCTGTAGAACTGAGACGTTCTGGGCAGGTCCGGCGCCGCCCAGCCTATTTGCGTGAGTACGTATGTGCGTCGTCTACACATGCGCACTCACTGGGGGGGAAGGAGTATTATATCCAAGCAGATGACGTCAGGGAATTCCCCCTGACAGCCGGCATCTGCACTAGCAACAGCCAGGTCGCGTCTGATTGGCTAAGACGCGACCTGGCTGAGAGCGGGGAAACTCCGGTCTGGGGATTGGCTGGTTCGTCTGACAGCTTCACATAAATAGCTGTCAGACGAGCCCTGCTTGTTTCTCTCCTGTAAATACGTTGACTGTGTTGTATTCAATAAAGACTTGTTAATTCGCCTCACGTCTCCGCTCGCCTTTTGTGCCAATCTAACATGCATAATAAAAACATTTGCAACATTTTATATTGTAATTATGGTTACATGCCTGCTAATTATTATTTAAATGAGTACTTTTCTATTGAATTAATATTTTTTGTCAATGTATCATCTTCTAACAATATATTGGAAATATCTGAACAAGAAATATCCTTCATATTGAATTTTACGGCAAGTGCTGCAGCTAGAGTATCAACATTCAATTTCGATTTCTCACTTGTCGAAAAATCATTGGCAATTGAAAAAAACTCTTTCAACTGCTGCATTAGTTCCAGGGCAGCACAACGTAAATTGAACAAGTATAAATAAATGTTCACATGGAATATGTTCATTTTTGAAATGGCTGAAAATATCCACCCATCTTTATCAATTTCAACATGTTGATTTTCCCATTGTATTAATTTTTCAGAATTTAAATATACATTCAGTCTTCTAATTTCTTCAAAGAGACAATTGTCGTCTATTTTAATGTCTAGCATTTCTTTAGATAAAAATTCAACACAAGATTCAATATCTGTTCAATATACTTGCGATGAAGTAAAAAAAACACCATTAAAAACTGTTTAATAAAACGTGAATTGTACTTACCTCTGTATAATTGAATATTCACTGAGAAAGAAATAATTACTGTGAGTCATTCAATTGCCGACGTACCGTGAGTCTACTGCGTGCGTATGTGCCGTGTTGTGTTTTGGTAAGAAGTAAACAAAGCCACTTGCACTCGGCACTCTCTCTCAAGGTCTCCCGTGCGGAGCGCATGCGTCTCATAATCGCGTCTTATACCGCACTATACCGAGTCTTGAGGAATTGTCATGTCAAATACAAATACGTCACATAATGCACAACAGATTAGTCTTCAAATATCGAAAAGGAGGACATGTAGGAGGACACTTTTCGAGGGAGGACAGAACTTACAAAAGAAGGACTGTCCTCCCTAAAGGAGGACGGTTGGTCACCTTATTTTTATGTACACTGAGAGCATATGCACCAAAGACAAATTCCTTGTGTGTCCAATCACACTTGGCCAATAAAGAATTCTATTCTATTCTATTCTATATCATCTGGATTATTTTGTCATATTTGGCTCAAATCTATCTAAAACTGGCAAACCACCTCCTCCTCCTCTTCCTCTGATGCCTATTGGTGTTATACAAATTTCCACAGTTTAAATAGTAATTAAGAATAGTGTCAACATTTTCTGTGTACAATGGGCTTTTTTACCAGATATGAGAAGCTATGGCAAATATCATATACCTATTGCGAGTGTGTGTGTGTGTGTGTGTGTGTGTGTGTGTGTACATACACATACAGTATATAGTAGATAATGTATTTTTTTCTGTGCCTATACACTATACTATGCAATATGTATGTACACATATGGCATATATACATAGGATTAAATAGTATATTTTGGATGTTTAGTAGTAAATAAATAGACAGAAAAAATGTATCTCATTGAGACCTTTGAGGCGAGGAGAGGCCAGGCAAGGCACCCCTTGACGTGAGTGACGTCAAGTTGGCCACGTCCACCCAGTCACATGACCAACCAGTCACATGGCCACGAAGCCACGCCTGTCCAGTCACATGACCATCAAGCCACACCCACCAAACAAGCCACACCCACAGAACCGGTAGTAAAAAAAATTGAAACCCACCCCTGGGACAGGCTGAGTGAAGTTGAGCCTCCCTTGCCCTCCTGCCTGCTTCTCCAAAATGACAAGACGTAGCAGAGTAGTAGCCCCTTAGCAAGCTCCAGTGTGGTGATGAAGACATAAAATGCCTGGCTACCTCCCCGCCCCCCCTCCCCTTGTGAGAATATCAGCTAGGTAGCAGATTGAGGCTCTCAGTGGAGAACTTAAATGCCTTGACAATACTGTAAATGCACAAGAAGGAGGGAAGGAGGGGAGGGTAATGATATGTGGGAATTACCTTGGGAGACAGGAGGAAAAGCTGTAGCCTAGACAATGGTCCCATGAAATCTGATGGAGAAAACATCTCAGAATTGACCTCCCTAGTTTTCTGGAGAGTAAAAGTAAGGAAGGAGAGAAGTACTTTCAAACTGGCAAGATTCTGATACTGTAACATTACAATTAAGGTAGTATTAGTACTCATTATGCTTTTTGCCTGGATTACCTCAAAGGGCTGAGAGGGTGGGAGGGAAGGAGGGAGGAAAGAAGGAAAGACGGACTGAGGCATTCCCTTTTCACCAACTATAGTCATTGATGGTAGGGGAGAGGGGTAGAATGAAAACTCAGCTAAATATCTATGGAGATTCTGAGTCATCCAGGTCATGGTTGTCCCAAAGGTGCTTTTTCAAGAGGCAACTGGACTTTCATTGGGACAATGAAATCTCTGCTCCATCTTCTCTGCAGCACAAGGTTCCATCCTTACTATTTGTCCAGAGCTGAGTTTTTCAAGTCAGAGTTAGACAGTGGAAGGGGTGCTTCTCCACACACGGATGTCTTTTGGGAAGAACTAGTCATGACCAGTTTACTTCTTCTGAAGACAGCAACACCTCAGCCTCATTCCTGAGGTGTGATGAAAGGTTGGCTGTGAGTAGAAATCATACTTTTCCTCCTGTCTCAGGAGGTGTAGAGGGAAAGTACATCAATATGGCTATATGGATGAGGCCTCATGCCTGCATATATTCTATAGATAAAAGCAATTTTATATACCTTATATAACAATGTAATTCTGAGGAAGGGAAATGATGTGTAAAGTAATCACCAACTTCCTAGCAAATGATATCCAAACCATTGCTCTCCAGGGACAATTTGTTTACACATTAGTCTTCCTTACCTGACCTTATGAATCCTGTTATTAAAGATTTTGTTACAAATAACAGATTTTTTATTGTTAAAAATAGAGAAATACAACTATTATGAGATTTTAATATGGGGAATTCAGCAAATATTTTTTAAATTCTGGAATCTTGGTTTTTTTAGAAAGAAAAGATACATAAGATATCTGTGCACTTTTCTCTCCTGTTCTGTCATTTCAGGAGTTATCAAGGTGAATGAGAAACTGTTTTAGGAGTGAGCTAGTAATTAGGTTTATTATTAGCTAGTGAAGGTGAATGATGGATATGCTGACAGGGATGCTGATCCTGATATTAGAGAAATAAGGAATTTTGGTGGGAAAATGTGTGGGATAAGCAAGAAATTGTGTAGATGAGAGAGAAGGAAAAGGAAACAATGGGTCTGGCTGAGAACTGGATACTTGGGCTGGGTGAGAGATTACAGTGAGCAAAGTCTTGAGTATTGGGCGGGCATAAGCAGCGTATGCAATGGTGAGAAACAAGGATTCTTGGCTTCTGTGTTTTTAGCTATCACAGGTACAACTGTGGTTATACCTGCTGACACTGCCTGTCGAGATGGGTTGCCACTTGGAGCCTTGCAAAAATCCATTGTCTAAGGCAGAAACGGAGGCAGAAAACTACTGTAGCTTGTCCACCACTGGAGCTCAGATCACAACACAGACGAAAGGAAAACATTGTACAAGAAACTGTGACAGTGATTGATGTGATAAGTCCAAGGCTTTGGAGCTGAAGTGTAGCAGTACAGAATGGATTGGAGGGCTTGTGATGCAGCAGAAGCTTTAGTGGAGGTGGTGATAGTAAAGGTGATTGAAGGAACAAATGGAGACAAATAGAAGAACATTGGTGTTTGTTTTTTTCCTGGGCAGAGACAGAAGTCTTGGTACTGCTATATAATCCCTGGGAAGGAGCAAGATTGAGGTGGAAGGCAGGGAAGGATATAGAAAGGAAGGGACAATTACTATAATGACAAAAGAGAAGATATGTAAGAGATTAAAGTATCCATTATGGAGAAAAGGAGACTGGGAATTTTTGACCATCCCATTCTGATCATTTGTTCTCTGATTAAGAACCACAAGTCTGAATTAATTGAATCCTTCAACTTACACCGATGTTATTAAATACACTCTGCATTAAATCTTTCCTTGTCCCTGATTTACTCAAGGACGAGAGGCCATTTTTAGCATGTATAAAGAAAACATGTCTGGGCAAGGATGGGGACTATCTTCTACCCAACATACATCCAGCAATAGTGTAGCATCCAATCAGTGACGTGCGATGAGTTTTAGGGCTGGTGAGGCTGGTGACGTCATCAAATTATCATCATGAAGGGAGGACTGTGACAACTTTGATCTTTGCAAGCATTCAAGCAAAATACCCCAGGATCACGGTGGTGGGGACAGCAACTCCTTCCACTGCGCTGCGGAGGAGAGCCACAGGAAGGAGGGGAATGGGACCTCCTGCACATGTGGTCCCATTCCCCTCCTTCCTGTGGCTCTCCTCCGCAGTGCAGTGGAAGGAGTTGCTGTCCCCGCCACCGTGAACCTGGGATATTTTGCTTGCACGCGCAAGAAAGAGATGAAAGAGAAAAGGGGAGATTTTTTTTCTTTTCCTGATGAGAGTGGTGAGGCTCTGCCTCCCCTGCCTCCCCTGCCTCCCCTGCCTCCCCTGACTGCACGTCACTGCATCCAATTGATGGGTGCTACATCAATCTTGACTCCCAAGTATGGAGAAGCTGTAGCAGGGGTCAACTACAAGAACCCCAGGTAATTTGGATGTAAGTTATTGTTTGCGATGTTGGAGCCTAAGGACAAGCTCCCCTGATGCATGAAAGCATTTCTACCCAGGCTGTTTGATTTCACCACCGGGTTTGTAGTAGATTCAGCCCATCTTTTAATGCTGGGTGTTTTCCACCTACTTTCTCCAAGTAGAATCAGATACAGTCCAGGATTTCATGACTGTCATGATAACCATAGGCCTGGATATAGATATCTCAGAGCAGCTGACATCTGATCAGGTGATGGGAGACACAGTAAATCTTGTTAGGAAGAGATACAGTCTTCTTCTAGAAGTAACCATGGAGATAACCAGCATCATGAACCTTCATATGGTAAAAGGACTGATTAGAATGGGCCACCCATAAGCCTTATGGATACATTGGATTCCAGAAGGTATTCAGGAGTTAACTGGTGACCTGGAGTAGACGTAATGAACACAGAGGGATTAACACATTGGATACGGTTCCACCTAAGTAGGCTCTCCTTATCCGCCTATCCTGGAAGAGTGCCTTATTTTACTGAGGTAAACGTAGTTTACTGAGGTATGCAGCAGATGAAGTAACGAGATGCTGGAGAAATCCTGGTAAAAAACAAGGAACAAATAGTGGGATACAGGTAAGATCTCAGCTTCTAGTCTACACCATGGAAGAAAGAATGGTGAAGCTTTCTTGTTTCTTTATCTTCATTAGACTTGTGGAATGTATGGTCCAGGAGCACTTTTTCAAGTGACCCAGCCCAGGTACTGTTAGGGAATGAGTGGCTGAGAAAGCCATCAATGGATTAATGTGATTTTTTGTCAGAACTATTTCTTGGTAACTTCACTCAGATTGGTCTGGATTTGGCAGCGGGCTGGATAGCATCCAAACAGTTGATGGAGATGATATATTACAATATCATCTGTGATATGTTTGAATTTACAAATCTTGAAGAAAAGAGCAAGTTCCTTTATGAAGCAAATCTCGCAATCTGTGGTCTTGATTCTTGTTCCACCTGGCTAGTTTGGGAGGGCACACCTGACTGGGCTTGACTGTGATAAATGCCTCTTTTTGGCAGGGGGCAATGTTACCATCTTTGAAAGAGGAATTCATATTCTCAAGAGGTTGACCCAAGATTAAGCCATATTAGACAACTACTGTCTTGTCTCCAACCTCTGTTTCTGAAAAAGATAGTAGAAAGATGAGTTAGTTTCAAAGGTTTCTGGAAGAAGTGGGCTATCTGAACCCTTTTTGGTTAGGATTCTGAAAAAAAGAAACTGCTCTTAGTGGTTGCTGTTATGGATGACCCATGGCAGGACATTTATAGGGAAGCACAAGCCTCTTTGTCTTGTGGAGTTCATCAGTTGCCTATAAATGCTCTTACCTACTATATCTTTTGGGATCTCCTGCAAATGTTTTCAGTCCTGCTTGATTAACAATTCTATTTGGTGTGTGTAGGGATGAAGAGTATGAGTGCTCAAATGTGCCACTTTGGGATGCTTTAGATGTTGACCCTCCTGTATTTCATTTAACACCTACATGAAGAGAGCATCAGGAGAGCTCATCCGTAAGCATCAGATGAGGGATCATCATCATGCTGATGATGCCATTATTGTCACTGCGTTAAATTGTTTGCTAGCCTGAACTGACAAAATGAAACCAAAATAATTACTGAAAGAGTTACTGCGCAGGTCATAAGGTCTTATCTGATAATGATGTACTGCGCATGCTTAACATGTTTATTACTTCACACATTCCAGAGACTTCTCCTTCCTTTTGATCTTTGTCCGTCTTCCAGGAAACTGGGAGACAGAATTGCTTCTATCAAAATGTAACAATTAGTTAGTTTTTGTTTTATTTCCATTTCTTATTTTTGTATTAAAGCTTATTTTTAATTAGAATATGTTTCTCCAGAATTTTTTATTTCTTTTCTTTGCACCTTAAAGATAATGCAGTTTGGAAACGCCGTGGTCTAAGCCTCATCTAGTTCAGGGTGAAATCTTCCCCTGACAATTAATGGCAGCAGAGATGGTTATAATTTACGGCTGTTTTCCTTCAAAGCTATCTTTAAGAGATAAGGCGGCCAGGCTAACTAGCCATGCCAAAGGAAAAACATGGAACGAGCTCGGAAGGATCCATTTCTTCTGATACAGAGATTTCTCCAGCAGCCGGGCCAACTGTGGGGGCAACTTTTCAACAAGAGGAAGGAGCTACAGGAGGTGAAATCTACGAACCGAGGTCAGTAAATCTCCCTTCTCATTATGAAAGCTCCCAAATACCTCCAAGAGATTATACCATGCTGGGGGCAAAGCCAAGACGTTCCACGTTACCAGAGCAACTTCACTCCCAAACTCTTGGAGATTATGAAACAATTGATGTCTGGCCAAAGCCCTCGCGGCAACTGCCGGCAGAGGAAAAACACCCCCACGCAGAAAGTGAAACTTATGAATCCTTCTCAGGCACTGGGGAAGAAATGAAAAGCTATCGTGAACAGATAGAGCGTTTTGAAAAATATGCACGAGAAGCTAGAGAATATTATGAAAGATGGGAAAGAAGTAGGAGGGGTTTCCCCACTCCCAAAATGTCTGAGGACGCCATCTTGTCTTCTTCTAAACAACCTAAGACACACCCCATAGAGGAAATTGCTTTAGGTGAATCAGAACAGAGAGATATGTACACGTCACCGAGGTCACGTGATCTCCTTTGTTCTACTACTACTGCAAGGTATAAAGGCCTGATGCAGCCAAGAAGTGAAGCTGCACTGCCATCTGCTGGTGGAGAAAATTTATTAGAGCAAAAGTTAAAGAAATTGCACCAAAACTGGGCAGATCTATCCATAAGTCTTCTAGATGCCCAAGCTTTGCCTCCAAAGGTTAAGTCTTCAGTGCCCCCTGGTGGTGTTGGATCCTCCCTAGATGGAACAAGGCAAAGCCAAAGGCAAATGCAAGGAAGTCAATTTAATGTTGCCACACAAAGGCCAATGGTGCAATTACAGCACCCCCTGGTTCAACAACCAGCTTTTCAACCTGCACAGCAAGTTGTTCAAATGCATATCCTTCAGCAGGCATTTTCAGTCACTCCTTTGACTGGTGAGTCAAAATTAAAGGAGTCAGGAGAGAATTATAAAGCCTGGGTCAGTGAAATTGCACTCTTGCTTCACAGAGAAGGCACACACTGTATGGTTTTTAATCCTCCTGCCCAGCCATGGACTCCTGCAATGAGAGATCTAGAGACCAGAGCAAGCACTACTTTGCTCATGTCCATGGAAACTGAACTCCAGGTTACCTTTCCACCTGATGCAACAGCCCAACAAATTTGGGCTATTTTGGAAGATTGCTACAGGCCCATTTCAATTGAATCTTCATGTTTGCTCATGTCTGAGTTCCATGGTTCGAAGTTGAAACCTGGTGAACGAATTGGTGGACATTTGACCAAACTGAAAAGAATGAGAAGTGAATTGAGAGAAAGTGGCCATGTAATCGATGATATCCAAATGATTAGCATCATCATTAACTCATTGAATTATGAATGGAAAGATGCCGTTGCAAAGATTAACTACGTGCCTATTGCCCAACGCACAGTTAACCACGTTTGCAGACTTTTAGTGGAGGAGGAAGCTATCAAATTAGCTACGCCACATCTGCAACGACCCCCAGCATCAAAGGCTCCAGCTAGACGTCCCTTCCGAGGAAGAGGCTACGCTCCAAGGATGCCAAAATGCTACACCTGTAACCGTGTGGGACATGACACCCGGGATTGTCCCCAACGAGTTCCAGCTCCCGTCACGTACCAGCCCAGAGGAACAGACTCCAGAGGCAGAGGTAGAGGCGTGTCGCTGCAAGGGTCGCGACATACTTGAGTCCGGATTCGCCTGTCTGGGCCTTCAGGGTTCTCCCTTGGGTGGGAGAACGAGCCCCGGTCCTCACCGGGAATTTGGAGGGTCCACACGTGGACGAAGGCCGCAAATTAAGACACCACACAAAGAGTTAGTTCGAGGTAGGCAAGCACAGTGCTTGGAGGATGTATGGCTACATTCCTCCTGACATGTTCTGTACAGACCCTTTTATTAAGCAGTTTCCTTAGGGCGGGGGAGTGAACACATACAAAGGAGTACATTCAGCAATTTTCCACAAGAAAATAATTAATAGGTATGTAGCAGTTAAGGGGTTTTCAAAAACATCCCTAATAATGCATCGTATACACAGTTAGATATTTGCAGTTAACCAACAACATATACAAACGCTATGCTAAGCTAGATAAACGGTTAGTTAAATATTGTGGTCAGCAAACATCCTATAAACAGTTAGATATTTGCAGTTAACCATCAACCTATGCAAGCATTATGTATGTTAAAGGTCACATTCTCATGGCCTACTTTCATTTCAGCTTCAACAAGGCCTGAACCAAACTACTGTCATGCATTCACATCTCCTCTGTTTTTGTTTTAAAAGGAGGTCAATATCCCTCCAAGGCTATGCGTTCCTCTAACAGCCCACCCTCCGGCAGGCAGTGAGAAGAACCATTCACCTTATCCGGGAATTGAAGCTCACTTTCTGTATCGGAGTCTGAATCCGAAAATGTTAACAACGGTTGTTTGCAGGTGTCATACGAGGAGGGTAACAAGTGTTGCAGTAGGTTTAAATCTTTGCGAGTAGCATCAACTTCTTTATCTATGTTACCCAGGCGAGTACGCAAAAACCTGAGCAGTTTTCCCATAACACAAGGACCAATGATACAAGCAATCAAAATCAAAATCAAAGGACCTATAAGGGCTGAAAGCAAAGTTGTAAGCCATGGAGAAAAGTTAAACATTCCTTGATACCATGTGTGAAACTTGGAGCATTCTGACTCTCTCTCTTTCAATCGGGTATTTAATTCTGCCATAGAATCAAGCACAATGCCTGAACTATCAGTATAAAAACAGCATTCTTCTTTTAAAGCTACACATAAGCCGCCCTGTTTCAAAAATAACAAATCCAATCCTCTTCTATTCTGTAAAACAACTTCAGATAGTGAGGTAAGAGAATTCTGGAGAGCAACCATAGATTGAAAAGGTACGGCAGAACCTATGGCCTCATAAAATGGTGGTTGGAAAGAAAAAAAGGCACATCCAGCACTCCGGATCAGCATTAGGAAAGGCATGACTGTTATTAAGAGCAAAATAGGAGGAAGAAATAAGAGACAATAAGGCTTATTACTTAAAAATATACAGTTAACTACTTTAACACATGTTACATTTTTAGGAACTGCTACTATCAATATATACAAAGCAATTGCATCAGAGGGAGGATCATAAGCAATTAATCCTCAATGAAAGATAGTCTTATAATTCGAACCAATGAAGTGTTGAATTACTGCAGGCAAAATTCAAACAGGATCCAAGCATATAAAAAGCAAATGTTTCATGTACAGTTCAAGTCAGTGTGTGTAATGTTAGTTGCACCCATAGATGTTTATTGCAGTCACTGTTCAAATGAGTTTTTTGGTGAGATGACAAAACAAGTAAACATAAACAAATGATGACTAATGATGACTAAAAACTTGGCAAAAATGGCAGCACATAAGTTGTCGTGTCGTTGTTTCAGCACTGCTTTGGTGGTTTTTGGTTTTTCATATCACTGGACAGCTGTTTTAGCAAGATCATATTGGCCATTGTGCTGTCTGTAAAGTCACCTTGGTCATCTCTGGAACTGGATTTGGGAACTGGTACGACAATATTCTTGTCTAGACAAACATCACGTACTAGAATCCATAAAAATCTGTAAAAACAAGCATAGCATATCCTCGTCCCCCTTGCGGGGGAGGCAAACAAACTTTTTAAATCTATTATGTTACCTATGCCAAATTAGCCAAATTGGGGTACACCAAATTACTAGGTACCCAAAATCCCTCCTTTTTTATATGTTTGAAAAAACAGTCCCTGAAGGACCAATTAACACGTTCCACAGTGGCTTAACCTGTGGAATTATAAGGAAAAACCCAAAAATTAAAACTGGTGCAATTAGTACAAAATTACAAAAAGGCCAATGAAAAATAGGCCAGGCCATTGTCAGTTTTGTTTAAAAAAAGTTTGCCCAAGGCAATAAAGGCTGAAAAAAAAATGTGGCCAAAAATTAAAAATAGATAATACAATAATAATACAATAGTAGAGTTGGAAAAAACCTTGGAGGTCTTCTAGTCCAACCCCCTAACTAAATAAATGAATTTATTTCTAAGGAGCCAAAAAAAAGAAAACATAGGTGACATCCATTTGCCATAGTGATTAGAGGCCAAATCATAAAAATTAACTTCTTTGTCCCCAGAGGGGGGATGCCCCAAAACACTGGGAACAAAATAAAACAATTTGCTTGGCCTGGTTGAGTGGCATATGGCAAAATTGTGCCAGTCCCCAGGCATTTTGATGAGAAAAAAAATAATCAAAAATAAATCTAAAGAAAAAAAAAACATAGTTTCTAAAAAATTAAAAATAAATTGACACACATAAAAAAAGTCAGAAATATAGTTAAAAAGCTTATTAAAAAAAGATGTGAAAAAATAAAATAGCAAAAAACAATTTTTAGTGTTACAAGAACAACAATATTGCAAGGTAGGAAACTTTCATAAGAGTCCTTATCCAAAAAAAAAAACAGTCTTATGAAAGCAAAGAATTGAGAACAATAGGCAAGCAGAAAAGTCATACAGACCACATAGTCAATTAAAAGACACTGAAGAAAAAAATTATTTTGAAAATAAAATAAAAAAATCAAATTTTGGAATAGAAAAAATAATGTTAATAAAATCAGTCCAATTTCTACAAAAAACCCAAGGTTATTAATTTAACTGCCTAAAAAAATGGCAAGACATTTTAAAACGGAGTCTGTTGTCTTTAAAAAAAAAAAAAACATCAAAAGAATTAGCTGACAAGTTACGCAAACCACAAATGGAATGCTCAAAATCTCATTAATCTTTTGAACTGTGGCAAGGGCACAAAAAAAGAAAAAATAAATCAAATAAAAAACTTTAGATAGCGGCAGACAAAAACGGACAAATCCAAACAAAGATTCCCCAATAGCTGCCATAAATTAATTAGCAAAATAACTCCTTTCAAACAAAAAAGGTTGGAACAAAAAAGACTATAACATTTAATGCAGTCATGCTTTATTAAAACAATCTACAATTCATACAATACAATACAATAACAGAGTTGGAAGGGACCCTAGAGGTCCTGCAATCCAACCCCCTGCCTAGGCAGGAAACCTATACCATCTCAAACAAATAACCATTCAACATCCTCTCAAAGACCTCCAGTGTTGGGCCATTCACAACCCCTGGAGGCAAGCCGTTCCATTGACCAACTGCTCTTAGAGGCATTCACAGGTATCACTGGGGCGTTTCATACACACACTCATGGTAAAAATGAGCAAACACTCATTCTCCCCGCTCCTCCTGCTTCCCTCCAAAGAATGACCCAGAAGGAAGAGTGGGTGGGAGGAGGGGGAAATTCACACAGGCAATCACGTGGACCTCTGGAGCCATTCACTTATCACTCCCTGGGACATGGGAGACACATATTCACATTCATACTGCAATCAAACCTTCATGCTTGCTCATGCCAAACAATTTGGAAATGATAACACACATGCATACACACACATACCATTCTTTATATAAAAGGGAATCAAACTACATTCATACCAACTTTTACCATTAACCTACTCACATTTGCACTACAATCATTAATTTCACATATAAAAATCCCATTTCATTCTTTCTTCATGCAAGGCAGTTATTACAATTACTTCAGGGAGCTGTACAGAAGCCAATGAGCTCCATTTTCTATTATTAAAGGATCTCAACTTCCCTCCATGTCTGGAGATGATCACGCACTAGATTGTTAATGCCTGTCTCTGCCCTGGGGTGTTCGTTTCTTAATTTGGATCTGCCAGCGGACGCTGGCTAAGTTTTAAAGATCCAAATTCTATCTTGATATCCCAGCACGCGCTGGCATTTTTAAATATCAAGATGTATAAAAACAATGTACAGAGATGTTTGTCCACACATTGTTTGCATTCAGCCAGGGTTCTAGGTTGGCTCATGCTGGCATATTTTTAAAGATCCAAGATGTATGGAGACTTTCATTAACACATCATTTGCATCTGGGTGGGGCCCTTGATTCATCTGATGGTGGCCAGAAAATCAGCAAATTTGTTGACAAAATCTAAATCAAAACTGCCTTCTGGAGGCCAGGTTTTTACTTTAGGACTAATAGAGTAGGTTGGTCAGAAAAATGTGCAGAGGGTTTTTACTCAGGTTGAAGGCAAACCTTTAGTAGGAACTTCCTTCATTTCATACATACATACAAGGCAACAAAGGCAGAAAAGGAGCCAGCCCGTGGATCTTACGTCAGGAAAGTCAGTAGGAGTTTCAGTAGGAAAAGAAGCAGAAGTCTCCGCCAGGGGAGCGGAGGAAGCGACTGAGACTTTGGGGGCCTCATAAGGAGGTGGTGAAACCTTCGGGGTTACGTCTGAAGGAGAAAGATTAGGAACAAAAGAAACGGAAGAATCGTCTGAAGGAGAATTAGGATAGAGAGTAAGCGATAGATTTTCGAGAAAGCGGATAGACAGTGATGCTGTTAATCATTTGGAGAGAATTAGTACGCTTCACGAGAGCGAAAAGTTCCTCTCGGTGATGAGCAGAAACCTTTTAGCCCGAGGAGCCCATGACTTACGTGTGCACAGTGGCGCGTCCGGCCGGGTAAGTTCACAGGAGTGAAGGAGAGCACACCGCTAGACAACGATCGTGCCCATGAAGACGCCAATACAGGACTGGACGAGCCCCCAGATGTCGCTGCAAGGGTCGCGACATACTTGAGTCCGGATTCGCCTGTCTGGGCCTTCAGGGTTCTCCCTTGGGTGGGAGAACGAGCCCCGGTCCTCACCGGGAATTTGGAGGGTCCACACGTGGACGAAGGCCGCAAATTAAGACACCACACAAAGAGTTAGTTCGAGGTAGGCAAGCACAGTGCTTGGAGGATGTATGGCTACATTCCTCCTGACATGTTCTGTACAGACCCTTTTATTAAGCAGTTTCCTTAGGGCGGGGGAGTGAACACATACAAAGGAGTACATTCAGCAATTTTCCACAAGAAAATAATTAATAGGTATGTAGCAGTTAAGGGGTTTTCAAAAACATCCCTAATAATGCATCGTATACAGAGTTAGATATTTGCAGTTAACCAACAACATATACAAACGCTATGCTAAGCTAGATAAACGGTTAGTTAAATATTGTGGTCAGCAAACATCCTATAAACAGTTAGATATTTGCAGTTAACCATCAACCTATGCAAGCATTATGTATGTTAAAGGTCACATTCTCATGGCCTACTTTCATTTCAGCTTCAACAAGGCCTGAACCAAACTACTGTCATGCATTCACAGAGGCGGAAGACAAGGTTGTCGTGGTCCAAGGCGTGATCCACAAGCTCCACTCGCAACATTGGCCATAACCAACGTTCCACAACCTGATCCAAAGTACGACAGACGTCATTTGTGGACTTTAGATAGTGGAGCAGCTGTGCACGTTACCCACAGAAAGGAACTTTTCACAGAGATGGGCGAGCCAGAGCCCGAGTATCGAGAACTGTACTCCTTCACCAACCACACTTGCAAGGTCATGGGAAAAGGAAATGTTTACATTGAAGAGCTCGATACATTCATCCCTGATGTTTATTACATACCTTCAGCAACCAGTAATTTGCTTAGTCAAAGTCACTTGTCTAGAGATTTAAAGTTCCAGGTTCACCACCTCGAAAAAGCAAGTTACATAGTTAAAGATGGAGATATTGTTGCTGAAACCATGCTGATTGGTGGTGTTTATTACTTAAAGCCAAAGTCTAAAAAGCAAGCACAGGCAAGTATGCAAACTCCAAAAAGGGACAGCACGGGCCCAGAGAGAGTTGCTTCAGAGAGAGAACCCGTTGCTATGCCAAAGGCTCCTAAAGCCAACAAACAGAGAAAACAGAAGCAGGTTGCTCAGAGCAAACCTGAGGTTCCTCATGAAACTGTTAATGTTGAGAATTCACTAACTGGTAAACCTTTGCATTCCAGGTGTATCCACAAGTGGCACAGAAGATTGGGGCATGCCAGTTTCCGTGTTCTTAGAAAGATGCCGGAGTTCGCAAAAGGTTTGGATCTAAAGGGGTGTAAGGTGTTTTTGGATTGTGCAGTTTGCAGGAAAGCTAAATCCAAAGCAGCTGCAATTCCCAAACACGCTACATGCCTGTCAAGACGCATTTTTGATTTGGTACACACTGACATAGTGGGTCTTTTCCCACCATCATTTGGTGGTAGAAAGTATTTTCTAACAATTGTAGATAATCATTCTAGATATGGATTTGTATATCCTATGAGAGAGAAATCTGAGACCTTTCAGATCTTTAAAGACTTTGCAGCTTTTGTTTCTACACAATACCAAGTTCGCATCGCCAGAATCCAGAGTGACCGTGGTGCTGAATTCATGTCTCAGCGTTTCCAGGACTGGATGCGTAAGAATGGAATTCTTCATCAGACATCCGCTCCATATACACCGGCTCATAACGCAGTCGTAGAAAGAAGACAAGGAGTTCTACAAACCATGATGCGTTGTCTCCTAGAAGATGCCAATCTTGGTAGCATATACTGGGGTGAAGCAATCAAATATGCAAATTACATTGTCAACCGTACTTGGAGCAGTGTAATCAATCAAACTCCTTTCTACATGCTGTATGGCTACAAGCCTGATCTCAAGAACCTCCACATTTTTGGTTCATACGCTATGGTGAACACTCCCTTAAGTCAAAGAAGAAAGGGAGGTCCAGTAGCAAAGAGACTGAGATTTATGGGCATTGATAATAACTCAAAATGGAGCAAATTTATTGACCCTAAACATGTAATTGTCATTTCACAATCTGCTAATTTTGAGGAAGATATTGACTGGTCCAGGATTCATTCCAATGATCCTGGAGTTTATTTTCCTAGAGATGGTGTTGAAGATGCCACACAGCCTGATGACAATTCACAGGCAGATATTCCTTCTACCAGTTCTTCACAACCTGATGTTCCGTCTTCGCAAGCTGATGATGATGCTAGCGATGAACGTGAGGACGACGAAGAAAAAGAAGAAGACTGGACTGTTGTTCCTAGACGTTCTAAGAGGGTCACAAAAGGAATCCCTCCACAACGTTATTCATGGCAACTGACAAAAACACCATTACCTTTGATTTGCAACGTTACTCTTCCTCCTGAGACATTCACACAAATCAAACAGCTTCCTGATTCAGAGCAAGACAAATGGTATGATGCAATGCAGGATGAAATGGACAGTTTAAAGAAACTTAATGTATTCACACCTGCAAAACCTCCAGCAAACAAGAAAGTCATTGGTACTCGATGGGTTTACAGAATCAAGAAGAAACCGAATGGTGAGTCTTTATACAAAGCCAGACTTGTAGCTCAGGGTTTCGCTCAACGTTATCCTGAGGACTACACAAACACTTACTCACCAACAGTCAGAACTGAAAGCGTAAAAATTGCTTTAACCACTGCAACTATTCTTGGTTTAGAAGTTTTCCAATTTGATGTGGACACAGCTTATCTACATGCAGACCTAGATGAAGAGATCTACGTAAGAAGCCCTCCAGGATTCCGAAAGCAAGAAGGGGATACCTGGTTCCTGAACAAAAGTCTTTATGGTCTGAAACAGTCAGGTTTAATGTGGTACTTATGTCTTACTGACAAACTAAATTCAATGGGCTTTATTAAGTCCGAAACTGATGAATGCGTGTTCACAAAAAGATCTAACAATGCATATGAGATAATTCTTGTTTATGTTGATGACATTGTTTACATTGGTCCAAATAAGAAAATGAGTGAGATTTTTGCCAAAAGTTTGCAGAGATACTTCACACTGAAATCTTTAGGACACATTAGCACTTATTTAGGTGTTCAGATTGAAAAGACACAGAAGGGGTTTAGTCTTTCACAAGAGGAGAAAATTGACCACATTCTGCATCATTGCAACATGAAAGATGCTAACGCAACAAAGACACCCATGCAAACAGATTTTCACAACTTAACACATGAACCAAGTCCTGAGTTCGAGGATCAAACACTTTATCGTTCAGTCATTGGTTCACTATTGTACATTAGTAGTTGGACCAGACCTGACATTGCGCTTAGTGTTAATCTTTTATCACGACACGTAGGTAAGGCAACACAATTTCATTGGGCATGCATTAAGAAGTTGTTGAAATACCTGAAACACACTAAACACATGAAGTTATTGCTAGAACCAACACACACTGATCATCCAAAGTTAATTTGCTATGTTGACGCTGACTGGGCAAGTGATAAGAAATCACGCAAAAGCACTTCTGGTTATATGATGTTCCTGAATGGATGTCCTGTTTACTGGCAAGTGAGAAAACAGAGTTTTGTTTCATGTTCATCTACTGAAGCTGAATATGCCTGTGTTTCAGATGCTTGTAATTCTCTAACATGGTTTGATGCTTTGATCACAGATATCTGGACACGTCCGATTCGACCAATCACCGTGATGGAAGATAATGTATCAGTGGTTTATATTTCTGAGTCACATTTCACAGGTTCTAGGTCCAGACACATTGACATTCGTTATCAAAACACAAAGCAATTAGTTAAGCAAGGTTTTGTTAAATTGCAATATGTTTCTACACATGATCAAATTGCTGATATGCTTAACAAACCACTTCCCGTAGGTCAACACGAGTATCTGCGAAAAAAGATGTGCCTTAAGTAATGATTTGATGACGTCAGCCCAACTAGCAAAAGAAGGGGTGTCACTGCGTTAAATTGTTTGCTAGCCTGAACTGACAAAATGAAACTAAAATAATTACTGAAAGAGTTACTGCGCAGGTCATAAGGTCTTATCTGATAATGATGTACTGCGCATGCTTAACATGTTTATTACTTCACACATTCCAGAGACTTCTCCTTCCTTTTGATCTTTGTCCGTCTTCCAGGAAACTGGGAGACAGAATTGCTTCTATCAAAATGTAACAATTAGTTAGTTTTTGTTTTATTTCCATTTCTTATTTTTGTATTAAAGCTTATTTTTAATTAGAATATGTTTCTCCAGAATTTTTTATTTCTTTTCTTCGCACCTTAAAGATAATGCAGTTTGGAAACGCCGCGGTCTAAGCCTCATCTAGTTCAGGGTGAAATCTTCCCTTGACAATTATGTATCTCTGCTCTGGGCTGAGAAGCAGATCAGTGGTGGGTTCTGGCTCCTGTTGCAACCAGTATGCTCCAACGGGGCCGGGTGTCCACCATGTGTATGCACGCAGCACGTGCATGCGTCCCCAATGCTCGCAATGCTCCAGCTGCTCAGCGGAGTGTTGCACAGGCGCCGTATGCTCCGTGTGCATGTGCAAATGCCCTGGTCGGCTCAAATAGAGGTAAGGAGAGCGGGTGGGTGGGCCCTCCGGAGCACCGTACTGGAACGGTACCTGGTGCTCCCAGCAGGCACCGGTACACCTGTACCAGGGCGTACCGGTTGTATTCCACCACTGAAGCATATGCTGTAAAAGTCTTGACTGGCACCTTGAGACTGTGAGGATGGAAAGAGGAAAAACAAAGCAAGTTCAACATAAGCAAGATAAAATGGTTGTTGATTTAGAAGCTGGCACTAGGTGGGATTGTGCCCTTCCCAAAATTGGCTCTAGGTGGGATTGTGCTCTTCCCAAAAATGCAAGCGCACACCCTAGGGGTGCTCCTGGATTAAGGTTCAGATTGGAAGCACAGGCTGAAGCTATGTCCAGGAAAACTTTACCCAGAATTAGCTAGCATGTCCATTGTGGCCTTTTCTGGAATAGAAGGCACTGACTATGATCATTTGTGTCCACCTCTTCTCCCCACGGGACTACTGTGACTTAATCCAGAGATGGCTGCTATTGAAGACTATCCAGATGTTTCAACTGGTACAAAACATGGCTGACCATCTGATAATGGGGAAGCCCGTTTATCAGCCCTCGTGCTGACATTTGCAAGGTAGTTGGGCTGTCTCCTCCGGAGCGGACTCTTTGGGGCCACGTGGCAATGCGAAGCGGCTCCACATGGCTTCACTCATAACTCTGCAGGTGCACTGCCCACGGCGCGCCTCCTGGACAGCAGCTGCACTTCAGACCCTACTCTGAAGTAACTCTTCTACTTGGGTGCAGCTGCCTACTCTGAAGTAACTCTTGTACTAGGGTGCAGCCGCCTACTCTGAAGTAACTCTTGTACTAGGGTGCAGCCACCTACTCTGAAGTAGCATTTCTACTTGAGTGCAGCCGATAAGAAAGGAGGCAATGATGACACTGAATGGGGTTGTGGCTGAGGGTGGCTGAGGGTCATGGTGATTTGTGCTGGTGATTGAGGGTATCATCTGGGTAATTGGGTGGATATGTGGGTTGAACTGGGCGGGGTAATGGTATATATACAGTGATGGGGTTAACTTTGTTAGAACTGATTTGGATTTGCTTACCTTTGTATCATAGTCATTTAGTGCCAGTTATCACATCGTTTCTTAGATAAAGTTTTTCACCAAACAAACTGACTCTCTGTTTATTTTCAATGTGAACGCCGGAATGTGACAGTAAGTCAGTTCTCTTCCTAACTAAACTTCTTTTGGATAAGCTGCTACCGGGGAGCACGATGTCTGAGGGAGCAGAGGCTGCAGTGCAGATAGCCACCGGGGAAGGGGTTGCTCCTTCAGAAGTCCTGGCGCAGCCCGAGGTACCTGCGGTAAATGTACGACGTAAAGAGAGGCCCAAGGTAGACCAGGCTTCGGCAACCGTGGGAGTTCCGATCACACAACCAGCGGTGTCTGTGGATGAGTGGTGAAAGTGCTCAGGGTTAGTGGCTAGTTTGGAACCGCCTTTGCCTACACCCCAGGGCGGTCACCTCACCTGGTGGAGAGAGAGATGGGTGACAGAAGACGATGAAGGAGACTGGAGCTACTCTACCGCCTTGGGTAGCCAGAATATGGACTGTCTGCGGGAGTGGTTTGGTGAGGCCAGCTTCCATGACAGTGGGACCTGGGGTCATGAGGATAGAGGGGAAGCCCGGTCAAGTAGCAGGGGTTTGTTGCGTCCAACCCCCCCAGCCTGTCACTCATTTTTGCCTCGCTAGCCAAAGGCCAACTGGGAGTGGACAGAGCCAGGCTATGGTGGGACCCTGGGAACTCCCCTCCCTGCGTGGGTACTTTGACGGTAGCCCAGATAAGGTGGCCATTTTTCTGGGTCAGGTAATTGAACATATGGACCAGTATGGCCATTTATAGAGTTTGCAGTGGGCGATGGTAATGGCCATCACGGTGGTCCTGGAGGGGGAAGCTGCGGGTTGGGCAGCAGACCTCTACAGTGAACACAGTCCGGAATTGCGACATTGTGGTCTGTTTTTGGATGCCTTGTGGGACCGCTTTGATGATCCAACCCGCATCCAAAGCGCAGAGGGGGAGCTGATAGCATTATGCCAGAGGGGTCGTCCGGTGGCAGAGTATATCCGGGATTTCCGATGGCTGTCGGGGAAACTGTGGGCCTGGTGGGAAAGACTTTTGGTACACCAATTTAAGGCTGGCCTGGATAGGTTAATCTGACAAGATTGTATCGGGGCTTATCACCACTTTTGTGGGCCTGGTATCAATCAGCCAAGGAATTAGAGGCAGAGTTGAGAGACCTAAAACCAAAAGATGAGGGGGTTATTGCTGGATTTACAGTTGTCTTTTTTCCGGCTTTCAATGATGTTGTTGTGATACTCATCATCCTTTTTAAAATTTTATCTTGTTCTTTTAATATGTTGTATATGTTGTCCCAAAGTGGCATCCAATATCTTAACTATTATTTTTATTTCAACTTATCTTCTTTCTATCAATATTTTTTTTAAATCTCTTTTGATCACAATCCTAAATTTGCTATTAATAGGGTATACACTGTTACACTAGGTACTACTGATAATGTAATATGTTTGCTTCACTGTTAAATTTGTTGTTTTTTTAGTTAATTACTTTTAAATTTTAAATTTTTTTTAAAAATAAATCCTCGACTTAGCTTATTTTATCTATATTAATCCACAAACAGTTATCCTATAGCAGTATAAGCAATATAAATATGTCTGTATATATCTCTAAATTATTCAATAACTATGAATAATAATAAAAAAAGAAAGAGAAAACAAGGAAAGAGAAAGACAGAGAGAGGAAGCCTTAATACTTATTTATACTAACAGTGGTATATCTTAAAAGTGCAATTATTTCATTATATCCTCAATGCAATTAATTCAAATAGGCACTTATAACTAAATATATATATAAAGGTATCCACCAAATTTCCACTTACTTATTTATAAATATAAATATATAAATACTAAATAGATATATAGATGATATAGATATATAGATAGATATATAGATAGATATATAGATATATAGATAGATATAGGTATAGGTATAGGTATAGATATAGAGATAGAGATAGAGATAGAGATAGAGATAGAGATAGAGATAGAGATAGAGATAGAGATAGAGATATATAGATATAGATATAGATATAGATATAGATATAGATATAGATATAGATACAGATAGATATATTTTCGTAGATTTTCACGGGTGTAGGTATGCTGGTCTTGTTGTATTCGGGACTTTTCCCGTGTAAGATTGAGATTGTCTTGGCAACATTTCAGCGAGGTCTCACTCGCCATCTTCAGGCTGGTGTTTTCGCCTTAAAGCATGGTCGGAGCTGCCGCCTTTCTATAAATCTTGGTGTGTGTGTGTGGAGTGCTGGCTTTGTTTCAGTAAGTGGAATGATTGGTTGTGTGGTTGTATCATGATTGGTAGATTGGTGCTGATTGGTGCTGGCTGTGTGTCCGTTGTTGTTTTGTGTTATAACGGCCTGGGTGGCGGGTGGGCCTTGTTTGTTGACTAGGGGTGGTTTCCAGATGTCTGGTAGGCGGGAGGTATTGTCACGTTTATTCATGTTGTGGGGGTGTTTCTCTATTTCGATAGCTTCCATAATTATTCTCTTGTTGAGGTGTTCAGTTTTGGAGATTAATTTGGTTCCTTCAAAATCAGGCTTTTTATCTCGGCAGTTGTATATATATACAGTTGTATGTGTTGTATTTGTGCTGATAAATAAATAAAGGGAGACTAGTATATATCTATTTCAAGCTATTTAGCTCTCATCAGCTAGCCATACCCTTACTGGGATTTGAACCTGGGCTGTATTACATATTAGGCAGAAGTGTTAGCCACTAAGCCACAGGCTCTCCTCCTTATCAGCTGAGCCAGGAAAATAGGTATGTATTTGTTAGATATTAGCATAAACCGCTGTAAGTCTCCACTCTGGTCCGCCACTAGGGCGGGAACTAAGGGTTGTTCTGATTGGACGGGAGGTGTACCCGATCCCTATAAAACGGGAGCTTCTAGACCCCAAGTTAAGCTGGATCACTACTACTACTAAATAAAGATCTGTTGTTGTCACTATCGTCTGGAGTCTGTTCTCTCGTTGCCCGAATCTAACATTGGCGACGAGGGTGGGATCGAGAGGCAGATAGGACGAAGAAGCTACCTCCTGAATCTACGGACCCGATCCAGCCCCGGAATTCAGCAGAAATTCCGGCAGCCATCTCAGCGCGGCAAATTCAAACGCAGACAAGATGTCGATGCACGCTCCACCAACTCCATACGACCCAATCGCCGAGCATTGGGAATCCTACATGCTGAGATTCGAATGCTTCCTCGAGGCAAACGATCTCACGGGAGTACCGGACTCTCGAAAAAAGAATATGTTCCTGAGCTAGTGTGGTCGAGAAGTTTTCGAGACGGCCAGGCATCTCTCTGAGCCAACCCCCATCCAGGCGGTAACATGGACGGTGCTGCAACAGACGTTGCAAACACATTACGCGCCAAAACCTTCCCGCCACGTTCGCCGCCAGGAATTCAACACGAGGAACCAGAAGGCGGGAGAATCTATCAACTAGTACGTTGCAGCACTTCGGAAAGCAGCAACGCATTGCGAGTTCAGGGATCTGGACGAGCAAATCCTGGCACGCCTCATATGCGGGTTAAAAGACATATCATTACAGAAACGATTGTTGGCCAAACCCAACCTAAGCCTGCAAATTGCACTAGACGAGGCGAGAGCTTCCGAATCAGCAGACAGATCTTCCGAAACAATTCAACGCGGGTACAGCGCGATCCAGACCGGAGCCAGGCATGCCAGAGTACATTATGAGGCCGCCGATCCAGAGACCGAGGACTGCGAAGTCGAAGACAGCCATCGAATGCGGAGCAGTCACACAAGACCGGCGGGAAAACCCGAATTCCGTTTGCCACCATGCGCAAGCTGCGGAGGGAACCACCCCCGGTCTACCTGCCGTTTCAGAAACGTTGTTTGCTCGCATTGCGACAAACTTGGGCACATCGCACGAGTGTGCCGGAGCGAAGTCCCTGCCTCACAATGGCAGCCTCCAATGTACCGCCGACAGAAGCCCAACCCAGGGGCTTGGCGGAAAAACAAAGGGCGCCCAGAGAGAGAACCGAGGGAGTTAGCCGAGAGAGAATACACACAAAGAGCTGAAAGGGCGTATTACCAGAGAGCTGAGAGAGAGTATCCCCAGGATGCCGAGAGAGAGTATACCCAGAGAGAACCAATGCGAACCTATCTCACAACGATAGGTCAGGTCCGCACCAAGCGGCCTAAAAAGCTGAAAATCACTGTCCTCCTGGAGGACTCCCCTTGCGAGCTTGAAGTTTTTTAGGAGTTCAGGGGTTGGGGGGTGGGTGGGTCAGATCAGGAGCGATGACAGAGCCAGGTCACCAGGTGGGGTCTTGAGCAGAAGGAGCAGAGAGGAGGAGGGGGGAGAGGATATCATTCCTATACAGGGCTCCTTGATTCCAACAGTCGTAGGGAGGGGCAGATACGAGGACAGATTAACAACTCACAGTCAGTTGGGAGACCGTGGGTGCTGGTTACACCCGGTCGCTTGTACCAACCCCCGCGTTCTAGGTGGTCAGGATCTGCAGGCCCAGGGCCTGAGGCTGTTGTTATGCAATGCGAGGTCCGTTGGCAATAAGGCCCCCCTCATTCATGATCTAATTTTGGAGGGGGAGCCGGACCTCGCGGGAATAACGGAAACCTGGTTGGGCCACGAGGGAGGGTTACCCCTCGTGGAAATGTGCCCACCAGGTTACCAAGCATTTCACCAGCCCCGGGCCCGGGGAAGGGGCGGTGGGGTAGCAGTGATTATCCGGGAGGACTTAGAGCCGAGGGAGTCCACTGTGCCACAGACGTCCGGATGTGAATCCCTTGTTGTGAAATGGGCCCTGGGAGGCAGTTGGGCCTGCTGATAGTATACCTGGCTCCCCGCCATACATCAGCGACCCTGCCTGAGCTCCTCGAGCTGATCTCATCGGTGGCGGTTGAGACCCCCAAACTTTTAGTGATGGGGGATTTTAACCTGCCGTCGGTGGGAGAAGCATCAGAGGGGGTTCGGGAGTTCATGGCTTCCATGATAGCCATGGACCTGACTCAAATGATTCAGGGCCCGACACACGAGGGAGGTCACACCTTGGACCTTGTTTTTGTCTCTCGCCAGTGGTTGAGTGATCTGGGAGGAGTGAATTTAACCATCACTCCTCTGTCATGGTCAGATCACTCACTCCTCCGACTTGACTTCCCTGGTGCTACCACTCGCTGCGGGGAGGCGGAACCGGAAAACACTAGATGGTTCCGCCCCAGGCGCTTGATGGAACCAGACAGGTTCCAGACGGAGCTTGGGCCACCTCCTGCAGCCCTGACCCGCCCTCGGGTAGAGGACCTGGTGGCCGCGTGGAATAATGCGACTACCGGGGCCTTGAACCGGGTGGCGCCTTTGCGGCCTCTCCGGCGGCAACGATCCACCCTGGCTCCTTGGTTCACCGAGGAGCTAAGGGTGATGAAGCGCCGCAAGAGATGCCTAGAGAGTCGTTGGAGATCCTCCCGATCCGAATTTGACCGAGCACAGGTACGAGCCCATTTAAGGACGTACCTAGTGGCATTGAGAACGGCCAAACGTCAATATTGTGCCACTCTCATTGCATCCGCAGAGAACCGCCCTGCCGCCCTGTTTCGGGTGTCCCGCTCCCTTCTGTTTCAGAGGCCGCGGGAGGCCCCTCTACAGGGTAGGGCAGAGGAGTTTGGGAAATATCTGCAGGATAAAGTCGCTCAAATCCGGAAGGATTGGGTCCCCTTCAGTGGCCCAGTCGAGACGCCAGTGGCGAGTCTTGAGAAACCTTTTTGGGAGGAGTTTGACTTGGTTGTCATCGAGGATTTGGACAGATTGCGTGGACGACTGCGACCTACCACATGTTTGCTGGACCCGTGTCCCTCCTGGCTTGTACTGGCTTCCTGGGAGGTTACACGCGACTGGCTCCTGGGCCTAGTGAACGCTTCGTTGGGTGAGGGGGTCTCTCCCGGCCGCCTTGAAAGAGGCGGTGGTGAGACCCTTGCTCAAGAAGCCTTCCCTGGACCCTACGGAGCTGGCCAATTATCGTCCTGTCTCCAACCTTCCCTTTTTGGCGAAGGTTGTAGAGAGTGTGGTGGCTTCTCAGTTTCCACGACATCTGGAGGAGAATGATTATCTAGACCCGCGCCAGTCCGGCTTTCGCCCTGGGCACAGCACAGAGACGCCCTTGGTCGCGTTGGTAGATGATCTCTGGAGGGCCAGAGATAGGGGTTGTTCCTCTATCCTGGTCCTATTAGACCTCTTGGCGGCTTTTGATACCATCGACCATGGTATCCTGTTGCACCGACTGGAGGGGCTGGGGGTCCGGGGCACCGTTTTGTGGTGGTTCGGCTCCTACCTCTCCGGCCGGACGCAACGTGTGTTGGCAGGGGAGCAGAGGTCGACCCTAAGCCCCCTTACTTGTGGGGTGCCACAGGGGTCGGTCCTCTCGCCACTCCTGTTCAACACATACATGAAGCCGCTGGGTGAGATCATCAGTGGTTTCGGGGTGGGATATCATCTGTACGCTGATGATACTCAGCTGTACATCTCCACCCCGAACCACCCCAACAAGGCCGTCGAAGTGATGTCCCGGTGTGTGGAAGCCGTACGGGTCTGGATGGATGACAACCGACTCAGGCTCAACCCTTCCAAGACGGAGTGGCTGTGGGTTCCGGCTCCCCGGTTCAATCAGATAATTCCATCTCTGGCCATTGGGGGCATTCAACTCGCCCCCGTGGAGCGGGCGCGCAATTTGGGCGTCCTCCTGGATGCCAGGCTGTCCATGGATGAACATGTGACAGCCGTGGCCAGGGGGGCGTTCCACCAGGTTCGCTTGGTGCACCAATTGCGCCCCCTATTGGACCGGGACGCCTTACGCACAGTCACCCATGCGCTGGTGACGTCTCGCCTGGACTACTGTAACGCTCTCTACATGGGGCTTCCCTTGAAATGCACTCGGAGACTGCAGTTGGTCCAGAATGCGGCCGCGCGGGTGATTATGGGGAGTACTAAGTACTCCCATGTGACACCTCTCCTGCGCGAGCTGCACTGGCTTCCTGTGGTCTATCGAGTGCGTTTCAAGGTCTTGATTACGATCTTTAAAGCGCTCCATGGCTCAGGACCTAGTTACCTGCGGGATCGTATTCTGCCCCATACATCCCTACGACCCATCCGCTCGCACAGAGAGGGACTTCTCCAGGTGCCGTCCACCAGACAGTGCCATGGGGCGGCGCCTAGGAGCAGAGCCTTCTCTGTGGCGGGCCCAGCCCTGTGGAATGACCTCCCCCCGGATATTAGGACCACTACTGACCTCCGCTCCTTCCGTGTCAAGCTCAAGACCCACCTATTCCAAATAGCTGGCCTGGCTCAACCATAACTTCGTAACGCTCCTGATGGGTTTTTTAATTTAGTAATTTTATTTAAGGGGATTTTAAATTGTGTTTTTAATTGTCTTTCACTTATAAGTCAACTCTCCTCCATGCACATATGTATATGTCTCTGTTCTTTTTGTATATATGTTTGTCTTATGTGTATTTTTATCCGTTTTGATTGTACGCCGCCCTGAGTCCTTCGGGAGAGGGTTGCGGCTAATCAAATAAAATTATTATTATTATTATTATTATTATTATTATTATTATTATTATTATTATTATTAAGTTGACACGGGATCGTCCCTGACGATCATTTCATGGTCAGCCATGAAAAAAGCAATTCCGAGCCTTAAGAAGCGCCAACTGCGAACACCTGACATCCTGCTACGAGACTACCAGGGGAACAGGGTCCCCATCGTGGGTCAAGGCACGTTTCGGGTCCAGTTCAAAGACATCATAGCCCAGCTGCCCGTGACCACCGCCAGCGCGCCATTACAGAGCCTCCTGGGACTGGATTGGTTTGAAGCCCTGGGGCTAGAAGTCACCGGAATCAACGCCATGGAAAACAGCAGCGCTGAACAGATTTTTAAGGAGTTCGAGGATGTGTTCAGCCCTGGCCTTGGTAAGTATGTGGGAAAACCAATATCATTCAATCTAGATCGAAAGGTGGCGCCAATCCGACTCAAACCTAGAAGAGTACCTTTTGCACTCCGTCCCAAGATTGACAAAGAGATAGATAAGCTCGTAGAGCAAGGGATCCTTGAACCGGTGGATCACGCGCGCTGGGAAACCCCCATCGTGACCCCAGTTAAACCAGATGGGTCAGTCCGCATCTGCGCGGACTATAAATGCACAATTAATGTCGCCCTACAACAGAGCGCGTATCCTGTGCCCGTAGTCCATCACCTATTGCATTCGTTGGGGCCAGAAAAAATATTTGCAAAGTTAGACATGGCACAAGCGTATCAGCAGCTGCCTGTGGATAGTGCCACGGCGGAGGCCCAAACTATAGTGACGCACAGGGGTGCTTTCAAATGCAACCGGGTACAATTTGGCGTAAGCATCGCTCCATGTCTGTTCCAAAGCGTCATGGAACGGCATTTGCAGGGCATACCAGGAGTCGTCCCATATTTTGACGACATCTTGGTATCGGCTGCAAACGAGGAGCAACTATTAAAACGTGTTAGAAATGTTTTGGCCAGAATCAGAGAAAAGGGTCTCCGCCTAAAAAAGGAAAAATGCCAAATAAACGTGCCTAGCGTAGAATTCCTGGGGTATAGAATCGATGGGCTGGGTATTCACCCAACATTGAAGAAAATTAAGGCGATCCAGGACGCCCCCACACCACGAAATCAGACCAAGTTGCAGGCATTCCTCGGACTTCTTAACTTCTACAGCGTTTTTCTAAGACAGAAAGCTACCGTCGCTGAGCCGCTACACCGACTCCTAGACAAGAACGCGAAATGGACCTGGGGACGTTCCGAGGCGGCCGCCTTCACCGCAGTCAAGCGTCTTCTCACGACCGACTCATTACTCATCCAATACAGCCAAACGCTACCACTGGTATTGACCTGCGATGCATCACCTTTCGGCGTCGGCGCAGTTCTCAGCCACAGAATGCCAAACGGAAACGAAGCACCCATAGCGTTCTACTCAAGGACTTTATCATCGGCTGAACGAAACTATAGCCAAATGGACAGGGAAGCATTAGCCGCTGTGGCTGGAGTCAAACGTTTCCACGAGTATCTCTACGGCCGCGATTTCGAATTTATCACAGACCACAAACCATTGCTGGGTCTTTTGGCGGGAAACCGCCCCACACCAGTTTCACTCTCCCCGCGCATGACCAGGTGGACTGTTTTCCTGGCTGCGTATTCCTACAAGTTAATACATCGACCGGGTTCCACACTGGGGCACGCAGACGCGCTCAGCCGTTGCCCACTACCAGAACTGTTAACAGACCCCACTCCCGAAATACCGGTTCTCTTGATTGACTGTTTGGACTCAGGACCAGTTTCTTCTGTGGACGTTGCTAGGTTTTCTGCTAAGGACAATGTAATCAGACAGGTACAAACTTGGGTATGGAGGGGGTGGCCCAAAGGGAATGTGGGACCCGAATTCAAACTGTTTTGGTCTAAGCATGACGAACTGTCGGTTTTACAAGGTTGTTTATTGTGGGGGGATCGAGTTGTTGTACCATACGCACTAAGGAGAAATGTATTGGAGGCTTTACATGTTGGGCATCCAGGGATTGTAAGGATGAAAGCGTTAGCTAGGACCAGTGGTGGGTTCCTCCCGGATCGCACCGGATCGCGCGCGCTCCCTTTCAGCGCTCCACCTGGCTTGCGCGCTCCCTTTCAGCGCTCCACCTGGCTTGCACGCTCCCTTTCAGCGCTCCACCTGGCTTGCGCGCTCCCTTTCAGCGCTCCACCTGGCTCTCGCGCTCCCTTCCGGCGCTGAAACCGGAAGTACAGTTTTGCCCGGCCCTGGCGAAGCAACGACGCCTGTCTGCGCTCCACCAGCTCGGCTGGGAACGGAGATGTTTCCTCAGCGGAGCGGAGCGCCTGAAAAGTCTTTTCAGGTGCTCCGTTCCGCTGAGGAAACATCTCCGTTCCCAGCCGAGCTGGTGGAGCGCAGGCAGGCGTCGTTGCTTCGCCAGGGGCGGGGCAAGACTGTACTTCCGGTTTCAGCGCCGGAAGGGAGCGCGAGAGCCAGGTGGAGCGCTGAAAGGGAGCGTGCAAGCCAGGTGGAGCGCTGAAAGGGAGCGCGCAAGCCAGGTGGAGCGCTGAAAGGGAGCGCGCGCGATCCGGTGCGATCCAGCAGGAACCCACCACTGGCTAGGAGTTACGTTTGGTGGCCTAATATGGACAAAGAGATAGAGGAATGGGTAGCCACTTGTGATCCGTGCCAAGAATCCAGACCAGCCCCCCCTGAAGCGCCCGCCACAGAATGGGACAAACCAAAAGCACCCTGGTCGCGAATACACATTGATTTCGCAGGGCCAGTCCAAGGGCAAACGTTTCTAATAGTTGTGGATGCATACTCCAAATGGTTGGAAGTAGTCCTAATGACTGCAATCACGACAGAGGCAGTCATTAAGGTACTTCGGCGACTTTTCGCCAATCATGGCCTGCCCGACCTCCTGGTCTCCGACAACGGGCCCCAATTCACGGCCATGCAATTCGAAACATACTTAGCGAGTCAGGGAATTCGGCATGCCCTCGTCGCGCCATTCCATCCGGCATCGAATGGACAGGCGGAGAGAATGGTGCGATCTGCAAAAGAGGCCCTCGCTAGGATGGGCCCAGGTGATTGGCAAACACGAATTGACCATTACTTACTAATCCAACACATTACCCCTAGTGCCACGACCGGAAGGAGCCCCGCTGAACTCCTCATGGGTCGCCGATTACGGTCTCACCTGGACTGGCTTCACCCAAACTACTCTGCCACATCGCCCCCAGACTCCACAAGCAAAATTCAGAACTTTAGCATAGGGGATTCAGTATACGCCCACAACTATGCAGGGGGGACGCTGTGGATTCCGGCAAGGGTAATTGGTATCACGGGTCCTCGATCATACTTGTTGGAACTAGAGGACGGGAGGAACTGGAAGAGGCACATAGACCAACTCCGAGGTCGCCTAGCGCACTCCAACCTACGATCAGCAAACGAAGACTTCATTCCGTCGGAAAATCCGCCAATGCATCAACCCGAATATCCGAGCACAGAGGACTTCAGCACCACGGAGCCTGGGGTGGACCCTGAGATCAACGATAGAGCGGAACAGCCTCCGAGCGAGGAGAACCGACCATCCCCTGCCAGCAAAGCAGAACAGGAGGAACACGCCGATCTCACTCCCGCTCCAACTCAACCCGAGATCCGACGGTCCACCCGAGTAAGGCAGAAACCGGCATACCTACAGGGCTTTGTCACGAACCGAAACACTCCATCTAAGAGGGGAGGGGTGTTAGACATTAGCATAAACCACTGTAAGTCTCCACTCTGGTCCGCCACTAGGGCGGGAACTAAGGGTTGTTCTGATTGGACGGGAGGTCTACCCGATCCCTATAAAAGGGGAGCTTCTAGACCCCAAGTTAAGCTGGATCACTACTACTACTAAATAAAGAGCTGTTGTTGTCACTATCGTCTGGAGTCTGTTCTCTCGTTGCCCGAATCTAACAGTATTTGTGTTACAACCCCTGGTATGCCCAAATATAGCTGATAAGGAGGAGAGCCTGTGGCTCCCTCCCATATTTCGGCATACCAGGGGTTGTAACACGAATACATACAGTTGTATATATATATATACATTGTATATAATTGTAACTTAATTGTTTAAAATCTATTTATCATAACCTACAAAATTTTCTTATGTACCGTATTTTTCGGATATAAGATGCACCAGAGTATAAGACGAACCTTAATTTTGGGGGAGTAAAACAAGAAAAAAGTTTCTGCCTCTGCCTACCAGCATCCATCAGTATTAATCTGGCTAGTGTCCTTGCAGCAAACAGCAAACAGTGGGTGGAATACCCCCAATCAGCTGTTCCAGGCTGCGGAGATTGCCACACACCATCGCCGCCTCTGTGCCTCGCATTTTCAGGAAGTTAAAGGCGGTGAGGATCCTCACTTCCACTCGGATTTTGATAATGATCTTTTTATCCATTTAAAACAAACCCTATCACCCTATGCTATTTAACTGGAGGGGGTAGGGTGGGGTATGCTTTTCAGGGGAGCAGAAGAGGAACCTGGCACCAAAAGCTCCACTCTCGAGACGCCCCGTCTTCCTACTTATAACCGTAGGCATTGAAAGCCTGGCTTTCTTGCAGCAAGCCCAATAGAGACGCAGCACTTTAGTCCTTCTGGACGCTGCCATCTCATAAACATGTTGCCAGGCTTCCCAGCAAGCCCCCTACACCTTGCTGCTTCCCGAAGCGGCCCTGCGAAGCACGGGGGTCAGGATTCGGTTGGCAAAGAGTGCACTGCACAGAAGGCGTAAGGCAGTTGCCGTGATTTCCACCGCCTGGAACGCGTTCATTTCAGATCCGCTGCCTTCTGCACGCCCGGTTGAAAATCCACCACCCTCTTCCCTACATATTCATACAATAGGACAGCTTTATTATCATGACAGCCGTTTGAGTGGAAGGTGAACTGCCTCCGCTTCTGATTGTGCGGCACCTGGATGGGGAAGCTGCCACCGCAGGGCTCCCCCTTCTCCCCTGCCGCTGGCTGCTTTGCCTTTGTCCGTGCATGGTGGGTAAGAGATCAGACGGGAGCTCAGGCGGGGGGGGGGGGGGGGGGGGGAGAGAGCATGGAATGGGGGATCCATTCCCCCCCACAATCCTGATCAAGCAGTCCTTGCAGGGCAGCTGTCAGGGCAGTGCCACTATTCCCTCCCCGATTGCAAAAACGGCGTGCGGCGGTCACTGCAGACTCACTTTCTTTTTCCTCTTGGCCAGATCTGCCACCTGAAATGCCTTCATTTCAGATCCGCTGCCTTCCATACACGCTGTTTTTGCAATCAGTGAGGGAATAGTGGCACTGCCACCTGAAAAAGCTTTCCTTCCCGATACAAAAAACCTTCGCAGCCAGATGGGTCCCCTCCCGCTTCTCATTACAAAGTTTCCTGGTAGGAGAACCACACGGATCGCTCCCCCGACAGCTGGCATGCAAGGACTGCTTGATCAGGTTTGGGGGGGAATGGATCCCCCATTCCATGCTCTCCCCCCCCCCCCCGATCGCGGCATCTCTGTTCTTAGTGTTGTAGGGAAGCTGCTTGCCCGTGTCATACTGAAGAGGCTCCAGGTGCTTGCAGAGAGAGTCTATCCAGAATCACAGTGTGGATTCCGAGCCAACAGGTCCACTACTGACATGATATTTTCCCTTAGACAGCTGCAGGAGAAATGCAGGGAACAAAGACAGCCACTTTTCATAGCCTTCATAGATCTTACGAAGGCCTTTGACTTGGTTAGTAGGGACAGCCTTTATAAAATTCTCCCCAAGATTGGATGTCCACCTCAGCTCTTCAACATCATCAGGTCCTTTCATGAGGAAATGAAGGGCACTGTAGTCTTTGATGGCTTAACATCAGATTCCTTTGATATTCGAAATGGAGGGAAGCAGGGCTATGTCCTCGTGCCAACTCTATTCAGGATCTTTTTTGCTGTCATGCTGAAACATGCTTTTGGAACTGCAACAGAGGGTATTTAATCTGGACCAGATCAGAGGGAAAACTCTTTAATCTCTCTAGATTGAGAGCAAAGTCTAAAGTCCAGCTGAAATGCTTATGGGATTTCCTCTTTGCTGACGATGTTGCCATTACTGCTCACTCTGCTGAAGACCTTCAACAACTTATGGACTGTTTTAGCAAGGCCTGCTAAGACTTTGGACTAACAATCAGCCTGAAAAAAACACAAGTCATGGGTCAGGACGTGGATTCACCTCCCTGTATTACAATCTCTGCACAAGAACTGGAGGTTGTCCATGACTTTGTGTACCTCGGCTCAACTATCTCCAACACTCTCTCTTTAGATACTGAGCTGAATAAACGTATTGGTAAAGTGGCCACATTTTCCAGACTTACAAAGAGAGTATGGCTTAATAAGAAGCTGACGGAACATACAAAGATCCAGGTCTATAGAGCCTGTGTCCTGAACACACTCTTGTACTGCAGTGAGTCTTGGACCCTTTACGCACGGCAGGAGAGAAAGTTGAACACCTTTCATATGTGCTGTCTCTGACATATTCTTGGGATCACCTGGCATGACAAAGTTCCAAATAGCGCAGTCTTGGAATGTGCTGGAATCTCTAGCATGTATACACTATTGAAACAGTGATGTCTACGCTGGCTTGGGCATGTTGTGAGGATGGCTGATGGTCGGATTCCGAAAGAGCTCCTGTATGGAGAATTAGTGCAGGGAAAGCGCCCCAGAGGGAGACCACAGCTGCGATATTAGGATATCTGCAAGAGGGATCTAAAGGCCTTGGGAATGGACATTAACAGCTGGGAAACCTTGACCTCTGATTGTTCAGCTTGGAGGCGAAAGACGCAGCATGGCCTTCTCCAATTCGAAGAGACACTTGTTCGGCAGGCTGAGACAAAGAGGTAGTCCCGGAACCAGTGAAATCTGGGGGCTGGGCAGGGGAAAGAATGTATCTGCCCTCAGTGTGGAAGGGATTGGCACTCCCGAATTGGCCTTTTTAGCCATACCAGATGGTGCATTAGGACCTCTTTCCAGAGCATGATACCATAGTCTTTTGAGACTGAAGGATGCCAATTCCAGTAGTTAGTATTTTATCAAGTCTTTTAAGTTATTCAAACATCCTTAATATCTATATATTTTCTCCGTCTTCTTCTTCTTCTTTCTTTAAAGTTCTAGTTCATAGTTCATAAAGTATTTATCTCCTTGTCATCCTTTTGACACTCCTCAAATTTATAAGATTTATAAGATTTATAATCCGTATAGGCCCCAAATCCCCACAAATTCCACAGCAATATCCAAATACCTATAAAGTTTCCACCCAGTATTTTGTTTTTGGCCAAAAATAAAATCTGCTTCTTTTTGTAAGCCTCGTCCAGAGTCACACTCTTTTGGCATCTCAGTGGCTCGGGGAAACTTCTGGGACCTTACAATGTTAAAAAAAATTAAGAATGTATTTATTTATTAAATTTGTTTGCCACTCATCTTCGTGCTCCAAAATTCATTAAATGCCTAAATTGACTCTCCTGGCACATCTCCTCCCCCAACAAAAGAGCAACAGTTCACTGACACTAGGCCACCTTGAATGGTGGCTCCACCTGAAGTGGAGACCTGGGTGTTGACTTCAGCCCTAGTGGCATCACTGCCACTCAGAAAGGCCACCTCACGTCTTAAAGCTGCCAGGTTTGAGAAACATTGCTTTAGACTAAACATATTCACTTCTTTTAATTGTTTCTCATAGGACTGGCTTCCACATCATGTTTCTGTTTAATCATAACTCAACTGAAATATTCACTTTTCCCCATTTTCTACTAGGACAGGTGTCATTTTTTAATATCCTCTCTTCTACTTTAGTGTCTGTACATATTCCATATGTCTCCGCAACAGCCCGTGTAGTAGGACAAGATGAGATTCAGTATACCTTAAACTTCAATGGCGAAAGATTGATTTGAAACAAGAGTCTCCACAGGTCCTTTCTCCAATAATACAACCAGCACAATGTTCTCGTGTTCCTACCAACTGGTTAAAAAAAAAAGTCTCCCCTTCGCCGCTCATAAAAGCATTACAAAATAAATTAGAAGTTAAGGCTCTAAAACAGACAATACGGAGGATAATTTAATCTAAACCGGCTGCACGGTGGAAAAATTATCACCTTTTAAAAATGTGTAGCCGGAAGTTAGATCTGGCGCTTGCCATTTCTCTCCATCTCCTCACGGGTATTCTGCGGGTCAGGAGAGTGGCTGATGACGATCCTTCCAGGATAAGGAAGGGAAGATGGTGGCCTCTTCTCTGCTGCTGGTGCGAGGGAGGCTGTGCGATGGTAGCAGTCAGTCAAAGTGTACATTGAGAGGAGGACTGGGGGAGGGGGAGGAGGGAAGCATGTTGCGACAGCCAAATGGGAGGCGGAAAAAGGCAGCCAGACATTTTTCCATCCTTCGTGAGTTCTCTCCAAAAAATGACTTACCTTTTGTGCCTTGACCCTATCTTCAGTTCTGGGTACGGATGATACTGAAGGTGGCCACGAGGCAGTCGAGAGGAAGGAGAGAAACAGCCCCCCCACTCCCAGTGTACATGAAATTTCTTCTTTGTCCCATTATATGCCTGCGTAAAGCATCGATTCTAAACATTTGGGAGACTCCGGGTTGCGGGAGCACTACAAGCACCGAGGCTGGGCGAGGCGTCGCTGCAGTTTATTAAAGCTGTTTGTGGTGTTTTCTTGCTCTTGATCGAGACCAGTGAATATGCTACCGCTGTATCGATCTTGTCTTTCGCTTCTTGTCTCAGTGTTTAATTTTTTAAATATTTGTATAATTATTTTAATTTATGCTGATTTTAATTTTGAGTCGCTTTGCAAACATGGGTGGCATAAAATGTTTATGTGTATATAAATGCATGTGTGTATAAAGGTAAAGGTTCCCCTCACACATATGTGCTAGTCGTTCCCGACTCTAGGGGGTGGTGCTCATCTCCGTTTCAAAGCCGAAGAGCCAGCACTGTCCAAAGACGTCGCCGTGGTCATGTGGCTGGCATGATTAAGCATGGAACGCTGTTACCTTCCCAACAAAGGTGGTTCCTAGTTTTCTACTTGCATTTTTACATGCGTTCGAACTGCTAGGTTGGCAGAAATTGGGACAAGTAACGGGAGCTCACTCCTTTACGCGGCGCTAGGGATTGGAACCACCGAACTACCGACCTTTCGGATAGACAAGGTCAGTGTCCTAGCCACTGAGCCACTGCGTCTGTGTGTGTGTGTGTGTGTGTACATATATATATAACAGTTCACAGAAAAAGTGACAAAGGTTATCTTATATGCATATACAGTATGTACATATGTATTTGTATATTTTACACACACACACAAACTTATGTATATGTGTATATAATATATATATATATACACACACATTTGTGTGTACATACATACATACCAGAGGTGGGTTCCTCCCGGTACGGTACGCCAGAAGAGGTGGTGAAAATCTGGCGTACCGGATAGGACCAGTAGTAATGGTGGCTTGGCCACACCCCCTAACCTTTTCTCCTGTCAGAAGCTTCGTCAGAAGCTTTCTTTAAAAAGTTTTTCCCCTGCCAGTTCAGGGAAGGGAGAAAAAAGCTTCAAAAAGTAAGAGAGAGGGAGGGAGGGAGGGAGGAAGGGAGGGGAGAAAGAGAAAGAAAGAAAGAAAGAAAGAAAGAAAGAAAGAAAGAAAGAAAGAAGAAAGAAAGAAAGAAAGAAAGAAAGAAAGAAAGAAAGAAAGAAAGAAAGAAAGAAAGAAAGAAAGAAAGAAAGAAAGAAAGAAAGAAAGAAAGAGAAAGTCAACTTTTCAGCCGGGAGATTCAGCAAAGGAGAAAAACCAAAGCTGTCACTTTAAATCGGAACTGAGCATGCCTGGCTGTGGAATTCTGGGAGTTGAAGTCCACAAGTCTTAAAGCTGCAAACTTTGGGGTCCTGCTGTAAATTGAAAAGCTGCTCAGGTTTGCAAAGTGACATTCAGCAGTTTTTTGGGGGGAGGGGGGTTGCTTCCCACAGAGGGAAGGGAGAAAGAAAGAAGGAAAGAAAGAGAAAGAAAGAAAGAAAGAAAGAAGAAAGAAAGAAAGAGAAAAAAGCACAGCAATTTAAGGTTAGAAGGGTACTCAGAGGTCATCTAGTCCAACCCCCAGCTGCAGCAGGAAACCTTACATTGTCTGGATTATTTTGGTGCCTCTAACAGAGAGGAAAATTGCCAGAAAGGAATAGTAGTTTACTAGGACAAGACTGCCATGCAAAGGAAGGCAGAGATAGTCCTTGACTTATGACTACAATTGAGCCCAAAATTTTGGTTGCTAAGGAAGAGCATTGTTAAGTGAGCTTTACCACCGTTTATCCAATCCATGACATCTCCTGGTGAGTGACACCAAGTTGGCCACGCCCACCCACTCACATAACCATCAAGCCCCGCCCACAAAATAGGCCCCGCCCACAGAATAGGTAGTAAAAAGTTTTGAAACCCACCCGATACATACACAATTCAGTAGATTGACATTTCTGCACTCACATTACTGCTGGGGGACCAGTTACCATGATTTTACCATGATTATGGGAGAGATAAATAGATTTTTACCCCAAAGAAATTTTGTTTCCCTCTCCTGAGGGACATTTCAGTGATTTTTTTGTTCCTTCTTGCTGTATAACAAATTGCTTTTGAAAAGAGTCTTTCTGCAATAGATAAACAGTTCTGAAGTTTTGTGTGCTAATTTTTGGCCTATAAATTGCTAATTCTGAATGAATTTCTGCCACTTATAATATATCATCACAAAATGAATTGAGAGAGCCAAATGTGTTTAACGTCGATAAGATGAAAGGAGAAAATACAAACTAAGCTGATTTTAAATATGCTATACCATATTTTTGTGTAATGTATACTTGCTCCTTGGAAAACTTCTGCCCTGATCTAGATAGGTTTTTCAAGTTACATGAAGTTCTGAGTACCATATTTTTCAGAGTATAAGATGTTAGGGATGTAACCCTAGGCTTGGCTTGGCAATGTATATAAGCTATGATTACATTACTGTTACTTTAAAAGATAGGGGGATGTAATTGGTTTGTTACCTCAAGCAGCCATAAAAGGGAGCCAGAATGGTTGTTAGATTTCTCTCTCTGTTTTGTTAGAAGCTGGTTGGTGTATTTTGAGGTATTGTGGTTTGCTACTGTTTAGCTATACTTTGTGTGTTAGACTGACTATTTTGATAACTGAATTACTGAACTGTGTATGACGTGGACTGTTAATCGGACTCTGAATACCTCTATATTTCTACATAGTAAACTACTATATTTTTATACTATTCAGTGTCTCTGTATGCTGGTTTGAGCGTGTTCTTCCATATCACTCTCATTACGCTTCTCTGCATACTCGCTCTCCTAACGGGGAACTTAATTTCTTAGCACTGGTTATGGGCCCAGTGTACCCTGTGTACCCAGAGTGTACCAGACGTAGCTGAAGAGAGAGTTGGTGTTGATACACAATACCGTATACAGATAGCTGTTTAGTTTATAAGTGTTTACTATCATGGAGAAGATGGCACAAGCACCATCAGCAAATTTATCACTGATAACTCGGTTGGATGGAACAAACTATGTTTCCTGGTCAATGAAGTGCAGCTTACTTCTGCGTACTGAAGGATTGTGGGATGCTGTACAGAATCCACCGGATGTGACTTCTTGGAATCCAGATGACGAGGATGATGCCAAGAAGATAGCAGAGTTTCAAAGATGCAATGAACAAGCATTGTGTATAATTGGTCTAACACTGACTGACCAACAGTTAGTTCATATTCGTGGGGAGAATTCTGCAGCAAGATGTTGGGAGAATTTGAAGAAGATATATGTACGTGACACTGTAGGTGCACATATACATCTTACCCGCAAACTGTTTAGGGCACGTCTTCTGAAGGGTGGAGATATGTTAGCTCATTTAAACTTTATAAAAGGAGTTTTCCAAGAGCTACATGAAAAAGAAATTATTTTCTCAGAGTTACATCAAATTTACATCATTCTGTCATCACTGGATGAGAGTTATGATGATTTTGTATCGTCCCTCGAGGTCCTAACCCGAAATGAACTAACATTGACTGACATAACTGCACGCCTGTTGGAAGAGTCCAAAAGAAGGTTGGAAAGAGAGCAACTGAGAGAGAAACCACCTCAACATGAAGAGTCACCTTCAACTGCCTATACCAGGGGTGGCGAACAAGTTCGACAAAAAGAGCCAAAATTTTAAACTGTGAGAGTCAGAGAGCCACACCACGCAGTGACCTGCCAAAACAGACCCGGAACCAATGTTCCCTCTAATTTTTTTTCGATGTGAGCAGAAAAGTATAGTGTTTGAGCGGCACATTTTCATGCCTGAGCACCCGAATTTTTTTCACAGATGTCACCTAAGACAACAACGAAATCAGTATTATTTGAAACTCAAAGTTATGTTTCTTCAAGGTACCCGCTTAATTCAAAGTGTTATATAATATCAGTATCACTTAACAACGCTCCTGCTTAGCAACCAAAATGTTGGCTCAGAAACTCTGGCATTTGAAGCAAGCAACTCTTAAAGCTGTCAAGTTACAAGACCCTTGCACCCCTAACCCCTTAGGGAAAAAACCCCCCAGGGGTCTTCAAACCTGACAGCTTTAACACTTGTGGACTTCAACTCCCAGAATTCCTCCTCCAGTCATGTTGCAGCGACGTCATCTGCGTGGATCTGCTCCATCTTTGCTTTCTTCATTGTGGGCAGGGCTTCTGCTGAAGATGCCGACGAGTACGAGTTGCCACCAGAATAACTGCTGCTACCTCCTCGTCCTCCTCCTCCAACAGAATCACCAGATTTGCTCCTGAGCTCAGCGCTGGGTTACCTCTGCCCCCTCCCCCTCCTCCGTGCTTTTGAGGAGCCATGAGGCTTTTTTTCCCCTGCTCCCCCCCCCCCCGCCTTCCTACTGGCTCCTGCAGCCTCATGGCTCCTCAAAAGCACGGCGGAGGAGGAGGAGGGGGCAGGGGTAACCCAGCGCTGACTGAGCTCAGCTGCTCCGAGCGGAGGGGAGGCGCCGCTGCCACGCGCGGAGATGCCGGCTGGAGCTTTGGCGGCTTCATCTCAGCCACAGCGCCGGGCGGCAAATCCGGCAGTGCTGCCTGTTAGAGGAGGAGAAGGAGGAGGTGGCAGCAGTTCTTCCGGTGGCGGTGGGGGCTTTGGGGCTTCACAACTAGCCTCAGTCGCCCCGTGCTCCTCAAAGCAAGTCTGGGGAAGTCCTTTGCAGGCGGCCCGTTCTAGCTGCCTGCAAAGGACCTCCCCAGCTTCCGAAAGGGAGCGCGCGATCCGAGCCACAGTATACTAAATAATGATAAGAGGCAAAGAGCCTCATTTATTTTGGCCGGGAGCCGCATGCGGCTCGCGAGCCGCGTGTTCGCCACCCCTGGCCTATACTGTTAGAAAATGTTTTTCTTGTGGGGCAAAGGGGCATATAGCTAGATTCTGTAAAAATGCAAAACGACAGAATACTAGTAATGGCTAAGAAACATGATAATGTCAACTTAGGTATGACTAATTTGACTATCTCTAGAAATGCACCAATAAGCCATGATTCATGGGTTGTTGATAGTGGAGCATCACAGTGCAATACTACAAATAAGAATTGTTTTATAAAAATGTCTGCCAGCAAGCAACATGTATCTTTGGCAAATGGATGGAGGATGAAAGCATCTGGTGAAGGTATGGCAAAGTGTTCATTTGTAAATGAGCATTTATCCATGTTGTATATACCTAAACTGAAATTTAATTTGTTATCAGTAAGAGCTCTAGTTAACATTGGCTACGCAGTAACCTTTAGGGGAGATAAATGTCTCATAGAGAAAGCAGGTAAAATGGTTACTGCTAATTTAAAGAATGGTTTGTATGTAATGTCTGATGAAAGTGTAGTTAATTCTGTGTATACAAATGCTAAACAACATGATGAATGCATACATCTGCTACATAGATGTATGGGGCACATTAATTTCAAAACACTGCAACAAACTCTAAAGTTGTCAGAGGGAGTAAAATTAAAACCTTGCAGTAAGTATTTAAATTGTAATGTATGTAGTAAGGAAAAGAGCAGGGTTACACCAACAGATATAATGGGTTTAAAATGAAGGAACTTTTAGAAGTTGTTTTTGCTGATCTAATTGGACCTATAAAACCCAGTTTGGGAGGTGCCTGTTATGTTTTGAGTATCATGGATCATTACTCAAGATATGGTTTCTGCTATTTAATGAAAGACAAAACAGAAAGATTTCAACAATTTTTTAATTGGCTGAGATTTGCGGAAAGAAAGATAAAAGCCAAGGTTATTACTGTAGCAGTGGTGGGTTTCAATTTTTTTTGGAACCTACTCTGTGGGTGTGGCCTCCTTTGTGGGAGTGGCTTGCCGGCCATGTGACCTGGTGGGAGTGGCCAAGACGATGTCACTGAATTCTTTGCCCCAATGGATGAACTACAATAAGATTAAAATAAGTACAAAAACAATAAAAGAGCTACTTACAGAAGGAAGATGACTGTTCTTGCCAGTCTTCAGTATCACAGACTCCAGTGAATGGGCTGCACAAAGAAGAGACACAGAAATGAACTCTTTCATTGCATGCACTGCATTGGGATGAAACCAGCACACAAAATAATAGAAAAGGAAAATTACTGTCATTTTTTGCGTCTCCTGCACCACCACCTCACCACCTTGCTCCAACAACCTGCACAAAGGAGAGACACAGAAAGCAAGACCTTAATTGCTTGCACTTCACTATCTCAAGGGTGGTGACCTTATCGATTGACTTTGCTCAAAAAACCTGCACAAAGGACAGACACAGAAAGCATGACCTTAATTGCTTGCACTTCACTATCTCAAGGATGAACACAGCACAGACCACACCACACCCAGCAATAAAGACAGCTACTTACAGAGGAGGGATCACTGGCTTGCCGGTCTTCTGCACACCACCTTATCGATTGACTTTGCTCAAAAAACCTGCACAAAGGACAGACACAGAAAGCATGACCTTAATTGCTCGCACTTCACTATCTCAAGGATGAACACAGCACAGACCACACCACACCCAGCAATAAAGACAGCTACTTACAGAGGAGGGATCACTGGCTTGCCGGTCTTCTGCACACCACCTTATCGATTGACTTTGCTCAAAAAACCTGCACAAAGACAGACACAGAAAGCAAGACCTTAATTGCTTGCACTTCACTATCTCAAGGATGAACACAGCACAGACCACACCACACCCAGCAATAAAGACAGCTACTTACAGAGGAGGGATCACTGGTTTGCCGGTCATCTGCACACCACCTTATCGATTGACTTTGCTCAAAAAACCTGCACAAAGACAGACACAGAAAGCAAGACCTTAATTGCTTGCACTTCACTATCTCAAGGATGAACACAGCACAGACCACACCACACCCGGCAATAAAGACAGCTACTTACAGAGGAGGGATCAATGGTTGCTGGGCATTCTGGATCCTCAACTCTAACAAAAACGATCAGCACTGCTCTCATTGAAAGTGTTGAGGCTTCATCAATTATTAGACACACCTTTTGATTATTTGCAATAATCCTTGAAAATACGGTGGTCCTGATTTGGTTTGCAATGAATTCAACAATTTTCACTGCAGATCTCCGTGAATGCAAGCCAACTCCCACATCCACTCCAACCGTATTTAGCAAATGTACTTGCGCTTCGATGTCTGAGAATGGATTACATCTTTGCGCCAGATCGTAAACAGTAGAAAATATTGTGCAAGTACTGGATAAATGTTTCTCAGTTGACTTATCCACTGATTTGGTTAAAGCTTCCTTTATACTGTAACTATTTTAAGGTATTGTCCAGCCATAGTATACTGTAACAGTTATTTCACCAGCAATGATTTATATTGTAACCATTTCAAACTATTCCACAGACAATTAAAAATGAAACCATTAAAAATATTCCATACACAATAATTTACAATAAAACGATTTAAAACAATTCTATGCAAAATACATTTTAAAGTATTGAGTATATAATATTTTAAAATTGTTTATTTTAATTTATTTTGGATAGAATTTTTCTTAAATAGTCTAAGACAATTTAAAAAAAGGATCCACACACAATAAATTGAAGTACACCATTTTAAAATATTCTATACTCAATACTTTTAAGTAAAACTATTTTAAAACAATTCTTAAATAAAATATTATTTTAAAATACATTAAAAAAATAAAAGAAATAAAACCAGGTCACTTACCAGCAGGCAGAATCAGCAGCACTCCGATGCGATGGATCCGACTCCGATGTGATGGATGGATGCAACAGGGAGCAGGCAGGCAGAAAGGCAGCAGGACAGGTAAGACACTGGACTGGAGGGACAAGGCCAGGGTTGTCAGTAAGCAGGTCGCTGCCGCCGCTTGCCCGCCCACATGGCGTAGGCCGCTGCCGCCGCCACCCGCCCGCCCGCCTTCGGCTGCGTGGCCTACGCGAGCCCGCGGCTTTCAATAGCTAGGCCGCAAAGGCTAGGCCACCGCCGCCGCTCGCCTGCCCTCGTGGAGTAGGCCGCCGCCGCCGCTCACCCACCTTCGGCCGCGTGGCCTACGCGAGCCCGCAGCTTTCGCTAGGGAAGGCCTCAAGGCCTTCCCTCGCGCAAGTTAGGTCGCTGCCACCGCTGCCTGCCCGCCTTCGGCCACTTGGCGTACATGAGCCCTCGGCTTGCTGCTGCCGCCCCCCCCCCCGCCCCCCTGCCTCCCGAGTCCTGCTGCCCCCCCTTGCGCTTAGTTGCTCACCTGAGGGAAGCAGCAAGCTCCTGGAAGGCGAAGGGAAGGGAGGTTTGAAATGGAGGAGGACCCGGTCAGCAAGCGTGATGCAAGACTGCTCGGGAACAAAGACTCTTTTGAAAAGAGGAATGTTGGCCGTTGGCGCCACGCTTTTAAACAGGTCGCCTCCAGCCCTCTCACTGATTGGCTGGACTCCAGCCAATCAGTGAGCGGCAGGCTGGGCTAGCCTAGTTTAGTGCGGATGGGTGGGGGAGCGAGCGAGCTGCGACGGGCAGGGGAGCGAGTGAGCTGCAATGGCGATCGAGCGACAGGGCCGGTGCCGGTTCCCAGAAGTTACTTCTGGGTCCGGTTACTTCCGGGTCCGGTCACGAACTGGTTCGCCCGAACCGGTGCAAACCGGCAGGAACCCACCACTGTACTGTAGTTACTGATAATGGGACGGAGTTTACAAATTGCTTCTACTGGAGAAGTACCATTTACTCGTTGGCATGGTAGGAAACCTGATTTGAGCTACTTGCACACGTTTGGAGTTTCCTGCATGGGTGCATATTCCTGCACAGATTAGGTTAAAGGGACAAACCCGTGCAAGGCAGTTAATATTTGTTGGTTATAACTCAAACCATAGATCTTATAGGTTCTGGGAACTAGGGACAATTAAGATCTATCACAGTGCAAATGCAAAGTTTTTAGAGCATGTTGGTTGGGATAAACTGGAAATAAACAACGATGTAGTGATTGAAACCCGAGTAGACCAAAATAAGGTATCAGGAATACCAGAAACGTGTGATGAAGGGAAGGAGTCTACTCAGGAGGAGGAAGTGATAAAGCAGGAGGACGTTCAGGATAGTCCACCTATAAGCCCTGAGTTACCCAGAAGGTCAACCTGTGTAACGCGGCCACCTGATAGGTATCAGGCATCTGTTGCATGTCAATTAGATAAAGTTCCTGCAATGTATAATGAACTATCAATGTATCCTAAAGAGGAGCAAATAGTTTGGAAAGCAGCAATGAACAGGGAACTGAAATCTTTACAAGATCTGGAGGTATATGAGAATGTGAGATTACCACCAGGTGAAAAGGCGATAGGGTGTAAATGGATTTATAAGATTAAATCAAGTGTAGCTGGGACAGTTACCCATAAGGCTAGATTGGTAGCACAAGGTTTCAACCAGTCAGCAACTGATTATGATGAAGTGTTTGCACCAAGTTTAAAAGCCATAACACTGCATGCATCATTAGTTTGGGCAGCTAAGCATGGACATGTAATAAATCATTTAGATGTTGAAACAGCATATCTTCATGCACCATTGCAACACACTATTTATTTAAAGAAACCTGAAGGGTTAAACACTGATAGCAACACTGATTGTTGGAAATTAAAAAAAGAGCCTGTATGGTTTAAAACAGTCAGGCTACGAGTGGAATCAATGCATAATGAAGGAATTAGCAAGGATAGGGTTTAAAGCTGGTTTAGCTGATCCTTGTTTATTTAAGCAAGAAAGTGATGGTATGACTTCATTATTGTTATTGTTTACAGACGATATAGCGTTGATTACTGAAACAGAGCAGAAGGCCATTGAAATTATTTCACTGTTAAAAAAGAGGTTTAAAATAAAACATCTTTGTGAAATAAAGAAATATCTTGGAGTGAAGATAGATAAGACTAGGGGAGATATAAAATATCACAGGCTGATAAGATCAATCAGTTACTTAGAAATTACAAAATGGAACTGTGTAAAACTGCTAAAACTCCTATGTGTCAGGAATTTAGCAAAGATGATAACACAAGCCCAGTGTTTGATAAGAATATTTATCAATCCCTAATTGGTAGTTTATCTTATCTTAGCAATTGGTCTAGACCAGATATTTCATATAGCGTTAATCAATTGGCAAGTTTTAATGCCGAACCCACTGAACGGCATTGGCAAGCAGCAAAGCGTGTATTAAGGTATCTGAAACAGACAATACACTATAAATTATACTTAGAGCCTAAGGATGAGCTGATATTAACCGCATACGCTGATGCAAGTTTTGCAACTAATGTTTCCACGCGTACATCTACATTAGGTATCGCGATATTCTTAGGAAAGGTGTTGGTTGGATGACGGTCTATCCGTCAGAAGCATATAAGTTTGTCTACAATGGAGGCCGAATTTTCATGTTTATCTTTGTTATGTACCAATTTAATTTGTTACAAGCAACTACTGATAGATATGGGAATTACTGTTCATGAGCCTATTGTTGTATACGAGGACAACCAAGCAGTGATCCAGATGGCAACAAATATTGCTGTAAAGACAAGGTCAAAGCACACTGACTTAAGATATATGAATGTACGGCAAAGTGTTAGTTGTAAAATGATTAAACTGGAATATTGTATGTCTGAAGAGAACGTTGCTGATCATTTTACCAAAGCACAAAGTACGGTTAAACATAAACAATGTTGTGATGTTTATGGATTGGGAATGTGAAGTTGTGTGTAAATACATTGACAACCCAAGAGGGGAGAATGTTAGGGATGTAACCCTAGGCTTGGCTTGGCAATGTATATAAGCCATGATTGTAACAAATGTATCTGTTACTTTAAATGCTTAACAGATGTAATTGGCTTGTTACCTCAAGCAGCCATAAGAGGGAACCAGAATGGTTGTTAGCTCTCTCTCTGTTTTGTCCTAATGGGGAGCTTAATTACTTAACATAAGACGTACCTTAGTTTTTGGGGAGGAAAATAAGATGAAAAATTCTGCCCCTGACTACCAGCATCCATGGTATTCAGCTAACACATGGTAACAAGGTCAAGGTCAGCCAATGAATAGGCATAGCAAATAAGTCAACCAATGTGGGCTATTTGGACTCTGAATTTTGCTGTGTGAGCAACAAGGAAACAGGAAGGAGCCTGACTTAGCCGAGAACTGAAAGTGAAACTGCTTGTGTTTTGCTTGTATTTACTACTACCTTGGAAAACCTGCTTTTGGTAATGTATATTATTATTTTGAATCCTGCTGAATCAGTTACTGTGCTTTCTGAATGTGATTACTGCTGCAAACTCTGACCAACCAGGTCAGCTTCAGCACTTATTGCAGCCTGATTCAGAACAGCTGATTGGTGGATGGATCAGACTGCTGGATACCCCCAGCTGCTGTTCCAGGCTGCAGGGATTGCCACAGACCATTGCTGGCCTCTGGTGGGGGTGGGTGGGGCTACATTCGGTGTATAAGAGGCACCTAAATTTTCACCCTCTTTTTGGGGGGGGAAAGGTGCGTCTTATACTCCGAAAAATACAGTATGTTTTTTGTTATTGTTAAATGCCTATACTGAGGGTTGTATGTAATGATACAAAAAGGGAAGGAATGGAATTGAGAACAAAAATGTCCAAAGATAATAGCAATAGCACTTAAGACTTATATACTGTTTTACAGTGCTTTATAGCCCTCTAAGCAGTTTACAGAGTCAGCATATTGCCCCCAACAATTTGGGTCATTTTACCCACCTTGGAAGGATGAAAGGCTGAGTCAACCTTAAGCATGGTGGGATTTGAACAGTCAAATTGCAGGCAGTTGACTGTCAGCAGAAGTAGTTTGCAGTACTGCACTCTAACCACTGAGCCACCAAGGCTCATAATGGTTTGGTTGGAAGTATAACAATTTTAGTGGGCTATGTGAAATATAATTGGATGTTTGAATGTGAAGCAGTGTAGTGCATAATAGCAGAATACCATAAGCTAATGAGATTCCTATCACAATCATTGTATTTGTGTCCTGTAGGCCTAAGTGGCTGCCTGTCTCAGTACTTGCAAAATGTACTATCCAAGGTAAGAAACATTTTACATCAGGGAGTGGAAAAGACAAATGTGTTGATACAAGTTAGAAGCAGAAATTCATAGAGATTTTAATATTGCTACGTGTCTTTTTGCAGCCACTAATACATGACACAAGCTTCTGTGGACAAGAATTCCCAATTCAATGTTTTGTAGTTGAAGCAAAAAAAGTATTTGTAAGGGATAAACCACATGTCAACATTGGAACAATTGGGCATGTGGATCACAGCAAGACCACATTAACAGCAGCCATCACTAAAATTGAGAGTTGGGGAGAGATAGGCGCAGTTGTTAAGAGACCAAATAAAGAAAAGAGGAAAGGTGCTTATCTTAACCACCTCCCTTTCTATTTGCTAGAGGGCCATTGATTTAAAGAACCACCAGTAAAGTATTGGACCAATTGACTAGGCTGAACCAGAGCTATAAGTAAACAGGATGGTCTAAAATTAAATCTTGATATTAAAAAATTGCCAGGGGTGTTTTTTTGTGTTGGGTGCTCTCACGTCTAGAAACTGCTTCAGCCTTTCTATTTGGAATAAAAATGTTACCCTTCAATAATAATCTTGATTGATGGCTATCACAATGTATTTGAAGGTGTTAAGGCTCTTTTAGACAGCAGGGGTCTTCCAGAGGGTTTCAGATCAGTTCAAACATAATATTGTTTCAAAGTCTCACACGGTAGACTTAATGCTTTCTCCTTACTTGAGGCTCAGGTGAAGAATTAAACAGTGTACTCCACCGCTTTTATCAACTGTGAGAAAGACTTTGATGCTGTTTTCTTTCTATTAACACCTCTTATAATCGCATAAGGGAAAAAAGGCCGAGATGCATAAACATTATTTTTGGTAATTCAAAAGTCCAGAAAAGGAATAAAAGAACCTTTAAGCATTGTTTGGCTGACTTATCCCCTTAGAGAAGGAATATTGCCAGCCCAGTGGCGGATTAAGGCTCACTGGTGCCCTTGCTGTTAGTTGCGAAGTCGTGTCTGACCCATCATGACCCCATAGACAACTTGCCTTTTAGTACTGTCCATGGGGTTTTCATGGCAAAGATACTGGAGTGGGTTGCCATTTCCTTCTCCACTGGTGCCCTAAGCACTGACAAATCTTGGTGCCCCCCTCCTTTGTACATACTGTACAAATCTTCATTGGTTTGTTTTTTTCTCAATTTTGTGGTGCCCACTTTGGGCCTGGTGCCCTAAGCACGTGCTTAGTCTGCTTAATGGTTAAATACACCACTGTGCCAGCCCTTCAAATATTTCAGTTTAAACACACGTGTGATGCTATGTTCACATTTACCTTTTTTTTACAGTTCTTTCAGAGACTGGAAGTGCCCAGTACAAGAAATATGAAGAGATTGATAATGCACCAGAAGAGAAGGGAATTACAATTAATGCCTCCCATGTAGAATATTCAACAGCCAATCGCCATTATGGTCACACAGATTGTCCTGGACATGCTGATTACATCAAGGTTGGCTTGGGGAACTGGTATGCCAAGAAACCTTTTAAGAATTCCAGTATTCCTATTTTAGAATCCCTGGCAGAAGGTAGTTAGTGATTATACTTGCAAGATATAATTTAAATGGATGATTTAAGGGAAAAAAACCAAGTATCTTTCCCATTTGAGATATTTTAATGCCAACCACAGTAATATGAAAGGATTTTTTTCTAAGCTTAGAAAAGTGCTAGGAGACACATTTCCCATTCTTTTCTCTATAGAACATGATCATTGGGACAGCACCACTGGCTCTATCCTCCTGGTGGTGGCTGCAACAGACAGACAAATGCCAGACTAGAGAGCACCTTCTGCTTGCTAAACAGGTTGGTTGTGGTCTGAGACACAGCTAGTGATCATCTGATACATTTCCTCAGATAGGGCAATTTTAAGCAATTTTCCCTTCTCGTCTTTATCCCCACACTATTCTAGATTGGAGTGAAACATGTCGTTGTGTTAAAGAAATGTTGGAACTAGTGGAGCTGGAGATCTGTGAGCTACTCACAGAGTTGGGCTAGGATGGGGAAGCAGCTCCTGTAATTATAGGGTCTGCTCTATGTGCTTTAGAGGTCAGTATTATGTTGCACAAACTCTGCTCCTTTTATTTCTTCCCTTTATTAAGATGCATTGCTAATTCCTGTGGTTCTTTTTTTGTAGAACCAAAATCCAGAACTGGGCTTGAATTCTGTCATAAAGCTACTGAATACAGTGGATTCATACATCCCTGTGCCAAAACGTGACCTTGATCAAACTTTTCTGCTTCCCGTAGAGCAGTGCTTCTCAAATAGTGGGGCGGGCCCCCCAGGGGGGGCGCGAGGCTCCGTAAAGGGGGGCTCAGCTCAAATTATTTTATATATTTTTATTTTGCAGGTTAAAGTTTTTTTTAATATTGTGTTCCTTTAAATCCTGTGCTCCTTTAAATCTTTTCTGCTACAGTTAATAAAGCTATTCTTTGTTGTAAATTGATCCACATTTCTTTTTTTTATTGTCTTATACGTTAATAAGGATACAGTGTTATGCAGAGGTGTACTTATAACAATTTTATAGACAAATGATACTATTTACAGTCACGCGGGGGGCGCGAAATGTTTTCTTCTTCCTAGGGGGGGCATGACAGAAAATAATTGAGAAGCACTGCCGTAGAGCATACTTACTCCATTCCAGGTACCAAACTTCACATTATACCCCGCACATCCAAAGATGGGGATCCATTAACAGTAGGAGATTTTGTACTTCATTATTTAAACTGGCTTTAATTTGTTCTATGTCGGGGCACTGTTATAGCAGGTACCCTTGAACGTGGTATTTTCAAGAAAGGGGAAGAATGTGAATTTGTGGGTTACAAAAGACATTTACAATCTGTTCTGATTGGTAAGTAGAATCCTCTGCCCCCCCCCCTTTTTTTTTGCAAGATTGGTCTTCCAGTGTATTTTTTAGCTTAGTTCAGGGGTATCAAAGTCAATTTCATTGAGGGCCACATTGGAGGTTGAGTTTGACCTCGGAGGGCCAGGGGTGAGCATGGGGATGGTGGGCATGAACAGAAACTAAATGAATGGTTAAGTCAGGGACTCCCATTAGTTTTAAGTTGTAGCATACTCATTACCCTTTGACTCACTGGAGCAATGAATAATGAATTTCTTTAGAGAATACAGTAAATTGGTCATACCATTCAAAAGGTAGATCATACATCTTACCATATAACCACTCATTACATTGTGTGAGTACACCCCCCCCCCTTCTTGGCCAGCAGAGGCACTGTGGGCCGGTCCTTTGATATTTCCAGGCCAGCACCACGGGCTAGATCAAAGCTGCACGCAGGCTGGATCTGGCTTGCAGGCCTCGAGTTTGACACCCCTCGCTGTTTTTCTCATGTTACTGGTCCAAATGATTCTAAACAATTATGACCTGAAATTATGACTGAGGCAGTCCTTGAAGTACAGGTAGTCCTCAGCTTACGACCACAGTGGAGCCCAACATTTATGTTGCTAAGTGAGAAATTTGTTAAGTGAGTTTTACCCCATTTTATGACTATACTTGCCACATTTGTTAAGTGAATCACTGAGGTTGTTAAATTAGTAACACAGTCAAGTGAATCTGGGTTTCCCTGTTGACTTTGCTTGTCGGAAGGTTGCAAAAGGGGATCACTTGACCCCAGAATGCTGCAACTGTCATATCAGTTGTCAAGCATCCAAATATAAATCATGTGATAATGGGGATGCTGCAATGGCCGTTAAGCATGAAAAAGGGTCATAAGTAATTTTTTTCAGTAACTTTGAACGGTCACTAAGTGAACTGTTGTAAGTTGAGGACTACCTGTACTTTTGTGGAACTGGGGAGGCTGCACAAAATTTGCAGAAATGTGTGTAATTGGCTTCAGGTGTTGAGATGTCCCACAAACAGTTGGATCAGGCACAGGCTGGAGACAATTTGGGCACTTTGATCTGGTCTGAGGCGAGAAGATATACGACGGGGATTGGTCATGTGTAAGCCTGGCTCCATCCAGCCACATCAGAAGGTTGAGGCTCAGGTGAGTGAGGGAAATGTGGGAAGGCAGAATACTAGGATGCAGTTTCACATCCTACAGAGGACTGGGAAATAGAGACTTCCATAAAACTCTGTAGCACATGTTAACATGTTACTAGGGAATGGCTCTCTTACCCTGTAAAGTTGAGACAAGAAAAATTGCTTTGCTTTTATAGGTTTATATAGTGACCAAGGAAGAAGGTGGCCGTCAAGCATCTTTTGTGTCTAAGTTCATGCCAATTATGTTCTCGATGGCCTGGAATATGACTTGTCGCATAGAATTACCCAAGGGAAAGGTTTGTATCACTTTCCCCCCACTAATTTCTTGTGTGTGATCACTGTTGAGTAGTGGGGTTTATAGCAGGTGTTATCTCAATATTTCTCAATTGCTTCTTGCAGTTGTGGAGTTCTAAGTGTAGGTTGCCATCTCTTCATACCTTTCCTCTTCTTTGTTGTAGGAAATGGTGATGCCAGGTGAGAATGTCTGCCTTAAGCTCATATTGCAGTACTCCATGGTCTTGGAACAAAGACAACGGTTCACTCTGAAGGATGGATCTCAAACCATGAGCACTGGAGTGGTCACAAAGATACTGCCACTAGCTCCAGGATAATTAAGTTGCAGCAGCTGGAATTGGATATGAATACTTCCTAGAAAACTGATGACACTGCATCCAGGTCTGCACAGTAGATGAATGTGGCAGTCTTGGCTCAAAGAACAGGGCTCCACCAAGGGGTGGGGGCAAGGGTGAAAGTTGTTTAAATAAAAATAATTAAAAAGTGAGCATGAGGTTTTTATCCCCCTCCAGAATCATCCCTAGAGTTCAATGCAGGTGTGCTGATGAAGCTCCAAAACATCTCTGCACCACAAGCACATAACCCTGCTATGCAACCGTAATCCATTACAAATAAGCAGCATGCAAAAGCAGCACATTTCCAATAGAAGAAAATATATGTAGTTTGGGGTTGAACTGTGAGCTGCTTTGTGCTCTGGGCTTTGTTCTTGCTTGCATACATTTCGTTACCCAAATAACAATTTTGGAGCACCAAGAACCCCACAGAAGCATATTTGTTATGTTTTTGTGCTGCCATACATAGCTGAAAGGAAACATGAATTCACACAGTATTGAAACTAAGAAAAAATATCTGCATTTAAAAAGTGGAGATGAGAATTATTACTACTGTTTTGATTGGAAAGAAATATGATTTGGAACCTAGCTAAAGTGGTCATTGGGAGGAGTGAAATGCATCGCTTTTTATCTGTTCCCCAGCAGTATTGTAACTATGCATTGACAAAGACTTTTTTTTAAAGGTGATGTTAAATACTATCAACCATACACAGCCTTATTTTTGCAACTAATTACATGAATCATTAACAACAGTTTGATAAAATTTAATGTACAAGTTTTTAGTTTTTAGCTCAATTAAGCATTGCCAACCTGTTTCACAAATATGACCAGCAGAATTATAATAGTTGAGAAGGGATTAATATTATCCTTAATTCTAAAGTTTTTCTTCTATACTTAATTTTTCCTGTTTAAAAAGAGGACTTTTCCTTTACTCACCACTTCACAACTGTTGGTTCAGATTACAGCTGTAAGGTTCCTATATACCAGTGAAGGCTAACCTTTTACGTCACCTCGTGCTGACCTGCGTGCCAGAAATGGCACACAAAACCATCCCAACTGGAAAACGTGTCCTCGCTGGCCTTCGCGTGTGCAGGAGTGCTGAAACCTGGAAGAGCAGTGTTCTGTCACGCATGTGCGTGCCAGCACTCAAACGTCCAGTTTCTGGTGCGCCCAACAAACAGCTGGCCGTCATGCATTTGTGCACCCGAAACCCACAAGTTCAGGTGCCGATGTGTGCATACGCGACGGAATGCTGCTCTTTCGGGTTTCGGTGCCCGCGCAAGCACAGAAATATCGAAGAGGAGCCAGCAAGGCTGCAAATTCTATAGGTTCACCAACACAGCTATATACAATGCCAGATTCTTTATACCTCAGATAGACTAGCCAGGATCAAAGTAAGACTATGACACTGTAAGCAGGTTGACAATGAAAACTGAATTTCATTGAAGAGCAACAAAAGCTCACAACACTCAACCTGTGCTTATTTTAAAAGAATTATCAGATGGGGTGACTAGCTGAGGCATAAAACCGGGACTTTTAAGTGATTCAAAATGGTCTCTGCAAATAAAGATTTAACATCTCCAGTCACAATGTCATCCTTGTTTTCTTTTTTTATAACTGAAAAAACAATAGTTAAGACTCCTGCAGGGGCCAAATTGAATTATGGCACAAATGTACTGTTTGCCCATCCCCAAAGTCCTTAAATTTAATGTGTCATTGATTCCAATAAAAGCATCAATTAAAATTTTAATTTGGTGTATAACTGCATTCACAGGATAACCCCAGCACTAAAAACTACTGCTTTACAATCTGTTTCACTGTCACTCAAAACTACTAATCCTTGGTGATCTATTTCCAGAGAGGAAAACTATGCTGCTAGACAATAATGCTGAATTCCAAAACAATTCTTCAAGTCTGGTTGAGCAACGTATGCTGGACAGGTCACAAAGTTTTTCTCTCAGATGCTGCAGAACCACAATTAAGGATTGTTGCTTACAAACTGGCCCTCCCACACATTCACCCCAAGCCCAACGTTAGTTTAAATTTTTATTTTAACTTTTTAAATATTTTTACTTAATAAAAAGTCAAGATTTGTCCATATGGTCATTTCCTCGTCAAGTTAATGTGGGAAAGTGGCATTTGTTCTAGGAACCCCAATGGAATTATAAGTAACAGAAAATAAACCCTGGCCTCCTCTGGGCAATGGAAAGGGGTCTTACTCCATCCCACTGGTCAACAATACCCTGGGCAAGCTTTACTAAACCAACGGAAAGGAAGGTGCTTGCCAGACTGCATCCCTTTAGGGGCCTCTGCCTTGGGCACAAGGGATGGCCCAGGCTTGGGGGGTTCAGCAACAGAGCCATAGCTGGCTGGGGTCTCAGGTCACAGGGAGAAGCATGGACATCAATTCCCAGGGGTATGGAATGGAAGCTGCTGGGAGGCATGAGACTGAACTGGAAAGAGAAGAAAGAGGCAGTGAGGACCACAAAGGCACACCAAAATCCAAAACAGTATTATCTGTTATCTGCAGGGCAAGCCCTGCCCAATTGCCATCAACACTCAATCTATTCTTCAGAGTAGCTAATTTATCCTGATCAGAAATGCTGACTACAAAATCTTTAATTTCCACCCATATGGACATGCTAGATGGGGATAAGAGTTTGGTACGTCAGAGGGCTCATCTTTCCTATTAATCCACCTTCTCCCCACCCCTGGCTTTAAATAACAGACTTACCTTGGTGGTGCCCTATGTATGTGTAGGGGGATGGTGTGGAGGCGGAAAGGGTGGGCACACCACTCTGGGGCACACCTCCTTGAGGGGGTCCACCATGAGTCTGTGAGGGATGTAGTAACATGACTTGGGGAGCTCCAGGGTGAGGTGGTGGGGCAGCTGCAATTCCAGTCTGGACATGGGCCTGTGGTAGACAAGAATAGTTTTGAGGATTTTAATAAATGATACACCAATTTATCACTAGGCCACCAGAGAAAATGCCAAATTTTCTAATTTAAGAACATATATTTAGCAACTGATGTAACTCATGCCACGGAAATTTAGACAAGGCACTTAACCTAATTTAAGTATTGTTCAAAGAATACAGGTGAAACTCGAAAAATTAGAATATCGTGCAAAAGTTCATTTATTTCAGTAATGCAACTTAAAAGGTGAAACTAATATATGAGATAAGACTCATTACATGCAAAGCAAGATAGTTCAAGCCGTGATTTGTCATAATTGTGATGATTATGGCGTACAGCTCATGAAAACCCCAAATCCACCATCTCAGAAAATTAGAATATTACATGCAATCAATAAAACAAGGATAGTACATAGAACAATATCAGACTCTGAAAAGTATAAGCATGCATATGTACTCAGTACTTGGTTTGGGCCCCTTTTGCAGCAATTACTGCCTCAATGTGGCATGGAAGCTATCAGCCTGTGGCACTGCTGAGGTGTTATGGAAGACCAGGATGCTTCAATAGTGGCCTTCAGCTCTTCTGCATTGTTCGATCTTATGTCTCTCATCTTTCTCTTGGCAATGCCCCATAGATTCTCTATGGGGTTCAGGTCAGGCGATTTTGCTGGCCAATCAAGCACAGTAATCCCACAGTCATTGAACCAGGTTTTGGTGCTTTTGGCAATGTGGGCAGCTGGAAAATGAAGTCAGCATCCCCATAAAGCTCGTCTGCGGAAGGAAGCATGAAGTGCTCCAAAATCTCCTGGTAGACGGCTCCGGTAGACAGCTGCGTTGACCCTGATCTTAATGATGCACAGTGGTCCAAAGTCCTGTTGCTCAGTGGTCCAAAGTCCTCTTTTCTGATGAGAGCAACTTTTGCCAAAAGCACCAAAAACTGGTTCAATGACCGTGGGATTACTGTGCTTGATTGGCCTCTCCATTCTTCCTCCATACTCTGGGTCCTTGGTTTCCAAATGAGATGCAAAAGTTCTCATCAGAAATGAGGACTTTGGACTAAGACCAGGGTCAACACAGCCATCTACCAGGAGATCTTGGACCACTTCATGCTTCCTTCCGCAGACGAGATTTATGGGGATGCTGACTTCATTTTCCAGCTGCCCACACTGCCAAAAGCACCAAAACCTGGTTCAATGACCGTGCGATTACTGTGCTTGATTGGCCAGCAAACTCACCTGACCTGAACCCCATAGAGAATCTATGGGGCATTGCCAAGAGAAAAATGAGAGACATGAGATCGAACAATGCAGAAGAGCTGAAGGCCGCTATTGAAGCATCCTGGTCTTCCATAACCCCTCAGCAGTGCCACAGGCTGATAGCTTCCATGCCACGCCACATTGAGGCAGTAATTGCTGCAAAAGGGGCCCAAACCAAGTACTGAGTACATAAGCATGCTTATACTTTTCAGAGGTCCGATATTGTTCTATGTCCAATCCTTGTTTTATTGATTGCATGTAATATTCTAATTTTCTGAGATGGTGGATTTGGGGTTTTCATGAGCTGTAAGCCATAATCATCACAATTATGACAAATCACGGCTTGAACTATCTTGCTTTGGATGTAATGAGTCTATCTCATATATTAGTTTCACCTTTTAAGTTGCATTACTGAAATAAATGAACTTTTGCACGATATTCTAATTTTTCGAGTTTCACCTGTATTTAATAATGAAATATTATTAAGTAAATAATTCATGAAACAATTGCTGTTCTTGGTACTAATACTGATACAATCTTTGCTCAAATTTATGTAGTATCCTGTTGATGACTTTTAAATGTTTGTCCAAGCAATTCTAGTAGATAAAATCATTACCCTGACATTTTTCTCATACATCAATTGCTGCAAAAAATGTTACTGGTCATTATCCATCTCCTGGGTTTTCAAACACCACTCTGAGTATTTATAAGGACAGACACTCCGAAATGTCTTCCATGGTCAAGACCGCTGCCCCTTTTCCCTTCCCACAGTCAGGCATACTCGCCTGAGTGACATGAGCCATGTTGGTGTATCCGTGCTGCAGCTGCTGATGGGCATGAATGGCATAAACTGCTGGCTGTGGGAAACTGCTCTGTGGAGACTGAGCGCTGGGCCCCGGGGTTATGGATGGTGGTGTAGCTGTCAGTGTAGCTGTGTGGTACAGGTTCTGCTGCTGCTGAGCGCTGGCCAAATGAGGCGGCTGTCCAGCTTGGTGCTACAGTAGAAAGCACAAGAGTCACACTTCAACTACCAGTTTGCATTTTTTCTTCTTCTATTATTGCCAAAGAACATGTTTGGTATTTTATAGAGAAAAGCAAGATTTGAAACTCAGGTTAGTGTACATTTATCTGTGGGAAGAATGGGGAATGACTCATTTTATTAAATTTGTTTTAATGGCATTACATTATTTTTATTAAATTGGCCTTCTGGTTCTCTTATCTCCTTTATATAACACATTGACACTGATTCATTGAACATGTTGTCATAGATACAAATTATTCACATTTTGAACATAAGTTCCCAGAGAAAGTACATTTATTTAGAGATCATACAAAAAAGCTACATGTCAGTTATAGTGGGTAGGTTCCAACCACCCACCTGTCCTCAGTTCTGCATTTCAATTGCAGAAAACACTCCCCACCCCCTCAATTTGATTTATATTAATACCCAAATCAAAAGTAGTTGCAAAGCAGCATCTTGTTTAATTCCTAAATCGCCTTCCCCCCAAATAAAGCATGCAAGGATTAATAAGTTTGTCCCTGGTGCTTCAATTCCGTAACAGCAGTTTCAGGAACCGAGATAGACAGAACATCACTTTAAAAGCAATATTCCTTTTCCTGCCACCTATAATGTCAGTTGGTCTTACCTGAACTGCATGTCTCGAAGGTGGCGTGGGAGCAGTCACATATGGGTATTAACACAGCCCTTTTGCCCTGGAGGCTGAGGTAAATCTTGAGGCCACACCTCCATACCTCCTCTGACCTCCCAGATTAACCGATGGTCGTAGCAAAGAACCTGGAAAAAGGAAGGGACAGATGAGAAACACACACATCCTTCCTGCCTGGTTCCTGACTGACCGCTGAGCTAACTCAGGCCCTTGGCGCGGGGCGCCCTAACGGGGGGGAAGTGACTGCTCCCACGCCACCTTCGAGACATGCAGTTCAGGTAAGACCAACTGTCAGTCTCCGAAGTGAGGCGTGGGAGGAGTCACATATGGGACATACCAAAGCTAGATGTCCTTGGGAGGGATTACTGGGCCTGAGCCCCACGAGAGTCTAAGACTCCCTGCAGAACCCTCCTCCCGAAGGCCGCATCCGCGGAGGCATACGCGTCTAGTCGGTAATGCCTGATGAAAGGCGATGGGGAAGACCAAGCGGCAGCCCTGCAGATCTCCTCGAGGGGAGCCTGAGTAGCCCAGGCCGCTGAGGTGGCCGCACTCCTGGTGGAGTGTGCGGTGATGCCCCCTGGAACCTGAAGACCTCGTGCCTCGTAGGCTTTGGAAATGGCTGCTCTGATCCACCTGCTAATGGTGGCCGGAGAAACCTTGGCTCCTCGGGTGGAATGCTGAAAGGAGACGAAGAGGGCCTCTGAACGCCTGAAGGGCGCCGTGCGCTTCAGGTAGATGCGCAGGGCTCGTCTGACATCCAGCCGGTGCCAGGATCTTTCTCTATCCCTGGACGGCTGAGGACAGAAATCCGGCAGGAATATCTCTAGTCCTCTGTGGAACGGGGAGTTGATCTTGGGCATTAACGTGGGATCCAGTCTGAGGACGACCCGGTTCTCCAGGAAGGAACAGAGGTCCGCCCTGCTGGATAGAGCGTTGAGCTCGGAAACTCTCCTGGCTGAAGTGATGGCAACCAGGAAGACGACCTTAAGGGTCAGGAATTGGAGGGAGACCTCCCTCAAGGGTTCAAAGGGTGCCTCCGTTAAAGCCTGGAGGACCGTGGGAAGGTCCCAGGTAGGGAAGCGATGGACTACGGGGGGCTTCAGATTCGCCGCTCCCTTAAGGAAACGCCTAAGGACCGGATGTTGTGACAAAGGCGGGGAGTCCACCACCCCCAGGACCGTGGAAAGGGCAGAGACCTGCCTCCTGAGGGTGCTGGGAGCCAGACCCTTCTCTAGGCCTTCCTGTAGGAAGTCCAACACCTGGGGCACAGAGGCCGAAGTCGGGGCAAGACCCCTTGCTTGGCACCAGTCCGCGAAGGCGGCCCAGGAGGAGTTGTAAATGCGAGTGGTGGACTGCCTCCTGGATGCGACGGTCTTGACCTCCGCGGAGAAGTGTGCCCCTCTCAGTTGTTCCCGCTCAATCGCCAGGCGGTCAGCTGGAGCCACTCCGGGTCTGGATGTTCCAGGGACCCCTGGTGAAGGGACCCCTCCCCCAGTGGAAGCTTCCAGTGGGGGGCTGAGGACAGCTCCACCAGGTCTGCTAGCCAGGGGCGGCGTGGCCAGAAGGGGGCCACTAGAACCATCTCTGCTCTCTCTGTCACTAACTTCCTCGGGAATGAGGGGAAGGGGAGGGAAAGCGTAGAGGAGGCCGGGCGGCCATCTGCAACGAAGAGCATCCATGTCCATGGCGCCTCTGGACGGGAACCTCGACACGAAGGTCGGTAGCTGGGCGTTCGTTGGAGTTGCGAAGAGATCCACCGTCAGGCATCTGAACCTCTCGCAGATCTGCAGGAAGATGTCGTGGTGGAGCTGCCACTCTCTGTTGTCGACTGTCTCCCTGCTGAGCCAGTCCGCCTGCTGATTCTCTGTCCCCGAGATGTGTTCTGCTCTGATGGATCGGAGGTTCCTCTCTGCCCAGTTCCCCAATCGGAGGGCCTCGTCGCGTAGAGCCTTGGAGTGGGTGCCTCCCTGTCTGTTCACGTGGGCCTTGGCTGCCACGTTGTCCGTTAGGACCAGGACATGCTGGTCGGTCACCGAAGCCCTGAAGTGGCGTAGAGCCAGATGGATGGCCCTCAGCTCCAACCAGTTGATGTTGTTGCGTAGGTCAGTTGGGGTCCAGCGGCCCTGGGCTATCTGGGCCTCCAGGTGAGCTCCCCAGCCGAACAAGACTCGCGTCCGTCGTGAGTACCTTCCTTACTGGTTCTCTGAAGAGTGACCCCTTGTCTAGGGCTGGGGTCAACCACCAACAGAACGATAGGAGAACTTGGGGTGACACCCGGACTTTGAAGCTGGTGTCGCTTGTCCCAGCTCTCTGGTGTGGGAGCAGGAACCACTGGAGCTCCCTGGCGTGGAGACGAGCCCAAGGCACGATCCCTATACAAGAAATGAATTTCCCAAGGAGCCTGGAAAGAAGAACTACAGGAACAGAGCGTAACTTGCGAATCTCCTGAACCAGCTGGATGATGCTGTCCCTATGCTCCCGGGAGAGGAAGACCTCCCCAGACACTGAATCTATGATGGACCCTAGGTGTTGGAGGCTGGTAGTAGGGGCTAGGTGACTCTTCTCGAGATTGATCGAGAACCCCAGGGACCTTAGCGTGTCGATGGTGAGACCCAGGTCCTGCCTCGCCGTGACTGGCGACCTGGCTAGGACTAGGATGTCATCCAGGTAACAATGGAGACGGACTGGCAAGGAACGAAGGTGACCCGCGGCCGCGGCCAGCACCTTGGTAAAGGTCCTGGGAGCCGAGGCCAGCCCGAAGGGGAGGGCTCTATACTGGAAGTGGTTGCCCTCGTGGGAGAATCTGAGGAATCTACGATGTTCAGGGGCGATTCTGATATGTAAATAAGCTTCCGTGAGGTCGATGGAAGCCAGGAAGTCGCCCTGCCTGATGCCCTCTAGGATGGACTTCAGCGAGGCCATCTTGAACCTACGGTAGACCACTCTGGAGTTGAGCAGTTTAAGGTCCAAGATGGCCCTCCACCCCCCTGAGCTCTTGGGGACCAGGAACAGGTTCGAATAGAATCCAGAGCCCTTCTCCCCCTCTGGTACTCTCTCTATAGCCCTGATGTCTAACAGGTGCTTAATGGCCTTGGCCATCAGGGCCCGCTTGGCCGGATCTCTGGAGGAGGCGAAGGTGCGGAATCTATTCGGGGGTTGCGAACGGAACTCCAGTTGGAGCCCGAGCCTGACTGTCTGGAGGACCCACTCGTCCGAGGTGATGCGATCCCAGGCATCCGCAAATAAGGAGAGGCAACCGCCAATGGGGTGATACCCGCAAGGATCACTTGGACCTGCGGAAAGGACGGCCGCCCCCTCCTCGAAAGGGCCGCTTGCCCTGCTGCTGACCTCTGAATCTGTCCCTAGAGAACTGTCTGTCCCCCTGCCTGTGGAACCTGGAAACCGGGTACCTCTGATTCTGGAGTTCCATGTCAGGCGGGCGGTAAGGTGCTCTCCTGGGGTACGGGGCCGGTCGGTGTTCTGACCTCCTGGTCGTGGACGGGAAGACCTTCCGCTTGTTCTTGTCCTCCACCAGGATTGGATCCAGTGACGAACCGAACAGCTTGTCCCCGGTGTAGTCGGCTCCTGCCAGGTGCCATTTAGCTCGAGACTCCGCCTGCCAGTGGCGTAGCCACAACAGGCGCCTGGAAGCTACAGAGGACGACAAAGCTCGAGAGGCATACTTAACTGCATCCAGCGTGGCGTCTGCCGAGAACTGAGTGGCTGCCAGCACCTTGGAGATGTCTTGCAGTAAACGCACCTCTGTGGCCGAGGTCCTGTCTCTCAGTTGTTCCAGCCACAGCACTGTGGACCTGTTAAAAAAGGAGGCGGATGCAGCCGCCCTAATGGCCCAGGATATTGCCTGGAAAGACTTACGCAAGATCATTTCCGCCTTTTTGTCCTCTGCCTTGAGGCAGTTGGCAATATCTCCAGTCACCACCGCAGAGGCAGAAGCCAGGCTGGCAACTGGCGTCTCCACCGAAGGCACCTGCAGAGCTTGGGCGAAGGTAGAATTGAGATTATAGAATCTATGCTCATTGCCCCCCGGGTTAGGAAAAGATCCTGGCTTAACCCACTGGGATTTAAGCACCTCTAGAAACATCTCTGGAGTAGGGATCTCCTCCTTTTCCACCTGGGGTCTGTGGAAGGGCCCCTTCTTAATCCTCCCGCTGGTGCTGGGGGTGGCAGTCGTAGGAGTGGACTCTGGGGGAGGGTCCAGATCTGCTGTGGCCCTGGCCTTACGGAGTAAGGAACTAAAAAGGGAGAGGGGAAGAGCCAGGTAATGTTAGGAGCATCGGGGGCCTGGGCATCTTCATCCTCAGAGAACCCCACCTCCTACAACTCCCCCTCCTCCAAATCCGAAGCCTCACTGGCCGTGGAGGGGGAGGATGACCTGGACTCTCTGTTGGAGGTGTACCTGGGGTGATCTTGATGACCCCTGGACTGGTCCCGGGAAGGCCTACTTCTGGCACCTTGTGACTGGTGCTTCATCCCCGAGGCAATCCCCTGGGCTATGGCCCTGGCTAGCACCTCCTGGAAGCTATCAGGAAGCTCTGGGAGAGAGGGGTGCAGCTCTGGGGGTAGCAGCGGCTCCCCTGGATCAGGGGCCTGCGGTGCCAGTCGGTGGCTAGGCTGGCTGGAGACCCTGCGCCCAAAGGGGTCTGGTCTGGTCTCAGGAGGATGGTCAGGCGATAGGGGGGGCGACATGGAGCTACGCCCTCTTCCTGAACCCTCTGTAGGGCCAGGGAGGGCCACCTGGACCTCCTCCAAGGCCGGGAGCCTGCGGGGGGAGCAAGATCTGGAAGGTGAGGGGCTGATGGTAGCCCTGAATCTCCTGGAAGAAGCCCTGGTTTCCCGAACCTCTTTCCCAGAGGTTCTGTTCTTATGGGCCCTGGGGTGGCCTTTCTTGGCAGGGGACCTCCCTCTGGTGACTGGGGGAACCTTCCTGGAGGTCCCCTCGCCGGGATCCGCATCCCCTGTGGATCTGGTCCTTGCCCCCCCGCTCCTTGCCGCCTCCGCCATCGTACTCACGGTTCTGCTGGTCACCAACCTCCTCTCTGTTAGCCGGCTTCGACTGTGGGCCGAATTCCCTACAGTCCTCTTCTCTGCCGCCGATCCGCGGCCCGAATAGCCGGCAGGCACCAATCCACGGCCCTCCCCGGATTACCGGCAGAGTTTAGGCCCTTTGAAGCCTCTTCCGGCTTCGGTGGTGCCTTCTGAGCGCTCTCGGCGTCTGTAGGAGGAAGCCGGTCACGCGCTCAGTCACGTGCTCAAGATGGCGATTCAAGATGGCGGCTGCCGATCTGCGGCCCGATCTCCTGTAGCTGGGGAGCGTTGGGGTGATCCCAGCCAGATCCCCGATCCTCCTAAGGTCTTCGCTCGTCTTCTGGGCGCCGGGAGCTGATCCACGCGCTCCGCGTGGCGCGGGAGCTTCTTCCCCTTTTTCGCGACCGTCCGGCCGCTTGGGGAGCGCGCGCTAGCAAGCGGCGAGGCTCTGCGCTAGCCGCGCTGAGCACGGTAGAGGAGGGGTGTAGTATCCAGCAGCGAGGGAAAAAATGGTAAGAAGAGAAAAAGGAAAAAGCAAAAATCTGCAAGCAAAAAAACCTAAGTCTTCGAAGTGAGGGAGAGTCAGGAAAAAACACTCCTTCTGGGCCGAAGGCTGAGGTTAATCTGGGAGGTCAGAGGAGGTATGGAGTTGTGGCCTCAAGATTTACCTCAGCCTCCAGGGCAAAAGGGCTGTGTTAATACCCATATGTGACTCCTCCCACGCCTCACTTCGGAGACTTTCTAGAGCTTCGAGGATTATGGTGCTCTAGGACCAAGTTCAAACATAAAATCAAATAGCAAAGGTGTTGAGTGCCAAGACAAGCATTAAGTGTCCCCTATACAGTAACCCCATACTTGGCTCCTCCCCCTCCCTCCAAGTACCTGCACAGGGCTGGGGGCGGCATGTTGTGTTTGCTGCTGGTTGCCCGTGGGTGTGGTAGCTGGTTGAGGCTGATGCGGATGCAGCTGTGTGGCATGATGGGAATACGACTGATGCACTGTGGCTGGGGAGAGAAGCAGCAAGGAGCAGTCAACAAGGCAACGGGAAGGAAGGAAGGAAGGCTCAGACTTCAGCTAACAATAAAGGTACCATAAAGAGTTTGGGGCGTAGGTTGTTCTGCCGGAGGATACTGTGGAGTAGATGATGAGACGATAGCTTGGGGGTGACTGCCAGATGTCATCATACGGGGGTTACTCTGCAGCATGGGGGCAAACACAGGCTAGAGGGAAGGAAAAAGTGAGAAAATATGAGTAAAACAGATAATCACACACATCTGTTTTCCCTTGAATAGTCATTGTACCCACCTGCGAGGGATAGTGGGCCATGGGCTGCATCATAGTAGGCTGTCCTGTGAACTGCTGGGCATTGTAGGAGATGTATGAAGAGTATGGAGTAGCAGCTACCAGAGGGGGCCCTGCAGCCGCTGCTGCTTGCATAATGGGAGGAGCTGAGGTGGGCTGATGCTGGTCTGAACGCTGGGGAGGTAGAGACCCTGTCCAGGAAAAAGAAATGGGTGAAGAAAAGCCATTTATATTCTTGTTTTTTCTCCAAGTGGCAGAACAGTTGAGCCTTCCAGGCAAATTTTCCATGATCAACGAGCCTCTGGCCAAGAATCTCCTCACCTTTACCTCGGTATTTCCCCTGCTGTCCAGGCACAGAATTGGAAACAGGATAGGGGTACATCTGAGGTGCCTGCAGAGAATAGCAGCAAACTAATTAATTCTAATGGTATCCTTACTACTATGCCTGATATGCTTTGTAAAGAACCAATAATTTGCAGTGCAAAGATAGGACCATTCAGGTATCATTCTTTCCACCTCACCTGCACAGTTGGGCTCATGTGAATCTGTGGGATGTAAGAAATATATTGTGTGGTGTAAATGCCACTTTGCCCTGGGGTAATCACTGGGATGGAGGGTGTAGAATGGGTGCGTGGCCCCGGTGATGTAGGTGTACTTGTTGATTTGTTCTGGGAAAAAAGCAAGTTAAGAGATTACTGAATGTGTTGTTATCCAAAAACCCAGCCCGTGAACTCACACTAGCCCCAGAGCTAGTTACGCACCACAGAAAGAAGTGTCTTTAAGGGGTTGAATTCTTTTGCATTAGGATTCAATGTTGATTTCTTCACTTGCCTGGATGGGAGTACAATGTAAATGAGACAGGAACACAGACAAACATGCAGCAGTCTTATCTAGAGGTAGTCCTCGACTTACAATAGTTCATTTAGTGACCTTTCAAAGTTACAATGGCACTGAAAAAAGTGACTTATGACAGTCTTTCACACTTACGACTATTGCAGTATCCTCATGGTCACGTGATCAAAATTCAGACACTTGGCAACTGACTCATATTTATGACAATTGCAGTGTCCTGGGGTCATGTGATTACCTTTTGCGACCTTCTGACAAGCAAAGTCAAAGGGAAAACCAGATTCACTTAACAACCCTATTACTAACTTAACAACTACATTAATTTGTTTAACAACTGGGGCAAGAAAGGTTGTAAAATGGATCAAAACTCACTTAACAAATGTTTTGCTTAACAGAAATTTCAGGCTCAATTGAGGTCATATAAGTCGAGGACTACACCTGTACTCAAGTTTCCCACAGACTCACTCTGACACAGGACCATCTTCCTTGTCCTCTGCTTCCCCTTTACCCAGAGAACTGGCTGTCTGGGTCTGGAATTCCATGCCCTCAGAGGATCCTTTCTCCTTCTTGCTGCCTTCACAGAAATCTAGGCTGGGTTTGGGAGACTCTTCGGACACTTCACACGAGCTGCCTATCCCAACCAACATCTCTGGCAGTTTGTCTTTTACTTTCCCTTCAAGAGACTCCTTTGGCAGGAAAGGGTCATGGGTGGCCTCTGGAGAGGAGCTGGGCTGTAACTAGGAAGAGACATGAGGTAAGCAACTGTGGTCAAAAAAACTGCTTTTATTTTATGTTTCTATTTTAAAAGAGCTCAATGTTTTCCTCCTTTTCAAACAAAGGGGAATAAGAGAATGTGCTCACCTTAAACTGGGCTCCAAACTTCCTCAACTCCTCAAGCTGATTTCTCTTCTGCTCATTTTGGAGACCTAGAGCAGTGCAATTGCCACAAGTTAAGAACTCAAAACCTTGAAGAGCATTTTAGTATCAATCTCCAAGTTCTGTTAAGTCTTCTCAAATCTAGTACTAATATTAAATGGGAGTAATTGAGGATTATGGGAGCTGTACTCCTATAAATCCAGATGGTATTGGTTTCAGGTGGCCAACTAAATTATATGCACCTGGTAAGGTTTTTTACTTAGCAGTGATTATTCAATTTTGTAGTTATATTCCACTTTTCTGAATGAGCAAGGTGATGTTATTTTTGGGGTGGGGTGGGGGAATAATCAAGTCTTCCTTCATTTATCTGCAGAACAATCCTATAAGTGACACTGAGATGAAGGAGGTGGCTCAAAGTCATCTAGTGAGTTCTGAGTTTGTTAATTAACTATTTAGTTCATTACATTTAGAATAGAATACAATTTTTTATTGGACAAGTGTGATTGTGTACACAAGGAATTTGTCTCCTTGTGTGTAGACTCTGCCTGACTTGGCTCACAATTTTAAAAAACAGCAAAGTGCAAAATATATCATATAAAATATACACAGCAACTCCAATCTGACATTTAGAGTAACAAGCAAAAAACTCAGAGTCAAAAGAAACAAACCTTTGCTAGTCTGTTTGACCAGGTCTGAGGGCCCCATAACTTCTACACTCCTGCCAGCTTCTTTGGTGGGAGAGCTAGGCACCTCTTTAACTGGAAGAGAAAGGAAAGAGTCAGGAGGCAAAACGTATGCTATGTTTTACATCCAGATACCTGGCAAGGAAAGAGGAACAAAAGCTTGAAATGCACCTGGAAAGTATGGCAACTTCCCAAAGAACCTCACCGTTTATTCAAATCCCCTACTCTCCTTCCGACAGACAAGAATTTGTTTACTATCTTAAAACATTTTCAAGTGATCAAACCTATCAAGTATTTAAAAACTGTAAAATCTCAAATATTCTTCTTACTAGGGTAAAACAGGAGGGAAGAAAAAAACAGAGAAGTTTACAAGTCAGCAATCTTTCCAGGCAAAAAGCTTCAAAAATCTAAACAAAGTCCTCAACATTTTTGAGGTTTTGTGCAGCACATCTGGGACTCTCTGGCCAGCTAATACCTATAGGTTGCTTTGTTTTAGGTCCATCCTTAGTTCCTTCTTTGTTGATTGGCAATAAACAAAACCTGCTTTATTCCCAGTTTAAGTACTTACCTTCAACAGCAACTACTGGGATAGATGCTGGGACTTTAGGTGAAAGTGGGGTCAGGGAAGCACTCGATTCCATGGTAGTTCTTGACTCAGAAGGTGATGCAGGAGAAATAGGGGTAGCTGGTCCGACAGGGGGATCTTGGGAAGAGAGTGTAACAGTTGAAGCAGACTTCAGTGAACGAGGAGCATAGAGACGGCCCACTATACAGTACAGTAAGAGCAAAGATGCATTACATTAGGGCTAATATGTGGAGATTTTTTTAAAATCAAGGCTCTCACAAAAAAAGACATCAGATTTGCTGCTTATTCTTTCTTATACCTGTAGGAGATGTAGCAGAGACTTCCATGGGTCGGCTGGTCGGGGAAGACATATTCTTGGCCCCTCGACTGGGCCGTTGAGACTTTGGAGATGTTCTAGATGGACCTAAAACAAAGCAGCCATAGGTGGTGATGAATCAAACCAGATACAAACAAAAAACCCAAAATGTTCCTTTGACATTTATGCCTCTCCCTTAACTAGCAAACAATGAAAATTCCATCATGCCAATGAAAATTAGCAGCCATCTAGTTGTAATTGGCATTTACAAATTGATCAAGAAATTTAAAATAAGTGAATGGCAATTAAGTCAATGCACCAACAGGAACCCTTGTTCCACGGTGACCTATCTACAAGAGGCAAACTACAGGCAGTTGAGTTAGGAATGTGTTGTGGCCCAGCAGGATCCATTGGAGCTGCTGAGGGACTCAGATAGCGACAAACCCTATCAGTCGGCTATGGAAGAGATGGAGGACCCTGGGCAGGGTTCAGACCCAGAGCAGGGACCAGAGGGGCTGGTTGGCCACCAGGAGGTGCCTGAGGCATGGAGCAGTGGGGAAGATCAAAGGGAGTTTGTCCCTGAGGCAAGATTAAGAACGGCAGAGAAACAAAGGCAACAGCTGCTCCAGAGACAAGCTCCTAAGAGATAATTAAGCTCAGGTGGTTGTGGCGTGGCCTCTCCCAATAAGAAGGGACTTTGGGAGGAGGCTTTTTGCAGGACACAACTGTTCATAGTAATCTGGAGAACTCCTTGTCTGATCTGCCTTTTGTTTTCATTTGTAACAAGCTGGAGAAGCTCTTGTCTGTATCTGTTGGAGTCTGGGTTGCTGCCAACATCTTCCCTGTGAGTCATGTTTGGGCTACCAGCCAACAAGATTATAGTACTGTCAATAAAGTGTGGCAAACAGCTAAGCCTGTGTCGGTGTTCATTACCGGATGGAGGGGGATCAGAACAGAATGTAATGGAGCCTACCCATTCCATTCGTAGCCGGAGGCTTCGTGGGAGTGAATCTCATACCTTAAACGAGATCACTCACTGCTTTCTGCTAATGTATTTGCTAATCACATGCAGTTTGTTAACTGCATGAGGTATTTCAGGGTGAGTAAAGCCATGGGGGAGGGGGGTAGTGGTGGAACAGGCCACCTGCTTAAGACCACCCAAGGCCTCCCTGACCCACTGAAATACCTCATGCTCCCCCCCCCCTCCGCCAACCTGCCACGCTGGGTCACTTACCATGTGAAGATCTAGCATGTTATCTCTTCTCCAGCCTCTCAGCCACACACACCCCTCTGGAGCTCCATTTTGGGCTGCAAAGTGCAGGATGAGGCCTGTGCACACCAAAACGGAGCTGCAGAACTCCATTTTGGGCTGCAAAGGCTTTTTGCACAGCTGGCAAAAGGCTTTGCAAATGGTAAAGCTTTGCTGTTTCAGGCCTTCCCTCCATTTGCAAAGCCTTTTGCTGCAGATCTCATCCAGGCTTCCGTTTGCAGAGAAGAGTCCTAAAGTACCATGAGACCACAAGAGATCTAATCTCATGTTATCTTACAGTACTTTTACACCTCCATTCTCTGCATACTCACCGAAGGCCTGAACCACCAAAACAGGCCAAGAAAGCGAAGGATGTCTAGATCTTCGCAAGGTGAGTGCAGTATCCACAGGCCTAGTGCCTATGAAGACCCAGGCTGTTGAGGCTTCAAATCTAACTTCTCCCCATTTGCACTACAATCCTTCCTTTCTTCTTCACTCCTTCAATTTAGAATCCATTTTTGTATCCCGCACACCAGGGATCCTCAAAACTACGCCCTGCGGACCGGATTTGGCCCGCTGACACAATGTATCCGGTCCGCGCAGTGGTGGGATTCAGCACCCCACCCCCGCCCCACCACTCCCACCCACTCCTCGCATGGCTGGCTTTTCCTGGCTGACTGGGGCCGGGGAAGAGGTGCCTCACCTGCCGCAGCTGCCAGAAGGCCTGGTGGGACAGCCAGGAACTCCACAGCTGACCCTCCAAGAAATAGGCATGGTGGCGGCAGCACTTGCATCAGAAGCAGGCAGAGGCAGGTGAGGCACATGATGCGGATCACACGCCTGCTCCATCCCATGTGGTTGGGACAAGACACATGGTTGCCCAACGCACCCAGCCCACGGGACCGCATTCCTCTCCCCTGTGCCTCTGCCTTCGGCTACTGCTCCCACTGCAGGCGAAGACAAACCCTAACCCCACCTCCATTTGCTCTTCTATGAGACTTTTCTTTCCTGACAGAAAGATGAGAGAGAGAGAGAATGGAATGGAATTCAGCAAGGTTTCTCTTCCCCACCCCCATTTGCTCTTCTAGCATACTTTTCTTGAGATAGGGGGGGGGGGAGGAGACATGTTGATTGTAACCTCCTTGGTGCTGAGAAGAATTGCTGCAAAACTGAGTTTTTTGAAGTGGACCACTAGACTCATGAACAACTTAATGATATAGTAGAAAGAAAAGTCAAACAAAAGCAAATAAAACACCCCCAGGGGGAAAACAAATTAAAGTTTAATTTGTGTGTATTATTTAATGAACTGCTACATTGGCCACGCCCATACAGTCACATGGCCACCCACCTATGCCCACCTAGCCAGTCCAGCCCCCCAACAGTCTGAGGGACCATGAAGTGGCCCCGTTCAAAAAGTTTGAGGATCCCTGCCATACACTATAAACTGTGTCACTTCAACTTTAGTTATATGTGTTTTCTTTACCTTTCAATGCTACTACCCTTCCTTTCATTGTTATTGTTCTCCAGAGAACACGCTAATCTCGTCCTTCCATTTTTCCCCCTAGTGATGGTTTGATACACTTTGTGCTTTCAACCTGTCCATACCATTCATCCCACCCTGCCCTTCTACTCATCAACTTACAGTAGCTTTCTATCTTGGTAGCTTGAACCAGATTGATACAGCAATGAAGACAGAAGATAGTCATTTCCTCATTCAAGCAAGTAACCCCCTCCCTAAACCTAATTTGTATCAGTGGTGCAAGTACTCCTTGCTTTATGACCATTTGTTCAGCAACCACTCAAAGTTACAACAGCACTGAATGAGTGGTAGTTATGACCATTCTTTAAGGTTATGGTTATTGAAGTGCCCCCGCAGTCATATGATCAAAATTTGGGTGCTTGGCAGCTCAAATGCATTTACCACTGCACCATGCACTTCAACTTCACCCACAGGTCTTACCCCACACCTCTCTGCCCATTTTGCTGCCCTGCACCCCCCTCCCCCCTCCAGTGTCCTCAGCTGACCTTTGCCATCATCTTCCCCCTGCTGCTGCTGAGGTGCTAAAGGACAGAGATGGAGAGGAGTTGAAGGGAATGGAAGCACAACAAGGCAGTAGCTTGAGGTCTTTGTCTAATGACTACAACTGGGACTACCAGAATTGTGATTGCTAAGTAATGCAGTTACCTGATTTTTGCCTAATGAGACCATTTGGTTATCAACAAAAATTCAAGTCCCAATTAATGTTGTTAAGGGAGGACTGCTTGTAATTGTTACTAGTACTTCATTTCTTTCTAAATAATTTAAAATCTTGTGCTCTTGTGGAGAATGTAAGAATTTTTGCACAGTATGTATGTAGAAAAATGTCTTATCTCCTCATAGGATCTCTATACCATTAGCCAATGGTTTCTGAAGAACCCCTTCAACCCAACTGTTCCCCAATTGACTTTTTACTGCTGTCATCCATTCATGTTTTCCCTCAGGTTGCCTATGTCAGTTTTGGCTATCACATGATTTTCTTTTTTGCTGTCATCTTCTACAAGCACTCTCTTCAACTTTCTCAATCTCATTTCAAAATGCATTTCCCTTACAGTAGTGTTTCTTAAAGTGTACTCTTAAAACCCCTGGGGGTCCCCCAAAACCCTTGTCAGGTTTACTTGAAATCAAAATTATTTGCCAGCCTACGTTGAAAAAATACAATATTAAAATCCCATCAATCATGAATAATCACAGGTGTAGCATATGTATCAGCATTAATTTTTAATATGATAAATATAACATGCACAAAGAAAAGCTCTTTTGAGGTTCTCCGCAACTTTTTAAAATGTGAAAAGATCCTTTAGACAAAAAAGTTTAAGAATCACTGCTTTACAGGAAAATGTAAAGCAGAACTTCCTTACTGTGACTTTTCATCCTAGCCGTGACCACTTAAAATTACATCATAATAGAGGCAGGATTTTGGAGGGGGGGAGTGATGTGAACTTCCAGTCACATGGGCCAACCTTCACCAAAGCTTTTCTGCCTGTTAAAGTAACCGTTTCAAACCATTCCAGTATTTCCCCTTTAAGCCTGAGATCCTCAGCCTTACCTCCATTGATACCTCGTTGCTCTGGAGCAGAGCCAGTGTTGCTTTCTGAATGATGTGAACTCCCACGGGGTGGCAAGGAGCCCATGCCTGGCCTCCCTCCTCTAGAACTACTGCAGCGTATGCCTCCTCTGGAACTTTCTCTGACACGTTGGGGAAGTGGGATATATTTTCCCTCTCTGTAAAAAGAAATAGCTGGGTAATTTCTAAGAACAATAAAGGAAGAAACCACAACAACTTTCCTCATCCGAGAAGCTGAATGCAAAATTCAAGGGAACATATGAAGCAAAAAGCCAGTTTCTTAGTCACAGTGGGACCTTAAGGTTATTTCCTCCCCGTCCTGTGAGGTTCCAGGAGAGATCGCAACTCTCCTGCAGAGCCCCGGGGCTTTTTTCCTCTATGCCACATCGAGAGAAGAGACAGCCTAAGATGGCTGTCACAAAGCCAGAGACAGCTTAACATCCAAGAAGAGTGCTGGTGTGGATTTGGTGAACAATGTTCGGAACTGGGTGAGAAGAGTCCTTTTTAATTCCAAGTGTAACCCCAAAAGAATATTCAAGAAAGAGAGACTAATAATTATTTTTAAAGTGGCAGCGACCTAGCTACTTTGAGCAAAACTTTAGAACTTTGAAATATAAGACAAAAGAATTAAAGGAAGAAAATAAAAAAAAAATTGTTAAAATACAGACGATTGGATTTTTAAAATGGACAGGAGTTGGAGTTGGATAGGCATTTTAAAATGCTGGAAATATTTATATAAAAAGCTAATACCACATTTAAATTTTGGAGTATTACAGTAAAATTGTATAAAGAAGAGTAAGATTGAAATCTGATTTAAGAGTGCCACCTGCTGGCAAAGGAAGGTACGACATAGCCCCAAAATCCTGGAAAAACTTGACTTAGGGAAATTCAAGTATGAGATCAAGAAACCTTAATTACTAAATAGACCCCTAAAAGCTTCAAAGTAAGATTGAATTGGCAGAGGGAGTTATGAAGGTTCATTGTTGGACTAACTAGAGGAACAGATGATTAATTTAATTTTGGGATACAAAGTCTCTTGGACATTGGATATCGAATCATTTGAGAAGTAGCTTTAGGTTATCAGTTATGGAGAGCTCTCAGCTGGATTGCATGTGGATGAGGGAGATCCCCAGCTGGTAAGCATGATTTCTGGCAGCTCTCAGTCGTCCTCCCCGTCCCTATCCCCCCCTTATATAATAAGAATTATATAATTATATAACTTGTAAAATATAACTAAGGTGAACATTGTTTTATTTGTTTTAAAATTTGATTAGAAAGGGGATATTTTTGAAATATAACAGTGGCATAACAAAAAATTAGAAAGGGGAACAATGAAAGATTATAATTCAATATAAATATGTGTATTACTATTAGAATTATATAAGTCTGTTAAACATAACAAATATGATTATTGGTATTTTATCTGTAGTAAAAGCCGTGAAATCAAGAATATGGAGATTGGCATATTTCCTCCCCAAATATATAGGGTAAATTAGCCACAATTAGTACTTGTTTTATACTAGAGGCATATGTCTATCCAAAGGTTATTTTGTGTTAGTTTTGAATCATCCTAACAAATGCTGCCTGAGCTATGCAGAATAGCTAATATACCAATTATAAAATAATTGATATCATTGGTATTAAAATAGATTTAAATACATATTTGCATTCATTTCACCAATGCTGCAAATTTACCTGGAAGCCAAACTGGGGCTGTCTCTTCCAGACACTTGTCTTTGCACTGAACTGTGCTTCTCTTCTTCTGTGCGCCCATCATCATTTTCCATCGCAATACGCAGTCTATACTGTGGGCTTGACTCGATTTCTCGTGCCAGCTGTGCAGCTCTGGCCTCTCGTTGCCGAAAAGCCTCTGTGTTATCTTTTTCAAGAGGGACTCTTATCATGAAAAATTGGGCCATTGGAAGAGGGGGGTAAAGGAAATACAGCAAATAAATTCTACTGATCTATCCAAAACAACAAAATAGACTTGTTTTATTGTAGATGCACCAACACCTCTTAATTTGTAAAATGGTAAAAAACATCTCAGATCCCAACAGTTCCAAGTTTTTGATTGAACTTCCTAGAGTTTGTACATTTCAGATCCAGAACTAATTACAACTAATTTATTGCATAAATCCACACATTGCCTTTTGGGCAAAATTGAATTTGGTTGGTGACATGCTACTGCAGGTATTGGTGACATACTGGCCAAAATGTGCCCAAACTGACCAGTAGAGTTCTTACCATTAACAGAGACAACAGATGGTAACACAATTTGCTCCTTCTTTCAATAAAAAGGTGTTATGTGAAAGCGTTAAATGACGAAAGGCATAACAGGTACATGAGGTCATTAGCTGACCATGAAACATTAAGATTCTGATTCGGAATATAAGAGGAAAATAAATTAACCGAAGGAAGAAAAATAGGTATGCTGTATTTGTGAAACACACACACACAAAAAAGGGGGGAGGGGTAATGTAACAGATCTGATTCTGTGAGGTGTTGATGGATATGTGTATGAAGTGAAGATGCATATTTAATTATGAACAAAAGAACTAATATGTCAAATTGGTGCTGTACTAACATAAAACCAAAGTTAATGAATTTTGGAAAGAGTACTTAAAAATTTAAATGGGAATGACATCATAGTCATAGATATGAATGTACATGTACTTTGATCGTAGACAGTGCCATTTTGTAGTCTGAGACTCTAAAGCCATGATGGCGAACCTATGGCACGCGTGCCAGAAGTGGCATGCAGAGCCATTTCTCCTGGCACGCGGAGCCATCTCCAGTTCCTCTTCCGGGTTCGGGCGCAGCAGCCAGCTGGTCTTGACACGCATTGGCGTGTCAGAAAGCAGAAGTGGAGCCGCCCGGTGCGCATGCGCATGCTAGGAAAATGATCTTTTTGTTTCCAGGGTGCACATGCGTGTCGGCCATTTGGTGATCTGGTTCCTGGCACGCATGCACACCAAAAACCAGCAACAGGAAGAGCAACGGCCACGCGTGCCCAAAGACACAGAGCGGGGTTCCTGGCCATCGCTTCTTAGTAGAGCTGTGGTCGGGGCTTCCCTCCCTCCCCCGCCTGAGTGGGCTTCTTGCATAGAAGCAACCGGGCAGCCACCGGCTGGAAGCAGCAGCACAACAGTCACCGTTACCAGGGGCGAAGGGGTGGCGGTGGCGAGAACGGGCGACCGCCGCCCCTTTGTCTCTTCCCCAACAGCGGCTGTTGCGCTTCCGCTTTCAGCCGGGATGCTGGCGGAGGAGCTGCTGGCGGGGAGGCGAGCTACCTGCATAAAAACGCCACCGAGGGTCTGGCAGAATATATCCCGGCTGGAAGCGGCAGCGCTCCGTACCACGGATCCTCATCAGAGCTGCAGGCTGGAGCTCTGAAGAAGTCTGCTCAGGCGGGGGGGGGGGACGCCTGGGACCGCCCGTCCTTGCCATCGCTACTCCTTTGCTGTTGTGCTGCTTCTTTCAGCCAGGATATATTCTGCCAGACCCTCGGCGGTGTCTTTATGCGGGTAGCTCACCTCTCCGCCAGCAGCTCCTCCGCCAGCATCCCGGCTGGAAGCAGAAGCGCAACAGCTGCTGTTGGGGAGAGGATGAAGGGGCGGTGGTCGCCCGTTCTCTCCACCGCCACCCCTTCGCCCCTGGTAACAGCAGCTGTTGTGCTGCTGCTTCCAGCCGGGACGCTGGATGAGCTGCTGGCAGGGAGGCGAGCTACCCGCATAAAGACACCGCCAAGGGTCTGGCAGAATATATCCCGGCTGGAAGTAGCAGCGCTCCGGACTGCAGATCTTTATTAGAGCCGCGGGCTAGAGCCGTGCAAGCAGCCCGCTCGTGTGGGGAGGGAGGGAAACCCTTGCCCATGCTTGCCGCCGCCACCCCCTCACCCCCAGCGGCTGTCACAGTGCTGCTTCTGGCTGGGATGCTGGAGCAGCCAGAAGAAGGAGAAGCTGCCGTGGGGGAGGTGGGCGGGGCAGACACCAATTGCAAATGCTTCTCCCCCAGTGCAGTCCAAGAGACAGCAAAGAGCCTCAGGAGGGTGGGGGAGGCTGTTTTCACCCTCCTCAAGCTCCTTGAAAGCTTCTCGAGCCTGGGGAGGGTGAAAAACGGGTCTATCGCTTGCCAAAAGGGAGGGGTCACACGCATGCGCAGGGCGTGTTTGCGTGCATGCGCAACGGGGGGGGTCGCACGCATAGCATTATGGGTATGGCACGCCTGCGTACAACCCCCCTGCGCTCCCCCCGCTTTTGGCACGGGAGCCCAAAAAGGTTCGCCATCGCTGCTCTAAAGGAAAAATTGAATGACCACTGCCTGTTACACATAAATGGCAAATATTACAGCCAGGAGATAATACTGTTCACTTTAGGAGTATATCCCTAAAGGAGGAGACACGGATAGGAAAACATTGAAATTTATAAATACTGATAAAAAAGATGGGTAATATATAGCCTACTACAGTGGTGTCAAACCCAAGGTCCGTGGGCCAAATCTGGCCTGCAGTGTGCTTAGATCTTGCCCATGGGGCCAGCCTAGAAATAGCAAAGGACCGGCCCGCAGTGCCTCTGCTAGCAAAAACCAGGTTTGGCCACCAGAGTGCTGCAGGCCATCCAGGCCCAAAATGGGGCTTCCGGAGTGCTGCAGAAGGCCTTCCAGGCACAAAACGGGGTCTCCGGAGTGCTGCAGGAGGCCGTCCTTGACTCAGGTGGTTATAAAAAGGACAAAAGGTAAAACATTTTACCTTTCAGGCTTGCAGGGTTCTGCTACTATAGCCTATGTCAATAACTTATAGTTCTAGTCTTTCTATGGAGTCAGTTTCTTGATCTGCTCTCTCTCTCATAAGGTGATCAAGTAGATCAAGTAAGTATTAATAAAACAAAATCACAGAAATGTACGCCTATTTTTATAAGTGTATAAAACCATGCATGTGGAGGTGCGGTCCCATGTCATGCCCACCCGGCCCTCCAAGGTCAAACACAACCCTGATGCGGCCCTCAATGAAATTGAGTTTGACACCCTTGGTCTACTACATCTGCTAAGAGGAATACATGTTTATTGAAAGTTAGCGACTCAGACTTATATACTGCTTCATAGTGCTTTACAGCCCTCTCTAAGCGGTTTACAGAGTCAGCCTATTGCCAACAATGTGGTTCCTCATTTTAGCATCCTCGGAAGGATGGAAGGCTGAGTCAACCTTGAGCCAGTCAGAATTGAACTGCTGAACAGCTGGCAGCAGTAGTAGTCTGCAGTACTGCATTCTAATCACTGTGCTAAGGCACTTTGAATGTAGATGTTTGAATGTAGTAAAGCAAAAAAAGAATGAACGAGCAGACTTAATACAAAAATCAGAAATCAGTATGAAAGTAGTACACTGAGGTAGCTTAGGCAATATTCGGTCTATAAGACACACAGACATTTTCACCCTCTTTTGGGAGACAAAAAAGTGTGTCTTATAGTCCAAAAAATATGGTACATTGATGTATAGAGACAAAAAAAGCAAGAGTGGCTTGCAAGCATAGAAAGGTTTGAAGATCGAACGGTGACTATATTTTAGAGTTACATTTTCTTTTATTTCCTGCTTTAATGTTTTTGTCCATTACTCCTTCTTTTTATGTTTTACATAACACTGCCTAGTACAAAAATAAATAACAATTGTGTACACAGACACATGTATATATTGAATATGTGTATGTCTGCGCGCACACACACATATTCATATTCCCCCTCCCATCTTTAATTGGATCATAACATTTGGCTTGTTTAACATATTTGTTCTTAGTATATGTATATTTATCTTTGATGAATTATAAGACGCCCAGAGTTAAGATGGGCAGCCAATAAACTTTATAAATAAATAAGCAAGCAAGGAAAAATCAAGTACAGGCTTCTGCTACTTCGGTATACTGTTGAATTTAGGAGCATAACAAAAACTAGTAATGTAGTGAAACAAGCTGTATATTAACTATATAAAGTACAACTGAATTGGTTAGTGGTCCAAAGTGACCATCTTGCATGAGCCCTAATATTCACTGCATTTGGTATTTACTAGATTTATATTTCCTGTATTTTGTGCAACTCAAGAAGATGTACATAATGCTCTCCTTATATTTTCCCCATAACAGCCCTGTGAGGTGAATTGGGCGAGAGTGTATTTCTGCCCCAAAGTCATCCAACTGGCTTCCATTCCAAGAGAATACTAGAATGGTCTCTCAGTTTCTAGTCCAGCACCTAAACTAAATTGAATCATGGAGTCCACCCTCAAGTGCAGATAATGCAAAGGTACCATTGTTATTATAATATTCCAATGGACATGTCTCATCATGTAACATTCACTGTTTCTGCTATCAAATATTTTCTAAAGTAGCCACCAACAGCCTGTAATAAACAGGTGGAACTGAGGATAGAGAAAGGATGAAACTATTCACAAATACTGACATTCAAAGGGTTCAGATGATTACCTCTGAATTGTCTTGACAATCAGTTTACTCTTCTTTATCCACTGATTTCTGCCAACTAATCAAAGTCCTGGTATGTTAACCAACTCTCATTTATTAAGTGAAAAAGAAAGAAAAACAAGCTAGACTCTACTTTAATTGCCTACCAAATGATATCCTTGTCATCAACTGCTTTACCCCCCCAACCTAAACACACATATATACACATGGCTAAATCATTAACTTACGTATATGATGAGAGACTGCTATCATACGTTGTCTTCACACCATAATTGTCCTCGTTGAATTTGAACATCTCATTTGGGTCCCAGCCATTAGACTGAAATCACAGATAAATGCTTTAGCACCTTTGCTGCAGTGGTGGGTTCCTCCCGGATCGCACCGGATCGCGCGCGCTCCCTTTCAGCGCTCCACCTGGCTTGCGCGCTCCCTTTCAGCGCTCCACCTGGCTTGCACGCTCCCTTTCAGCGCTCCACCTGGCTTGCGCGCTCCCTTTCAGCGCTTCACCTGGCTCTCGCGCTCCCTTCCGGCGCTGAAACCGGAAGTACAGTTTTGCCCGGCCCTGGCGAAGCAACGACGCCTGTCTGCGCTCCACCAGCTCGGCTGGGAACGGAGATGTTTCCTCAGCGGAGCGGAGCGCCTGAAAAGTCTTTTCAGGTGCTCCGCTCCGCTGAGGAAACATCTCCGTTCCCAGCCGAGCTGGTGGAGCGCAGGCAGGCGTCGTTGCTTCGCCAGGGGCGGGGCAAGACTGTACTTCCGGTTTCAGCGCCGGAAGGGAGCGCGAGAGCCAGGTGAAGCGCTGAAAGGGAGCGCGCAAGCCAGGTGGAGCGCTGAAAGGGAGCGCGCAAGCCAGGTGGAGCGCTGAAAGGGAGCGCGCGCGATCCGGTGCGATCCAGCAGGAACCCACCACTGCTTTGCTGTAACAAAGCTTAGTGAAGCAGCTTTAAATAAATCTACTGAGGACTCAAGCCTTATCAGTTACTCACCATATCTGATTCTAAGTCATAATCATCATTGTTGCTATCTCCCCCTTCCCAGCGTTGTAGTACTTTCTCTTTGTGCTCTCCATTTACTTTAGAATTCATGGCAATGGCAGAATCTGTGAACTTATCTAAGACACATGACAGAAAGAAAGGTCAGGATAGAAAGGATTAAAGTTCTCCCTTATGCCTCCCTCCCATCACATCTCAATTCTGTTATTTTAAGGCTGTATTACCTTTGGTGGCGTAGTTAAAATCAACATTGCGGAAGTGCACTAATATGACATCAGCAGGCTTGAAAACCATAGTGTCTACAATATCCTCCCTCCTTGGCCCTACTGGCTGATTGGGCACCTTCTTGTGCACAGCATCCACAGCCAGCTCAAACTGTAAAAAAAAAAATCTTAATACAGGCTGCCTATTCCTACTATAGAAAACCACATAAAATCTGAAAACATGCCGTATCTCAATCCACTGGTCCCTAAGCACTATTTCCAGATATTCACCCTTGTCATCTCATAGTAACAGGCTGCTTAAGCAAACTTTGTATAGTCTGGGGAGAAAGGATGCTTCCTGTATCCAACATTCCAATATAAAATAAAGCTAAATACTTAAGTACAATTAAGGAATAAACTTCATTGAAACTGTTAGCTAACATTCTAACAAAACTAGTCAGCAAAAAAAGTATTTACCTTAGAACTCAGGGTCTTAAAAATTCCTTCAAATGTGCTTCCACTTTTTACTTTCACATCACATGTTGATCCCTGGGAAGAGAACCAAAGCAAAGGAATACTTTTTAAAAAGGATATGGGATACTTCAAATTGCAAATCGAAGCATCACCCCCCAACACACCTATAATCAATTTATTTGGAAGGCTGTTAAAATAAAGCAAAATAAACTGAAGAAATTCAAGAGAAAACCCTGACTCATTTGCACAATGCTTAGCACAAACCATTCTTAAGGCACATAGCCATGAGACCCAGAAGGGGAAACCGCAAACTGCAGGCATCCCACCTTCCTTTGGTTGAGAACCTTGCAATTTTTGCATTGTCTACCATTTTAAAATCAACCCAAAATAGCTGGGACTAAAATTCTTAACGTGAGGATCTGAGTTCAAAGAATAATGTAAATCAAATTACAACATGGATCAGTATATCATGTGAGCAATGCCTATATAAAACAAATGCTCAATTCTTGCAGGACAACCACATGAAATCAAAGTATTGAAAGAAATCCCATCATGTACCTTCCACCCTATAAACATGCACCTGTATGTCTATCTTTCCTACATTCTTAATTTATCACCAGGAGACTCACCACAACTGCTGTTAGAAAGTGCAGCATTCGGGAATTGTTATAAACACCCTCAAAACCCTGGGAGGAATGGAAAAATAAGTGTCACCACGCATCCATTGCCCAATGCTACAACATTCCCAATAATTAGGTAGGCAACTGAAAGATTGCAGAAAATGTATATACCTGTTGTAATAAATATAGGCCTAAATAACTATTATGTCATTTGTTTTTTCAGTAAGGAGCTTCGTTCATGAATCTTAGTATATAGGAGGCTTGGCACAGGTTCAAACTGTATTACTACTTCTCATAGAGTTTGGATAGAGGGTCTATAGTTGAAAATGAACATTATATTGGGATTTTCACAATTCAGTATCTAAAATTGAAGCATTCAAATATTTGTCACAAACTAAATCAAAATAATGTGGTTTATGATACAGGTCAATATGAAAAGTACACTTTTCTTTTTCAAAACAAAAATTGTGTCTTTCAGTGATTTAACTCCACTAATCTTAACAAAGTTGCAAATTTAGAAAAAATATATAATTATAAGCAGACTTTGCTGCACCTCAACAAGTCAAATGACATACTGAAAATCTAGAGGTAATTTAGCATTACAAATGTGAACTAAATCTATTACATGAAATTATTTTATTCCAGTTATTTTTTTATACTTGGCTACTGTTATAGGAATTGCACATAAAAGAAATATAATATAGCCATAAGAACTGAAGCCTACTAGCAGATATATTTATTGGCAAAGACTGATAGTAGAAACCTCAAATCTCTACAAGTTACACAAATCATACAGATGATTTGATATGACAATTCCAAATGGTTTATAGTACAACTTACAGGAGATTGTGGAGGTCCTTTGCCTGTACTCTGGCCCCTGAAAATAAATCAGGCACAAATGTAATTAATAATGCAAAATGTAAACTCTTTAAACCAATAGGGTACATTTGGTGCATAAATTCATCATTCCTTACGAATCCAATTCACATGAGTTCTCACCACTAACAAGCACCCCATACTTTACTACCAAAATAATTACGGTAAACAGACTTCCTAACTCAGCTAAGAAAGACATACCTTCCTTTCCACGGGCACAACTTTCTGACAAAGCAGTGCATGTACTCATCCTCTACAAACACAAAAGTAGATGTTGCTTCAATGGACACAAAGTGTTACTGGCAGATGCACCCAAGAATTTTATGTGTATGAAAAGAAGCTTAGAATGGATTTGCTTTGCCTCAAAGCCATGTTTTCTGAGCTTTCTACATTACTTTATCTAAATTTGGAATAACATTTTGCACAATTCATCAAAATTTCCCAGCCAATTTAAAATAAGTGGGAGATAACTAGGTAATTCAATCAGAATAGCAAAAGGAGCTCCTTATATTAAATATCCAGATGAGCTCCTTCATTGCTATGCTCTGCTTTCTGTCATAACCAGAATGATCACAAAAAAATACCCAACCCCTGGGAACACAGGACAGACAGACAGAAACCATGATCTTGTTCAACCTTATAAAACTGATGCATGGCTCAGCAGATGCTATTTAGTCCTGCTCTTTCTTAAACCAAAGATTTATGCTAGGCTATGAAATAAAATAAAAGAAAAAGAAAGAAAACAACCACCTTTAAGCAGCACACTGGGCAAAACTCATTTCTGGAAGGCATCACCACTCATATATACAGGTAGTCCTCAACTTACAACAGTTTGCTTAGTGACTGTTCAAAGTTATAATGACACTGAAAAAAGTGACTTATGACCATTTTTCACACTTATGACTGTTGAAGCATCGGCATTGTCACGTGATTTACATTCAGATGCTTGACAAGTAGCTCACATTTATCATGGTTGCAATGTCCCAGGGTCATGTGATCACCTTTTGCAACCTTCCCACAAGCAGTGTCAATGGGGAAACCAGATTCACTTAATAACCGTGTTACTAATTCAACTACTGCAGTGATTCACTTAACATGTGGCAAGAAAAGTGGTAAAATGGGACAAGACTCACTTAACAACATAAATTTTGGGCTCAATTGTGGTTATATGTTGAGGACTACCTATATAAGGAAGTTCTTTCAATTAAGCAGACCAAGACGCTGCAATGTCTGAAAGTAGTTCTGTTGGATCCATGGTTTTTCTGATGTCTTTTAATATTTTGTTTTGTACATTAGCGTGCAATTAAGTCAACCGAATTTACTTCAGAGAAAACATCGTTCCGATGCTCAATTGGCATCCGAAATTAATCCTGAAGTCTACTCCAGAAGGAGTGAAACTCAGCCCAGGAGGGATCATGGTCCCCCCCCCCCCAAAAAAAAAAAGAGAGAAGAGCCACACACATCCCTTCCGCAATCACACACACCAGAGATAGATGACTGGGGAAGATTCTAAGCGCGGTGGGGAGTGAGGGCAAGTCTAACTGTATCCGCCTTCCGGTTTCAGCAGGGCGTACACTGAGAAGAGCGGCACCCAATCAGTGGCAAAGCAGCCCAAATCCGCTAATCGGGTCTACACATACTTCCCGCACCCCGCCGAGTTCTCCCGTCAACGCTTTTGCGGTGGGAACGAAACAGTACCTTCCCTTTCGGTCTTTGCCGCCAGGATCCCTTCCTTTCCTTCGCTCACACAAACCAGCGCACTTCGGTCAAGCCTTACCTGGTGCCGCTTCCTCCAGGGGGGGCTCCTCCGCCGCTAACCGGGGGAGCCACCATTGTGTCTCTAGGTCCGCCCACGGCCCCGGGGCTGAGGTTCCCGTTGGGGCTGGCCGGGGGTGGGTTGGCTTTACGGGAGGCGGCGGTATTAGCGGTCGTAGGCGGCGGAGGGCCCGAGGAAGGCGCAGCAGGTTGAGGGGAGGGCGGCAGCGGTTGTTTCAACATGGCGCTGGCGGCGGCGAAATGCCCCTGCTCCTCAGCACGCGTTCAAGGCCGTAGAGTGAAAAGGAGGGCGGAAAAAAAGCGGAACGGAGGGGGCAAGGCAACCGAGACCCTTGCCCCGTGGGCGCGCGCGCGCCTCCCGGGCTTTCCCTGTATAAGCTGCCTCTAAAGCGGCAAGTTAAAAAAACAAGGCGAGGGTGGAGAAAAAAAGGCGATCAATCAAGCCAAGCCGCGGCAAGCCAAGAAACCCGGCTGTTTCAGACTTTAACTCCGCGATACAGGCAACGCCGTGCGTTCCTGCCGGCCCGCAAGACGGGCAGGCCAGCAGTCAAGGAAATGGAGAAGGATTAAATGCTGGGGGATGGGGGGAGGCTAGCAGGCGGACACGTTTCGCCTGCGCGCGTCAGTAAGACAAACGCCTAGAACGTGGGCCTCGATCCCATCTGCTGCTGCCGCGGGATGAGTCTTCCGGGAGGACGCGCACCGTTTGGCCGCTTTTGTTTCCCCTGCGTTAAAGCCGGCTCCTCGGGAAAGAGAAGAGGGGAAAATCTCGAGCTCCGCAGGCGCCGAGAGGGTAATGGCAAGCTCGCGGGGAAGGGGGAAAGAAGATGGAAGAGAGCGGGGCCGCAACAGAGAGGGGGGGGGAGAGGGAGGGGGCGGTTGTGATGTTGGCGCTCAGGGCCGCGACGCGAGCGGTCTCAAACCCCTTCCTGCCGGCGGAAGTGGACGGCTCTGTCCCCTATCAGGCTCGCGCTTGCTTGTGAAGTAAGAAGAGGGTGGGAAGGGCCACACGGATCCCGCTGGCCCGCGCGCACGAGAAATCAATCCGGTTGCTGCACAATGAGTCCCTGGGGAGGGCGGGGCCTAGCTCTGCGCCTGCGCACTTCGCGCGCCCTCCTGCAGCGCACGTTCGGTAGCGGTTCTTGCCGGCCGCCGCGCTCGCGCACTCTTCGCGTTAACCAACCGAGAAACGAAAGCGACCCCCTTCAGTTCTTTCACAGAGCTTTGGGGAGGAGGGGGGCGTTCCTCCTTTAATGGCTAAGACCAGTGCACATGCGTAAGAGGAAACAGGCCTGCGCCTGTCGTTGCCCTCTGATCGGTTCGCGCATGTGCGAAACGATAGGAAAGGAAAGGTCGACCAAGTGGAGCGCGTACAAATGGTAGATTGCGCATGTGTGGGAGACGAGAATAGCCAACACACCAAAATGCCCGGATGTTGGTGACCCGGTTTACCTCATTCTCAGTATGATCGCTTTGGCCTCTGTGACCTCAAGGGCAGTGTGTCTTAAGAAGGGATGATTGAAGCTTGATAGTGTGGAAAGTTATCACCCAGCCCTCTCCCAGAAAAATGAAATATCCTAGGAAATATTGAAAAGGCAGAATATTATATTTCCCTGGATGTGAAAAGGAAGAAATATGATTTTAATTGAGAATAGCTCCCTGTAGCTTCCTGCCTCCACCCACTTTGTCAATGGGCCATTAAGAAGGCCAAGCCAGTCCCTTTATATAATAAAGAGTTCTCCCCTTCAGATCCAGGGGAATGGGATTAAGGCATGATAATATTGGCCCTTTACCCAACTCCCCACATGGCATCTGAGAACTCAACCAAACCTGGATTCAAAACTCAGCCTAGAGAGTTGCCCCTGCATGGCCCCATGGGAGTCTGACAACCAATCAGAATACAAGATCAAGATCAAAGGCCAGAAAGGGCATAAAACCAGGGACTCAGCTTCTCTTCCTTTCTCCTCCTTTTCTCCTCCTTTTCTCCACCAACATTGAAGCATGTGATCACCTTTTCTGTTCAGGACTCAAGCCATGCGGTCCTGTCCACCATTAAAACCATCTTTCCAAGCAGCCTCCATGTCTCCAGTGTCTTTTTCCCCACTTGGAGCCGAACCCAGAAGGACATTTCTTCCAACAATTGGCAACCCACAGATGGGATTCCAAGCTAGCCTAACCAATGGATATGGCCCAGGTAAGCCTCCCATGCTGGCACAGACCCCATTGAGTCTGTGGGTGGACTTTATCTTGGCCTTAGCCATTTGGATCTAGGTTTTAAAGGGGTTTTGAGTTTGAGCTCAAACGCTGCCTGGAAAGAAGGTGAGTACCTCTAAATTTTAATTCTCTAAAATTTAATTTTAAAGCATGGGAAATGTGTGTATGCCTGCATGTGTGTGAGTGATGAAATCTTTCTCCCAATAACAGCTGGATCTTGGTTCCTCTTGTGTGTTTTACCAAGAGAGCCTGGAAAGTATTAGGGTCAGGCCAGAGCACAGGACCTTCTGTTAGGGGAAGGAGATTATGTGTGAAAATGGATGGAAAAGTGAATGAAATTTTTTTTGTTGTTGTTGCTTTTGTCCTGTGAAAGTGTTGGAAGAAATGTCCTTCTGGGTTCGGCTCCAAGTGGGGAAAAAGACACTGGAGACATGGAGGCTGCTTGGAAAGATGGTTTTAATGGTGGACAGGACCACATGGCTTGAGTCCTGAACAGAAAAGGTGATCACATGCTTCAATGTTGGTGGAGAAGGGAAGAGAAGAGAGTGAAGAAGGGCTTGCAGGGCTTTTTATAATCTGTTCGGCCCCACCTATCTTTTTCCTGTTCCTGTGTAAGAATTGTATTCTGATTGGTTGTCAGACTCCCATGGGGCCATGCAGGGGCAACTCTCTAGGCTGAGTTTTGAATCCAGGTTTGGTTGAGTTCTCAGATGCCATGTGGGGAGTTGGGTAAAGGGTCAATATTATCATGCCTTAATCCCATCCCCCTGGATCTGAAGGGGAGAACTCTTTGTTATGTAAAGGGACTGGCTTGGCCTTCTTAATGGCCCATTGACAAAGTGGGTGGAGGCAGGAAGCTACATTCTCAATTTAAAACATGTTTCTTCCTTTTCACATCCAGGGAAATATAATATTCTGCCTTTTCAATATTTCCTAGACCTAGGATATTTCATTTTTCTGGGAGAGGGCTGGGTGATAACTCCCTACAAAAGCAAAAAAGCAAAGACCCATTGTGTGTAAAGAGAGGAGGTGCTGGTACTAACTGCAGAGGGGCAGAGGTCCTCCCCGGATCACCTTTTTGGATCCAGAAAACCTTAGTGGAATTCCCTACGAGGAAAGGGGGCGAATAGTTTGTTGAGGGAATCGAAGTCCTTCCTGGAATTTTTTTTCTTCCAAAAACTTACGGCGGGTCACCCGGCTAGGCCAAAGTCAGCCCTACATGTGAAGGGTCATGGGAAGCGTTAGCTCGTGGGTGACAGGAATTTCCCTTGGAGATTTCCTTGATTATAAAAAGCCCAGCAAGCCCCTTCCTTGGCCCCTTCTCTTCTTCCTCACGCAACACTGAAGCATGTGATCACCTTTTCTGTTCAGGACTCAAGCCATGTGGTCCTGTCCACCAATAAACCATCTTTCCAAGCAGCCTCCACATCTCCAGTGTCTTTTCCCCCACTTGGAGCCAAATCCAGAAGGACATTTCTTCCAACAATAGAAATATTAAAAACCATTGTTGGAAGAAATATCCTTCTGGTTTCAGTTCCAAATGGGAAGAAAGACACTGGAATGCTGGACAGGACTGTGTGGCTTGAGGTCCTGGGGAAAAAGGGGGTCACATACCTTGAAGATCTTGAAGAAAAAGGGAAGAGTTGCTGAGAGTGCCCTGATTTTATGCCCTCTCTGGGACCCACCCTAGAGTTTCCTGTTCCTGTACAAGAAATGTATCCCATTGGCTGTCAGACTCCCAGGGGGCAGGAGTCTTGGCTAACTTTGTATGCCAGGTGCCAGGTGGTGAATTCTGTTACTTGATGGGTAGAGTGCTAATCCTATCATGCCCTGAGGGCCATGTATTACTCCCATCACCCTGGAGCTGAAGGGGGTAGATCCTTGTTATGTAGAATAGACTGGCTCAGGCCTTAATGGCCCATTGACAAAGGGGCGGGGGTGATTTTCTGTCTCCCTTTTAGGGAAAATATTCTGCCCTTTTTAATATTTCCTAAAATATTTCATTTTTCTAGGAAAGGGGTGGGTGCTAACTTCCTTCAATTATCCCCCCTTTGGGCCATAAAAGTGTGGGTTGACAGGTATCTGCCTTTTCGTCCCAGGCCCCCAACAGCTCCCCTAGGGGGGTTTCCGTGGCCACCCGTGAGCTACCCCTTCCCATGATCCCGCTCAGATGTGGGGCTCACTTCGTCCTAGCCAGGCTTGCCACTTCGTATTCCCCGCTTCAAATTCGCGTCCTTAGAGGACCTTTCGCGCCCTTTTAAAGGGACTTTTTCTTGCCCTTCGGAGGGACTTTTCACATTCTTCACCGCGGGAACCTTCTTTCACGCCCTTACTTGCAGGGACTTTCCAACAGTTTTCAAGTCTTAGGGAGAGACTCGGGAGGACCAGCCGCACAGCTACCCAGGAGGGGTCCTGTCGTCAGCAGGTATGCGCACCTCCTCTTTTCCTCACTCTTTACACACAATGGGCATTTGCTTTTTTTTGCCTCACAGGACAAAAACAGCAACAACAAAAAATTTAAAAAAATCATTCGCTTTTCCATCCATTTTCACACACACTAGTCACACACATGCAGGCATACACACATTTCCCACGCTTTAAAATTAAATTTTAGAGAATTAAAATTTAGAGGTACTCACCTTCTTTCCAGGCAGCGTTTGAGCTCAAACTCAAAACCCCTTTAAAACCTAGATCCAAATGGCTAAGGCCAAGATAAAGTCCACCCACAGACTCAATGGGGTCTGTGCCGGCATGGGAGGCTTACCTGGGTCATATCCATTGGTTAGGCTAGCTTGGAGTCCCATCTGTGGGTTACCAATTGTTGGAAGAAATGTCCTTCTGGGTTCGGCTCCAAGTGGGGAAAAAGACACTGGAGACATGGAGGCTGCTTGGAAAGATGGTTTTAATGGTGGACAGGACCGCATGGCTTGAGTCCTGAACAGAAAAGGTGATCACATGCTTCAATGTTGGTGGAGAAGAGAAGAGAAGGGAGGAAGAGAAGCTGAGTCCCTGGTTTTATGCCCTCTCTGGCCTTTGATCTTGATCTTGTATTCTGATTGGTTGTCAGACTCCCATGGGGCCATGCAGGGGCAACTCTCTAGGCTGCGTTTTGAATCCAGGTTTGGTTGAGTTCTCAGATGCCATGTGGGGAGTTGGGTAAAAACGGCCAATATTATCCTGCCTTAATCCCATCACTCTGGATCTGAAGGGGAGAACTCTTTATTATGTAAAGTGGACTAGCTCAGGCTTTAATGGTTCATTGGCAAAGGGGGATGGGCAGGAAGCTGCAAGGAGAGTTACCTTGTGTTTTTGAAACATGTTTCTTTTCACATCCAGAGAAATATTCTGCCTTTTCAATATTTCCTAGGATATTTCATTTTTCTGGGAGAGGGCTGGGTGATAACTTCCTACAACATCACAAAAGAGCAATATTAAAAAACTGTTTGCATTTGCATACAGTAAATGTAAGAACGAAAGTTTCCTGTAAATTAGCTTAAAACAGTCCCTCATAACCTTGGCCTTTTCTTAAAAGTACAGACAGGAAAGGAAAAAAAGTTCTCTTTACTCTGTTCTGCTGGGCGGACAAAACAGAATGAAGGCTTTTTCTTTTCTTTTCATTGCTTTTAACTCTTTTCTAACAATTTAAAATTCATATCTCTAGGGATCAAAGACATTTAACAGTTGCAATTACCTCTAGGGTACACAAAGACTTAGACATACACACACACACACACACAAACGAGGAAAAAGAGAGGAAAACAGAACTCTCAGGCTTACACAAACACTGGTCATTCTCACCATAAAACTCAGTTAAATTAGGGAAGGCACAAATCTTAACAAACATATCACGTGGTTGCATGGAAGACAGAGGAAGAGAAACCAACAAAGAAAAACCCCAACATTCCTATTTATATATTTCCCTTTTCTTTTAAGTACCTTTATTTAGCCAAATTGGTTTTCCGGTTTCATCCCTGAGCAAAGTCCAATCTTTATACAACCTTTTTTCTTTTTCTTTTTCATGCCCACCTGGACAGGCAACTGACACTTTTTGTCCGAGGCGTCTAGCAAGTCTTCTCCCAGGGAGCCTACCCTGACCCTCAAGCTAGAGCATCCCATGTTTCCATTTCCGATGTAGGTATTCAATTCAGCGCTGCCAGGTCCCAATGAATTGAGCCTCCTAAACGAGACTCCTGCCCCACCAGCAGTTTTTGGACCAAAAAAGGTCCAGGAGGACTCTAGTTCCCTATCAGAGTAAGGGTCCTTCCTTTGTAGGGAAACACCTGCCATCAGTTTGCAGACCAAAAAGGGGTCTGGGAGGACTTCACTGCTCCCCGCAATGAGTAAGGGCACCTTCTACCATGGCCATTTTCCTTTTCCCGCCTCAGTTTTTGGACTCACTAAAGTCCGGGGGGGACCTCTGCCTGCTTCCCAGAGTTAAGGACACCCCTTAAAGTAGTAGGACTTTGCTCAGTGACTTCCCAGCTAGTTGCCCAAGTTTAACGCATTCACTTTTCAATTCCATTTTCACACACTCTCTCCCTTACTTAACAGAACGTCCTGTGCTCTGAATCAATCCCCTTGCTTTCCAGAACTCACCGGTCACGGGGGGGAGGGGGGGGAGGGGGGCTAGCAGTGAGCCTGTTTGCGGCTAGAAAGATTGCAGAGGGAGCAGGATCCAGGTGTGGCAGAGAAGGGTCCTCACTCATACACACAGGCATACACATATTTCCCATGCTTTTCTGGGCTTTAAAAGTTAAATTTACCGTATTTACTGGCGTATAAGGCGACTGAGTGTATAAGACGACCCCCTACTTTTCCTGTTAAAATATAGGGTTTGGGCTATACTCACCATATAAGACTACCCCTCTTCCGAGGCACACCAAATAGCCAATCAGCCTCTATTTTATTTCCAGCGCCTTTCTCTCAGCTTGGAACTGAACCAGGTGGTTTTTCCTTCCAACACTCCCCTTCCCCAAACTGGACCCCAGATGAGTCGGGTTGGCTTCTTCTGGTGACAGGGGTGAGGTGGGGGGAACAGGCTTCAGTCCAATCAGGCCGAATATCCAAGACCCGCATCGCTGCTTTGAAAGCACCAAGGCACCCTATGGGCACAAATGTACCAACAGATTGTTTCTGGCACCTCACATAAAGAGATGGTGCTTTTCCATCTCTGCTTACTCTCCACACCATCTGAATTACTCTGAGCATCTCCCTCCCGCAATGCCTACGAGGCTCCACTTTCAACTTTCAAAAGAGAGCTTAAAGCCACGCCTGCCTTCCTCTCAACACCATCCTTTTCTTCCTCTTTCTCCTCCCTCCTCTAATTCTAATACAAGGGCTGAGAAGCACAAGGAGGCTTGCAGGATCAGAGGAGATTTCATGCAGAAATGACAACTATCGATATCAGATTGAGGTCCCTCAAGTCTGCAACTCCAGACCTGTGGATCCAAGACAACTCTTTTGAGAGCGTTGAGGTGGCTCTCTTTGGGAGATCCTGGGAATCTCGGTACTGGCTAAAATACATTTTAATTTTGTCTCGTGGTGGGTTTGCTCTTCTGCATTCATTTTGCTCATCCATTCCATCTTCTCAACCCTTTCCCTGTTGGGATACGGAGCCTTTGCAGGAAAATCCATGTGGGTGTGTTTTCTTTTTCCCCTCCCGATGTGCTTCGGCAAAGGTCTTTTTTTACCCCTAAACCACCCACCGCACAGGGGTGCATCCTCCACCTGCCCCTTTTCGATTCCACCACCACCCCGTCTCCCCATTTGCCAAGTCGGCAAGTGAAGAAGTTGCTCTCCCAAAAGCTTTGTTGGGTGCTGCAAGATGTTTTCCAATCACAGCTGGCAATCTTTCTTTCTTTCTTTCTTTCTTTCTTTCTTTCTTTCTTTCTTTCTTTCTTTCTTTCTTTCTTTCTTTCTTCTTCTCTCTCTCTCTCTCTCTCTCTCTCTCACTCTCTCTCATTTGGGACGGGGACGGGAGGAAGGGATCCTCTTTCCTGGTTGCCCCAGTCGCCGGAAAACACCTCACATTCCTCATACTTGATATTATCCGTCAGTTTCCAAAACATTGTCATGGATTGGCATGGTGAGAGGCAAGAGGGCGTGAAGGGGGGGGGAGGAGAAAGCAAGAAGGAAAGGAAGAAAGAGGGAAAAAAAGGAGGAAGAGAGAGGGAGGAAGAGAGAGGGGGGACACGAGGCTTGCCTTGCACTCTCCTCCTTCAAACCGCCAGCCAGACCTTACTAAGCCATCCCAGCGCTCATCCATCCACGTGCCCAGGCAAGGAGCACCAAGGTTATCGACTGAAAGGCCGGCGTCTGCGCTGGTGGTGGTGCAGCTTTTTGCTTGGTGGCGTTGCTTTTTCTTTTGTTTTGTTTTTCCCCCCCAAACAACCTCATTCAAATGAACATGTTTTTAATCAATGTCAATATCGTTCTTTTATTTTTTATACACCGGTTGATGGTTTTGTTTTGGTTTTTTGGTATGGCCTTTCTTATACCCGGCGTATAAGATGACCCCCGATTTTTGAAATATTTTTTGGGGGTTAAAAAGTCATCTTATATGCCAGAAAATACGGTAAGAGGTGCTCACCTTCTTTCCAAGCAGCCTTTGAGCTTAATGTCACTTCGTTAAATTGTTTGCTAGTCTGAACTGAATAGCTGAACTGAAAGAGTTACTGCGCAGGTCATAAGGTCTTATCTGACAATGATGTACTGCGCCTGCTCTTCACACATTCCAGAGACTTCTCCTTCCCTTTTGATCTTTGTCCCTCTGCCAGGAAACTGGGAGACAGAATTGTTTCTGCTAAAATGTAACAATTAGATTTGTTTTATTTTCTATTTCTTATTTTTGTATTAAAGCTTGTTTTTAATTAGAATATGTTTTCCAGGATTTTTATTTCTTTTTTCCCCGCACCTTAAAGATAATGCTGTTTGGAAACGCCGCGATCTAAGACCTCATTTAGTTCAGGGTGAAATCTTCCCCTGACACTCAACACCCAAAACCCCTTTAAAACCTTTGTTCTAAATGGCCAAGGTCCAGGAAAACTCACCCACAGACTCAATGGGTCTGCTGCCGGCAAGGGAGGCTTGCCTGGGCCAGGTCCATTGTTTAGTTTAGCTTGGAGCCCCATCTTTGGGTACCAAATTGTTGGAAGAAATGTCCATCTGTGTTCAATTCCAAGTGGGGAGAAAGACACTGGAACCATGGAGGCTGTTTGGAAAGATGGTTTAATGGTGGACAGGACCACATTGTTTGAGGTCGTGGGCAATCGAGCACATGGAACAGAGAGAGATATGTCAGGCCTGGAAGCCATCTTTTGCATTGGGCCTTCATACCTGCCACATTTAATGCTGTGGGAAATTGGGAGGGGGGATTATATGGAGAGGGATAGATACAGTCAAAATAACATTCCCTTCTCAGAGAGTCAAGGACCTCTTGCCCTGCACCTGGAGTGGTGTGACTGGGAGGCATCTCCAGTTGGGACGGTGCCTGATTGGACCATGTGATGGACATGTGGGTGCTGGGCAGGGACCTGAACTTCCGTTTGGGTGGGGAAAACCTGGAAACTTTCAGATTCGGGTTTTCCCAGATGTGCCAATCTTTCCCAGATGTGCCAATCTTTAATAAAATGGAACTTTGAGGAATCTAAAGCCTTGGAGTCTTCTTTCTTTAGGGGTGTTATTTGGAACCCTGACATTAACCTGAATCCCTTTTAAAACTCAACCAGCTCCTCCGAACTCTGGGGTGCTGTCTGGGGTCCGAAACCAGGCAGCGCAAAGACTCAGGGAAGATGGAGGAAGACAGGAAAGCCATGGAGGGAGCCACAGGGGATGGTTCACCAATTTATGTCGAGACCATCTACTCCCTTTCCCAAGCCATGGTGGAAGCGGAAGAAGCTGCAGAGAGGGAGTGCCAGCTGGGTGCCCAGCCCAAAGAGTCGCCGCCTGAGTAAGTTGTGCAACCAAACCTGACCGTACAAGGCAAAGCTGCGGGAGCCACACCGCTCCATGAGATGCTGTTGGAACCACAGATGGATGCAGGACAAGCCCCGGCCCTCAAGTGGAGAATGCTGAAGCAGATGCGCTGCAAGCACTCCAGAGAATGGGGATTCCCGTCACCGTCACACAGCCAGTCGCTAGCCGGTCTCCCAGAGCAGTTTGGCCAACTCAGTGTGGGCAGTGTCACTCAACCCCTTGGCACTGAACAGCCTAGATCCGTGATGGCAAACCTATGGCACGTGTGCCACAGGTGGCACACGGAGCCATTTCTGAGGGCATGCAAGGTGTTGCCCTGTCAGCTCCAGCACGCATGAGGCTTCAGTGAAGCCTCCGGAGGGCGAAAAACAGCCCAACGCGCAAACCGGAAATGAGGAAGGGAGCTGCCGGCATGAGGGAAAGACAAGCGCAGGCAAGGAGAAAAAGCAGCTTCCTTCCCTCGTGCTGGCTGCTCTGTTTTCCCCCCTCCCCCATGCTATCAAAGAGGATCCTGCCTGGTCGCTGCAATCCATAGGGAAATGAGGAAGGGAGCTGCCGGCACGAGGGAAAGACAAGCAGCAAGGAAAGGAAGAAAGTGGCTTTTTTTCCCTCATGGTGGCTGCTCTCTTGTCTTTTTCTCCATTTCAGCGCCACGCTATGGAGCCTGCCCTACCCACCATTGGCCAGGCCATCACTTCCCCCAAGCATTTCTTTGCCTTCCTGATTTCCCCTCCGTCAAATTTTTCCATCGCATTTCTTGCCATTTTGGGCAGGGAAACAAAGTTTGTGGGACTGAAAAAAAACCTTCAAGCAATTAATTCCAACTTCATAAGATCTCCCCCGCCCCAGAAGTTGGATTATTTTTTTACTTATTCTTCATACTCCACTAAACTTTTTATTTCTAAATTTATACCCTATTGTAAATTGCTTTTCCAGGCAGAAAAGCTATTTATACTGTAGGAAGTTATCACCCAGCCCTCTCCCAGAAAAATGAAATATCCTAGGAAATATTGAAAAGGCAGAATATTATATTTTCCTGGATGTGAAAAAGGGAGAAACACATTTTAAACACAAAGTAAATTCCTGCAGCTTCCTGCCCATCCCCACTTTGTCAATGGGCCATCAAGAAGGCCAAGCTAGTCCTTGCACCAGCAGCCGCTCTAGTAACAGGGGTAGCCTTCCTATGACCCTCCTGAATTCATGGATGTGCTCTTTGATGGGGCGGCCTCTCTGCTTTAGATTGCTGAGTTCCTCTTCTGCATATGGGTCATCCTCCCCCTCTTCAAACCTGGCCTCTAGTAGTTGCAGAAAGTCATCTATGTCTCGAAGTTGGAGGGGGCTCTCCTCTTGTGAAGGGCTGCTAGCCATTCCTTTGCTTCTCCCTCTAGCCCCTCTGCGATGGCATTCACCATGGTTCTGGGGGAAGGGTAGAGATGCCCATAGCATTCTAGGTGGGTGTCAGCTAAATCAACGAATAAGGCTACTTGATCTGAGTTTCCATCAAACTTTCCCCTGAATTGGGGTGGGTCGTTCAGCCCTACTCCTCCAACCTCCTGTCGGCCTCTGTATGCCTGTGCCTGATATGGCTGTTCATCTTCTTCACCCTTAGTTTGGAGAGAGGGAGGGGGTTGCCTGTTCTTGGCAGCCTGCCTGCTCAATGGGAGAGGCACTGGTTGCTCTTTTGGGCTTCTTCTCCTTCTATCTGGGGGGGGGGGGCTGCGCTCCAGTCTGTGTCTCCTCCCTTCAATTGGATCAGATGTTCCTCCCCTCTCTTTTGGGTGGCATGATGGCCCCTCCTCCTGAAGGGTGGCCCGGTCAAACTCCTCCCCCAGTTGCTCTATTGCACTCCCCAAGGGTTCCCTCTGGGGCTTTGGGAGCCTGGCTTGTGCCCAATCCCACATCCAGTCCACCCTTGCCAGTTCACTTGAGACCCTCCCCTTTATTTGGGAATTGGGGTAAGGAAACTCAAGTTCAGCTGCTTTAGGGGCTAATTTCCACCAGTACTCATCTTTACTTGCTTCTGCTACTGGAAAAGGCATCACAGGTTGAAAATCTGGAGTCCTGATGTCGAGGACTGGTTGAACTCCTCCAGCTGAAATCAGGTTTTCTTCCGATAATGCACCTTCTGCCATGGTTGCCTGATTTTCTCTCCAATCACTCCAAATATTTGGGAGTGACTGGAGAGCCCGGGATTCAGGAAGCTCGGAAATCTTGATAGTTGTTTAAAAGTGAGTTTCAGCTATCTGTGAAGGTTCCAAGAGTTGCCCTAATTAATTTACGAGCCCCGAGACAAAATTTGAAAAAAACCATTCGTTTATTAGGGCGAACATCTTAGCACGGACTTCTGTGTAGCTGAAACTAAATCACATTTAATGGCGTCTGACCTTTACCCCTGTGCCCCCTCCCCTCTGGCTGAGGTCATCAATCACATTCTCCAACAGGACATTATGGCAGGGTTCTGGACATGCACATTAACATCCCAGTACAGAACCATGAAACTTTTACTCTGGCCAAAAGTATGCATGGCATCCCCCCCCCCCGCTTCTCAAGTTGATAGTAGTCATGGAAACGTCTTAGGCGTTGACAGGGCCCCCACCTCAGTCTCTTTGTCTCTCTGACTCACCCCCCTTCTATCCAGCAGCTCCAATCCCAGCTTCAGGAAGGTTCAAATGATATGGAGTTAAAGGCCCCCCACCTCAGTCTCTTTGTCTCTCTGACTCACCCCCCCCCCCTTCTATCCAGCAGCTCCAATCCCAACTTCAGGAAGGTTCAAATGATATGGAGTTAAAGGGCCCCCACCTCAGTCTCTTTGTCTCTCTGACTCACCCCCCTTCTATCCAGCAGCTCCAATCCCAGCTTCAGGAAGGTTCAAATGATATCATGGCAGCCCTTCCTGTAGGCAAAACAAAGAGCTTGTCTCAGGCCATGATGGATTCAGTTCCTTTCTGTCAAAGAAGGTTTATTCCAGGCTACGTGTCAGCCTTAGCTAGACAACTGTCTTCAGATAAAATTCAATTTTCAATCCAGATGGTTTCTAAGACATGTAAGCTACCTTATCTTTTGCTTCAGACAGCAGAATGTCTTCGGTCAGAAAGGCTAGAGGTCCATTGACCCAAGTTCTACATTAAGGAAAGAAAAGTGATGGCGTCCACTGGAGGGCAGTAGAAGACAGTGTCATATCTGAACACTTTATGGACAGGAGACCATTGAACAACTCAGTTAACCAGGATCAACAGAGTGGGATTTTTTGCAGTCTAGATCAGTGTTTCTCAACCTTTGCAGCTTTAAGATATGTGGACACAACTCCCAGAATTTCCCAATCAGCAATTCTAAGAGTTAAAGTCCACATATATAAAATTGTTAAGGTTGAGAAACATTAGTCTAAAGTCAAAGAACATTATTTATACAGAACTGAAGATAGCTTGAATGAGAAAAAAATCTTACTGGGGTCAAATTTTGAAGCACAAATTTCATTGGATGAAATTTGCCATATATATAAAATCTCTCTGGGTTTTTTTTTTCTACACCACTACAATTCAGAAATAAATATACTACTATTTATCTCCTAGGAATTTTTTTCAACCATGTTGCCCAAGGCAACAATGATACAACAAACGTCTGAATAGTCCTGAGAAGCAAAGTCTCTTTTTAGCATTTTAAAAAGATTATCTGCTCAGCTTTACTTTATGCTGGTCTATGAATGTAATGAAGTTTTCATTTGGTTTTGTTAAGCTTTGTTCACAGAAACAACAAATCAAGGCCGCAAAACATTTCATTCTTGTCTTTTGTAGAAATGGAGCTTAAGAATTCTGGAGTCCTCCATTTTTTACAAGCATATTGACCATGAAGAACGAGACAGCATGGAGAAGGATTTTAATAGCACAACTCTATACATGTCTGTTTGTAAATAAATGCCACAGAATTCTGTGAGATTGTTGCCCAAGTAAATGGCTTAAGTCAGTGGTCGGCAAGCCGCGGCTCGCGAGCCACATGCGGCTCTTTACACACTTTAATGTGGCTCTTCTGTGTGCCGGGTGCCCGCTCCCCTCCCTCCTCTTGGGCACTTCAAAACAAGCGCCCCTTTCCCTTTTTTCTTTTCGACCCACAATGATTAGGGAGGATCCTGAAGTCGGGCGGGGACGAGAAGCGAGGAGGCAGAAAAAGAAACGGAGGCTAAGGAGCTCCCCCCCCGCCTCCTCCCAGCAAAAATCTAACCGGGGAGCCGGGCGGGGAGTAGCAAATTAGCCGATCACGCCGCGTGATCAGCTAATTTGCTACTGCCCGCCGGCTCCCTGATAAGATTTTTGCGGGGGGGGGGGGAGAAGCTCCTTGGCCTCCGTCTCTTTTTCTCCCTCCTCGCTTCTTGGGGCTCCACCAATGGGGGAGCAAGGCCCGCCCAGCGCCAGGCTTTGGGCTAACACAGAGGTCTGCAAAGTTGGCTGTTTTAAGACTGGTGGACTTCAACTCTCAGAATTCTGGGAGTTGAAGTCCACCAGTCTTAAGAGCCAATTTTGCAGATCCCTGGGCTAATATGATTGATGCCCTTGGTGGACTTCAATTCTCAGAATTCTGGGAGTTGAAGTCCACAAGTCTTCAAGCTGTCAGGTTTGAAGACCCTGGGTTTTTTTTTCTAAAGGGTTAGGGGTGCAAGGGTCTTGCAACTTGACAGCTTTAAGACTTGCATGCTTCAATGCCAGAGTTCCTGAGCCAACATGACTGGAGGAGGAATTCTGGGAGTTGAAGTCCACAAGTCTTAAAGCTGTCAGGTTTGAAGACCCCTGGGGTTTTTTTTTCTAAAGGGTTAGGGGTGCAAGGGTCTTGCAACTTGACAGCTTTAAGACTTGCGTGCTTCAAATGCCAGAGTTTATTTAAACTAAAAACAGTGTACCATCCTATGTATTTTCGGTTTTAAAAATGTGGCTCTCAAAATAAATTTCAATCGTGGTTTTGGCGAGATTTGGCTCAGTTGAAAAAAAAGGTTGCCCACCACTCGCTTAAGTAACTTAAACCTCTCATAATATGGTAGTTTTGCATTATGTATATATTAATGTATTATACAGTTTTAAGAACATTTTTCTCCTTGCAGTTTGGACCTTTTCTGTCAGACCTACTTTTCCTAAGAAATATTTTTTATTAATTCAGCATCTCCATCAGTTAAATTTCAAAATTACAGTATATTGTTACACATAATTATAATTACATTCAGATCATTGATCAGTATTTGCTGGTATTTTTAATATCAGTTTTGATATTGAGTAGAGATAGATGAATTCATTAAAAAGTATCACATTGGTTTATTTATTGTTATATGCTTATCTTGCAGAAAATCTTATTTCTTTAGGAAACATGCTTGAGGTACAATGTACAGGTGAAACTCAAAAAATTAGAATATCGTGCAAAAGTTCATTTATTTCAGTAATGCAACTGAAAAGGTGAAACTAATATATGAGATAGACTCATTACATGCAAAGCAAGATAGTTCAAGACGTGATTTGCCATAATTGTGATGATTATGGTTTACAGCTCATGAAAACCCCAAATCCACAATCTCAGAAAATTAGAATATTGTGAAAAGGTGCAATTATCTAGGCTCAAAGTGTCCCACTCTAATCAGCTAATTAAGCCATAACACCCGCAAAGGGTTCCTGAGCCTTTAAATGGTCTCTCAGTCTGGTTCAGTAGGAATCACAATCATGGGAAAGACTGCTGACCTGACAGTTGTGCAGAAAACCATCATTGACACCCTCCATAAGGAGGGAAAGCCTCAAAAGCTAATTGCCAAAGAAGTTGGATGTTCCCAAAGTGCTGTATCAAAGCACATTAATAGAAAGTTATGTGGAAGGGAAAAGTGTGGAAGAAAAATGTGCACAAGCAGCAGGGATGACCGCAGCCTGGAGAGGATTGTCAGGAAAAGGCCATTCAAAAGTGTTGAGGACTTTCACAAGGAGTGGACTGAGGCTGGAGTCAGTGCATCAAGAGCCACCACACACAGACGGATCCTGGACATGGGCTTCAAATGTCGTATTCCTCTTGTCAAGCCGCTCCTGAACAACACACGTCAGAAGCGTCTTACCTGGGCTAAAGAAAAACAGACCTGATCTGTTGCTCAGTGGTCCAAAGTCCTCTTTTCTGATGAGAGCAACTTTTGCATATCATTTGGAAACCAAGGACCCAGAGTATGGAGGAAGAATGAAGAGGCACACACTGCAAGATGCTTGAAGTCCAGTGTGAAGTTTCCACAGTCTGTGTTGATTTGGGGAGCCATGTCATCTGCTGGTGTTGGTCCACTGTGCTTCATTAAGTCCAGGGTCAACGCAGCCATCTACCGGGAGATTTTGGCGCGCTTCATGCTTCCTTCCGCAGACGAGCTTTAGGGGGATGCTGACTTCATTTTCCAGCAGGACCTGGCACCTGCCCACATTGGCAAAAGCACCAAAACCTGGTTCAATGACCGTGGGATTACTGTGCTTGATTGGCCAGCAAACTCACCTGACCTGAACCCCATAGAGAATCTATGGGGCATTGCCAAGAGAAAGATGAGAGACATGAGATCGAACAATGCAGAAGAGCTGAAGGCCACTATTGAAGCATCCTCGTCTTCCATAACCCCTCAGCAGTGCCACAGGCTGATAGCTTCCATGCCACGCCGCATTGAGGCAGTAATTGCTGCAAAAGGGGCCCAAACCAAGTACTGAGTACATAAGCATGCTTATACTTTTCAGAGGTCCGATATTGTTCTATGTACAATCCTTGTTTTATTGATTGCATGTAATATTCTAATTTTCTGAGTTTTTGGATTTGGGGTTTTCATGAGCTGTAAGCCATAATCATCACAATTATGACAAATCACAGCTTGAACTATCTTGCTTTGCATGTAATGAGTCTATCTCATATATTAGTTTCACCTTTTAAGTTGCATTACTGAAATAAATGAACTTTTGCATGATATTCTAATCTTTCGAGTTTCACCTGTATGTGATTGCCAAGGGCATGCTTCGGGTATGTCAGGATTGAAGAATGTAGGATGCAGATGGAGTGGAAGTTATTTTTTTGCCCTGCTTCTAAGGTAGCCAGAGGCAGCATCCCAGTGTGGGTTTCTCATTTGCCTGCCCCCCTTTCATCTGACAAGGCACAGTAACCCTAGATGTCCCCATGCACCACAGCTTGCTTTTCTTTTTTTCCTTTTTTTCAGAAAATTTTATTGGTTTTTTAAAAACATTTATAAGGAAAAGGGTAGGTGGAATGGTATACAAATTTTGGCAGTTGCAAGTGTGGCAGACGCCCCCTCCCTCCAAACTCATAAGATACATCTATGTATAAAACATTAATACAAAATCATATAAAATCAGCATATTAATTCTAAGAAGAAATTTCAATCGGCTTATATATTATGATATATAATCTAGATATAATTTCATTATTACTTTCGGTTTGTTTATAACAGTGTGATTTTCTTATTCATTTTTGTGATCTGAGCTTTCTTGGTGTTGCCCCTTCTCCCCCCGCTGGCAGAGCTCCGGCCCCTCCTGTGTCCTGTGTGACCGTTGAAGAGTCTTCTGTTTTTTCTAGGTTCGCTTAATTTTTTTCCATAAAGGCCTGAGCCTCTATGGGTGTATTAATTCTGATTCTTGTCTCCTCCCAGAATATCAACATCCCTTCAGGCATCAACCATCTAAACCACACCCCTTTCTGGTATAATTTATTCGCCAATTGCGAATAATTTTTTCTTTTCTCCCTAATTTTTTTGGGGATCTGCTTCAAGATGGTTATCTCCCTGTCGTGATATGTCAATGCTTGCCCCCTTTGTACACCCAGAATTATGTCTCTTGTGCTTTTCCTAAGAAATTTGATATGGACCTCCCTGGGTACATTGTGTGTTCTGGCATATGCTGAATTCACTCTATAGACCAGGTCTATCTCCCATTCCATCTGTTGTTTATCTTTGTGTATATATTCAGCTAAGATATTAGTCATAATGTCCCTTATGTTTTCCCCATCTGCTTCTATAACATCTTGAAATCTAAGATAAAAGGACATTCTCTCAAATTCTGTTTTCATTTGTTGGATATCAAGTTCTTTGTTACCCTTCTGCAGAGCTTCTACCCCCCCCTCGCCTCCGCCACCCCACCCTCCACAAGGTCCAGTCTCTGTGAGTTCTTATAAATTTGGACTTGATTCTCTTTAATTTCTTCCTTCATTTCCTTTAATTGTTTCTTAATTTCTTCCTGGCCCTGTATGAGTTGCTGAAGCATTTGTTGCAAATCCATCTCTATGCTCTTAGGTTGCTTCCGGTTCCGGCGGCTACGGCGACGGGCAAGTCCTTTGCCCGCTCCCGCTCTCCCGGTGGGCTTCCCCCGCTCTGGGGGGGCACAGGACGCCCCGGAGAGGCGTCCTGCCGAGGGAGCGGCTCGCGGAGGGCCCTGGCATCGGCGGCGGCTGGTGGGGGCTTCTCCGCTTCGCTCTAGGCACCGGGGAGCAGTATCGGAGGGCGCGCCTGCGTCTCGCTCCATGCCGATCGGACAACACACTATTGAAGGAAGCAGCGGCGGTATGGTGAGAGGCTTCCTTTCTTCGTTCCCTTTCTTTTGAATTGATGGACTTTTCAGCTATTTTAAAAGTTAAGCTTTCGGATTCTTGCTGGATGTGCGGCTAGAGGGAGGGGGATTTCCCCCCCCCTTGGACAAGCGGCTTGAGAAGATTTTGCTTCCTCCCCCAGGGGAAGGAGGAGGGGGGAGAGCCAACTAATGATGCCTCACCCCTGTAAAAGTGACTTTCATCGGATTTAGTTCCAGAATATATGGGTGAACTGAGAATTTTCTGAACTTTTTAAACTTTATTATGCCTCTGAGCCCAAAGCTGGCAGGGCAAGATGGCACACTTCCGTTGTCTTCATGAACTGTGAAACCTGACTCCACCTTTAAAATTCAGGCTTCCGGTCTTTGTCTCCGTGTCACCCAGAAGAATCTCTTGTGGATTGCTATTTTTTGAACTCTCTGGAGAGAAAATTTTTCTCTATTGTTAGACTGACTAAAGAAACTCCCATCTGTTTGGATCTTCTGCCTCCTGGACTCATCTGCCTGCTCTACCTCTCCAGCTGTCCAGTCTCTACACTGACTGATTTCTCTGTCTTTAAACTATGTCTCCAAAAAGACCACCACCTGGAAAACCTGGCTTTGCTACCTCTGCACCAACATCTGCAACATCCAGTCCTGCTACACAGTCAAAGATTACACAGCTTGCTTTTCCACCAGTGCATTAAGTGTCTCTCTCTCTCCCTCCTTGCCTGCTTCATCACATTCCCAAAGCATCACCAGCTGCCTGTCAGTGTCCATACAAGGTGAAGCTGGTTGCTGGGCACTATCCATTGCTCCATTGCCTTCTCTTCTTCAAGGAGATGGAGAGGTCACAGCTTTCCTAGGCAGGGAGGGGAACTCAAGGCCAGGCCAGACTAAGAGAAATGTGGCAACAGCTATGTTCCTACATCCCCTGAAGTGATGCCAAAGTTGCTTGGCCAGCAGCATTTTTATTTTTTTTTTAAAAAAAGCATGACCAAGGAACTGGGCTTTCAGTATTGAAAAGAATGAGACATGGAGAGATTGAGAGTTCCTAGTCCTTCTCTGTAGAGGGAAACATTTACCTCTAAGTTTTTGGAAGCTGATTTCGATGACAAAATATTTTGTGCATCCACATGCACACATGAATTATTTCATTGACATTTGAGCTGGAGTTTTACTTTCCTGATGGATTTTTAACTCTCCAGGACAAATTGGGGAGGGATAGGACCAGGGTGGGGGGCAGAGGTCCTATTTTAAAGGGAATGGTCCCAATAGAAGGGCTTTAGTTTCTAAAATGAAAGTGGAGGGGCTTGTAGTGGCCTACCAACTGTTAGCAGCCAGCATATCGCCTGTTCAGTCACAATGATGTTTTGCGTTCTACTTAAATTAACAAATCCTTTTAAAATTTACACTTAAATGTATGGACTCAAAAGAGCAAAAACATTTTCCCTTCACACTTTGTTCTATTTGCTACACATAAGTGGGAGAATATGAATTTTATGTAAAGTCTGTCGTTTTTTTGGCAATGCAGTGTTTCTCTTTTCTAGGCACACAGAAGCAACCACTCTGATCCCCTTTGTGTGAATGTGTGACAAAAAGGAAAGCAAGAAAGAGGCTACAAGACCTCATTAGGGAGACTGCTCAATCACATGAATGGATGGGATGGATGGATGGATGGGTTGTCCTTTATATTTTGGAAGCACTTGTGCAACTGGCCCCAGAGTAAATGATTTCTGAATTAAATTAATTTAAAAAGAAGGAGGGAATGATCTGGCTGCTGGCCCAGCTCTGAGGGCAGCTGTTATCCAGTAAGTGCAGCTGAAGGGGATTCCTCGGGGCTCTGCTTTCACTGCTCCACCTCCAGCTCTCTCTCTCCATGGGGACTGTCTGTTCCCAAAACATCCCTCTTGCCTCTATTCCAGGGTAAAGCCCAAGGAGTAAACAAGCTCCATAATGGAGGGGTCTTGTTCAGATTTTGCTGAAGCAGCATCTCCAGAACTTCCTGTGGATTTAAAGCTGAAGGAAAGCACTATCTAACCCAAACAAAAATAGCCACTCTTCTCCTGACTTGTGGGAAATGGCTGCCCCAGTGTGACCCAACAGGGTATCTCCTGGAGTGGCAGGAAAAATATGGAGAAGGTGCCACATCTGGACTGGGATTCTCAGCCTTGCACAAATGTCACTGGAAGGAGAGGTTGGCAAAAGCAGACTTCTAAGTGTGTAAACAGACAGGAGGAGAAAACTCTGGCTTTAAATGAGGTTTGCAGCAATATATTGTCACAAAAGGGGGAAAAACCTAGAGTGTGTGGTCATTAATCCAATTTCTAACAGGAAGTATTTAGAAATAGACATTGTCAGAAGGTTTCTTTTTCACCTACTGGAAATTCAAAACAAAGTCATTCTTACAGATTTGACCTACCTAGAAGCAATTTTGAACAGCATTAGAATAAGAGTTAAATTCTACTTCAATGCCAATATAACTAAGAGTTACTTAAGCCTGTCTTCTTTGTGTATTGGGAACAAAATGATGGCCACATCATCAGGAACCAGCAAATAAAGGATATCATCAGGGTATTTTGTGTCTTGTTTGTTTTGTTTTGTTTTATTGGATTTATATGCCGCCCTTCTCCCAAAGGACTCAGGGCGGCGTACAGCATTAAAAAACACATATTGCAAAAGTTAAAAGGAAATTAGAAACAATCCAAAAAAACAAACCCAATTAATACAACATTAACATTTAAAAAATTAGATAAAATTAACAGGCCAGGCCGGCTTGCTAGAAAAGCCAACTTTTTAGGGCGCGTCGGAAGGACCAGAGGTCAGGGATTATGCGAAGCTCTGGGGGCAGCTCATTCCAGAGGGAAGGCGCTCCCACAGAGAAGGCTCTTCCCCTGGGGGTCGCTAGCCAACACTGTTTGGCCGACAGCACCCTGAGAAGGCCAACTCTGTGGGATCGCACTGGACGGTGGGAGGCTACTGGTGGCAGTAGGTGGTCTTGCAGGTGCCCTGGGCCTAAGCCATGGAGCGCTTTAACGGTCATAATACCTTGAATCGCACCCGGAAAACAACCGGCAACCAGTGCAGGCTGCCTAAAAGGGGTGTAACATGGGAGCACCTAGGTACCCCCATGATAACCCGCGCGGCCGCATTCTGGACCAGCTGAAGCCTTCGGGTGCTCTTCAAGGGCAACCCCATGTAGATAGCATTGCAGTAGTCCAGGCGAGAAAGGACGAGGGCATGAGTGACTGTGCATAGAGCATCCCGATACAGGAAGGGGCACAACTGACGTACCAGGCAAACCTGGTAAAAGGCCCCCCTGGTCATGGCCGTCAGGTTGAGGCAGCAGGTGAATAGCTAACTTACCTGAAGGGTATGGGAGCCCCCAGACTCCCTTATATCAGAAGGACACTCGAGCCAGCATATTAATTGACCTTTGATTTAGTTTGCTTAATATCTGTTACAAATCTTACTGGAACATAAGTTGCAACATGCTTTAAGACTTGGGTACAGGAAACAGATGTTGTTTTGTGTAAGATATGAAACTGCCAGTTAGCGTATTAATAAACCTTGGCATTAAGAGGTTGCTGATGCTAACGTTTTTCACTTCTCTTTCTGTAACTTTCCAAATGTATTTGTAAGACATAAATATGAAATGTAAGTATTGCTTTTAATGACCAAGGCAAACCAAACCCCCCCGGAACAGGTGGCTGTTTCGGGGGTGTGGATTTGCCTAAAACTTAGAAGCTTGAAATAGTATAAAAGTACTGTCTTGGGCATAGCCAAGACAGTTCAGAATTGTGTGTGAACACGCTGGACTCGATGCATCAATAAACCTGTTTTCTCTTGCACCTTGTGGTCTCACGTCCCATCTTTGGCGAACTGAGGTTTAGCACCCCAGTACGCCGCAACAAGGTGATCTTCGAAACTAAGACCAGGAGGACTCCCAGATTGCGGGCCCTCTCTGAGGGGTCTAAAATTTCTCCCCCTATCATCAAAGATGGAACAAGATGCACAAATCGGGATGACGGAAACCACAGCCACTCAGTCTTGGAGGGATTGAGCTTGAGCCTGTTCCTCCCCATCCAGATCCGCACAGCCTCCAGGCATCAGGACATCACGTCGAGGGCATCGTTTGGGTGGTTTGGGGTAGAGATGAAAAGTTGGGTATCATCAGCATATTGATGATACCGTACCCCAAAACCACGGATGATCTCGCCCAGCGGTTTCATATATATGTTGAACAGTAGAGGTGAGAGAACCGACCCCTGGGGCACCCCACAAGTGACGCACCTCGGGGTCGTCCCTGCCCTCCAGTCAACACGAACTGCGACCGATCCGACAGGTAGGAGGAGAACCACTGTAAAACGGTGCCCCCCACTCCCAACCCCCTGAGTCGTCGCATTAGGATACCATGGTCAATGGTATTGAAAGCCGCCGAGAGGTCTAATAGGACCAGGACAGAGGAGCAGCCCCGAGCCCGGGCCCGCCAGAGATCATCGACCAACGCAACGAATGCCGTCTCCGTGCTGTACCCGGGCCTGAAACCCGACTGAAACAGATCCAGGTAGACAGCTTCATCCAGGTACTGGGGAAGCTGACGTGCTACCACACTCTTGACAACCTTTGCTACAAAGCGAACGTTGGAGACTGGACGATAGTTGGCTAAAGAAGCTGGGTCTTGTCACGATGTTAAAAAGTTTGCTAGGCCTGAACTGCCTAAACTGACATTCAAGAGTTAAACTAAGAAAGCTTTATTGCGCAGGTCATAAAACAAAATGTTATCTGAAAGTGATTTATTGCGCACGCGTTACACATTCCAAAATTCTTCCTCTTCTTTGTTCGGCAGCCAACTTGGCAAACGTAGCTTTCATTATCAAAATGTAACCATTAGTTATTTTCTGTTTCATTTACTTTTATTATTTTCGTATTAAAGTTTGTTTATTAATTAGAATACTTTTGAAGACTTTTATTTTTCTCAATATCTCAAAAGATATGCAGAAGGGAATCAGCCACGGTCCATTGATCTCAGATTTCCCAGGGCATTTTTTTCCCTGACAACTTGGTAGCAGAGGATGGTTGTAGCTGAGATGGCTACAATTTATGGCTGTATTTTCTCTTCGTACTATCTAAAGATAACCGACTAAGCCTAATTAGCAATGTCGGAGAAAAAGAAAAAAAAGAAAAGGAAAGATGGGGCGAGCACAGATGAATCAGCTTCCTCTGACGAGGAGGCTTCCTCGGACACAGAGAAGCAAAAACCTTCAAACGTATTCCAGGAGCAACAAAGTGCCGAGCCAAATATGGGGGAAGGAGCTACAGGACGCGACATCCACGAAACGAGGTCAGTGGTTCCTCCTTCTAAAATATCTCCAGGAGATTATGAATTTTTGGGGGCCAAGCCAAAACTTCCCACTCTGCCAGAGCCACTCCATTCCCAGACCCTCGCAGATTATCAAACGATTGATGAATGGCAACTGCCGGCACAAAAAAAATCCTCCCACGCAGAAAGCAGATTTTATGAAATCCCCCCAGATGATGAGCAAGAAATGCAAAGCTATCTTGATCAAATAGAACGTTTCGAAAGATATGCTAGGGAGGCGAGAGTGTGTTTTGAAGAGATAAGGCGAAGTAGGAGAAGCTCCCCCACTCCCAAAATGTCTGAGGACGCCATCTTGTCTTCAAAACAACAGCCTAAGACACACCCCACAGAGTTCATTGGTCAATTAGAACAAAGAGACATGTACACGTCACCGAGGTCACGTGGTCCCTTTGAGTCAACTGAACTTCCGCATACGTATAGAAAGGAGAGGCAGCCAAAAAGTGAAGCTGCACTGCCATCTGCTGGCGGAGAAAAATTATTACAGCAAAAGATGAAGCAATTGGACCAGATTTTTAGAGATCTGTCTATGAGTTTTACAGAAGCCCAAACTTTGCCCCCAAAGGTTAAGTCTTCAACACCCCCTGGCGGCGTTGAATCCTCCCTAGATGGAAAAAGGCAAAGCCAAAGGCGAATTCGAGGAAGCCAATTTGATGTTGCCACGCAAAGGCCAATGATGCAACCCCAGCATCCCCTGGTTCAACAACCAGATTTGCAACCAGAGCAACAAATTGTTCCTCAGCAGGTATTCACAGTCACCCCCTTGACTGGTGAGTCCAAATTAAAGGAGTCAGGAGAGAATTATAAAGCCTGGGTCAGTGAAATTGCGCTCTTACTTCAAAGAGAAGGCACACATTCCATGATTTTTAATCCTCCTCCTCCACCGTGGATGCCTGCAATAAGAGACCTCGAAAACAGAGCAATCACGACTTTACTCATGTCAATGGAAATTGAGATCCAAGGTATCTTTCCACCTGATGCAACTGCCCAAGAAATATGGGCTATTTTGGAAGATTGCTACAGGCCCGTTTCAATTGAATCTTCATGTTTGCTCATGTCTGAGTTCCATGGTTCGAAGTTGAAACCTGGTGAACGAATTGGTGGACATTTGACCAAACTGAAAAGAATGAGAAGTGAATTGAGACAAAATGGCCATGTAATCGATGATATCCAAATGATTAGCATCATCATTAACTCATTGAATTATGAATGGAAAGATGCTGTTGCAAAGATTAACTATGTGCCTATTGCTCAACGCACAGTTAACCACGTTTGCAGACTTTTAGTGGAAGACGAAGCTATCAGGTTAGCTACACCACATCTGCAACGGCCTCCAGCATCAAAGGCTCCAGCCAGACGTCCCTTCCGAGGAAGAGGCTACGCTCCAAGGATGCCAAAATGCTACACCTGCAACCGTGTGGGACATGACACCCGGGATTGTCCCCAACGAGTTCCAGCTCCCGTCACGTACCAGCCCAGAGGAACAGATTCCAGAGGCAGAGGTAGAGGCGGAAGACAAGGCCGTCGTGGTCCAAGGCGTGATTCACAAGCTCCACTTGTGACACTGGCCATAACCAACGTTCCACAACCTGATCCAAAGTTCGACAGACGTCTTTTGTGGACTTTAGATAGTGGAGCAGCTGTGCACGTTACCCACAGAAGGGAACTTTTCACAGAGATGGGCGAACCAGAGCCCGAGTATCGAGAACTGTATTCCTTCACCAACCACACTTGCAAGGTCATGGGAAAAGGAACTGTTTACATTGAAGAGCTCGATACATTCATCCCTGATGTTTATTACATACCTTCAGCAACCAGTAATTTGCTTAGTCAAAGTCACTTGTCTAGAGAGTTAAAGTTCCAGGTTCACCACCTCGAAAAAGCAAGTTACTTAGTTAAAGATGGTGATATTGTTGCTGAAACCATGCTGATTGGTGGTGTTTATTACTTAAAGCCAAAGCCTAAAGGGCAAGCACAGGCAAGTATGCAAACTCCAAAAAGGCACAACGCAGACCCAGAGAGAGTTGTCCCAGAGAGAGAAAGCGTTACTGTGCCAAAGGCTCCTAAAGCCAACAAACAGAGAAAACAAAAACAGATTGCTCAGAGCAAGCCTGAGGGTCCTCATGAAACTGTTAATGTTGAGAATTCACTAACTGGTAAACCTTTGCATTCCAGGTGTATTCATAAGTGGCACAGAAGATTGGGGCATGCCAGTTTCCGTGTTCTTAGAAAGATGCCGGAGTTCGCAAAAGGTTTGGATCTAAAGGGGTGTAAGGTGTTTTTGGATTGTGCGGTTTGCAAAAAGGCTAAATCCAAGGCGGCTGCAATTCCCAAACACGCTACACGCCGGTCAACACGCATTTTTGATTTGGTACACACTGACATAGTGGGTCCTTTCCCACCAACACTTGGTGGCAGAAAGTATTTTTTAACAATTGTAGATAATCATTCTAGATATGGATTTGTATATCCTATGAGAGAGAAATCTGAGACCTTTCAGATCTTTAAAGACTTTGCAGCGTTTGTTTCTACACAATACCAAGTTCGCATCGCCAGAATCCAGAGTGACCGTGGTGCAGAATTCATGTCTCAGCGTTTCCAGGACTGGATGCGTAAGAATGGAATTCTTCATCAGACATCTGCTCCATATACACCGGCTCATAACGGAGTCGTAGAAAGAAGACAAGGGGTTCTACAAACCATGATGCGTTGTCTTCTAGAAGATGCCAATCTCAGTAACGCATACTGGGGTGAAGCAATCAAATATGCAAATTACATTGTCAACCGTACTTGGAGCAGTGTAATCAATCAAACTCCTTTCTACATGCTGTATGGCTACAAGCCTGATCTCAAGAACCTCCACATTTTTGGTTCATATGCTATGGTGAACACTCCCTTAAGTCAAAGAAGAAAGGGAGGTACAGTAGCAAAGAGACTGAGATTTATTGGTATTGATGATAATTCAAAATGGTACAAATTCATTGATACTAAACATGTGATTGTCATTTCACAATCTGCTAATTTTGAGGAAGACATTGACTGGTCCAGGATTCATTCCAATGATCCTGAAGTTTATTTTCCTAGAGATGGTGTTCCAGATGCCACGCAGCCTGATGACAATTTGCAGGCAAATGTTCCTTCTACCAGCTCTTCACAACCTGATGTTCCGTCTTCGCAAGCCGCGGATGCTGATGCTAGCGACGAACGTGAGGACGAGGATGATGATGAAGAAGAAGAAGACTGGACTGATGTTCCTAGACGCTCCAAGAGGGCCACAAAAGGAATCCCTCCACAACGTTATTCATGGCAACTGACAAAAACACCAGTACCTTTGATTTGCAACGTTACTCTTCCTCCTGAGACATTCACACAAATCAAACAGCTTCCTGATTCAGAACAAGACAAATGGTATGATGCAATGCAGGATGAAATGGACAGTTTAAAGAAACTTAATGTATTCACACCTGCAAAACCTCCAGCAAATAAGAAAGTCATTGGCACCCGATGGGTCTACAGAATCAAGAAGAAACCAAATGGTGAGTCTTTATACAAAGCCAGACTTGTAGCTCAGGGTTTCGCTCAACGTTATCCTGAGGACTACACAAACACTTACTCACCAACAGTCAGAACTGAAAGTGTAAAAATTGCTTTAACCACTGCAACTATTCTTGGTTTAGAAGTTTTTCAATTTGATGTGGACACAGCTTATCTACATGCAGACCTAGATGAAGAGATCTACGTGAGAAGCCCTCCAGGATTCCGAAAGCAAGAAGGGGATACCTGGTTCCTGAACAAAAGTCTTTATGGTCTGAAACAGTCAGGTTTAATGTGGTATTTATGTCTTACTGACAAACTAAATTCAATGGGCTTTATTAAGTCCAAAACTGATGAATGCGTGTTCACAAAAAGATCTAACAATGCATATGAGATAATTCTTGTTTATGTTGATGATATTGTTTATATTGGTCCAAATAAGAAAATGAGTGAGATTTTTGCTAAAAGTTTGCAGAGATACTTCACACTAAAATCTTTAGGACACATTAGCACTTATTTAGGTGTTCAAATTGAAAAGACACAGAAGGGGTTTAGTCTTTCACAAGAGGAGAAAATTGACCACATTCTACATCATTGCAACATGAAAGATGCTAGCACAACAAAGACACCCATGCAAACAGATTTTCACAACTTAACACATGAACCAAGTCCTGAGTTCGAGGATCAAACACTTTATCGTTCAGTCATTGGTTCACGATTATACATTAGTAGTTGGACCAGACCTGACATCGCACTTAGTGTTAATCTTTTATCACGACACGTAGGTAAGGCAACACAATTTCATTGGTCATGCATTAAGAAGTTGTTGAAATACCTGAAACACACTAAACACATGAAGTTATTGCTAGAACCTACACACACTGATCAACCAAAGTTGATTTGTTTTTCTGATTCCGACTGGGTGAGCGACAAGAAGTCACGCAAAAGCACTTCTGGTTACATGATGTTCCTAAATGGTTGTCCTGTTTACTGGCAAGTGAGAAAACAGAGTTTTGTTTCATGTTCATCTACTGAAGCTGAATATGCTTGTGTTTCAGATGCTTGTAATTCTCTAACGTGGTTTGATGCTTTGATCACAGATATCTGGACACGTCCGATTCGACCAATCACCGTGATGGAAGATAATGTATCTGTGGTTTATATTTCTGAGTCACATTTTACAGGTTCTAGGTCCAGACACATTGACATTCGTTATCAAAACACAAAGCAATTAGTTAAGCAAGGTTTTGTTAAATTGCAATATGTTTCTACACATGATCAGATTGCAGACATGCTTAACAAACCACTCGCCGCAAATCAACACGAATATCTGCGAAAGAAGATGTGCCTTAATTGATGATTTGATGATGTCAGCCCAGACTAGCAAAAGAAGGGGTGTCACGATGTTAAAAAGTTTGCTAGGCCTGAACTGCCTAAACTGACATTCAAGAGTTAAACTAAGAAAGCTTTATTGCGCAGGTCATAAAACAAAATGTTATCTGAAAGTGATTTATTGCGCACGCGTTACACATTCCAAAATTCTTCCTCTTCTTTGTTCGGCAGCCAACTTCGCAAACGTAGCTTTCATTATCAAAATGTAACCATTAGTTATTTTCTGTTTCATTTACTTTTATTATTTTCGTATTAAAGTTTGTTTATTAATTAGAATACTTTTGAAGACTTTTATTTTTCTCAATATCTCAAAAGATATGCAGAAGGGAATCAGCCACGGTCCATTGATCTCAGATTTCCCAGGGCATTTTTTTCCCTGACAGGTCTAGGGATGGCTTCTTGAGGAGGGGCCTCACCACCGCCTCCTTCAAGGTGGTGGGAAAGAACCCCTCTCTCAATGAAGCATTGGCAATCGCCTGGAGCCAGCCTCGTGTCACCTCCTGGGAAGCAGAAACTAACCAAGAGGGACACGGGTACAGCACACAAGTGGCAGCACTGAGTCTCCCCATAATCCTGTCCATGCCATCGGGGGTCACAGGGTCAAACTCATCCCAGATTGTCTCCACAAGATTCATCCCCGTCGACTCGCCCGAATCTACCCAGTCAGAGTCCAAGCCTGTCCGGATCTGAGCGATTTTATCCTGCAGATACTGAACAAATTCTTAAGCCCTACCCTGCAAGGGGTCTTTCCCAGTTCCTTGGTTAAGTAAGGAACGGGTCACCCTAAACAGGGCGGCTGGGCAGTTATCTGCAGACGCGATAAGAGCGGGAAAATGTTGCCGTTTTGCAGCTTTTATCGCCACTAAGTAGGATTTAATATGAATTCTTACTAGTGTCTGATCAGATTCGGACCGGCTGGCCCTCCAACCACTCTCTAGGCTAGGCTTTTCTGGCGTTTCATCTCCCGGAGCTCCTCGGTAATCCAGGGAGCCACCCGGGATCGACACCGGGTCAGAGGCCGCAAAGGCACAACGCGATCCAAGGCCCCAGTGGCCGCCCTATCCCAGGCTTCCACTAGGGCTTCAGTCGAGCTGTGAGCAAGGGATTCAGGAAAAGTCCCACATTCCATCAGGAACCTTTCAGGGTCCATCAGGCTCCTGGGGCGGAACCATCTAGTTAGTTCCTCCTCCCTGCGGCAAGGGGTAGCAGTATGGAAGTCAAGCCTGATGAGGAAATGATCAGACCATGACAAGGGTTGAATAGAAATATCCCCTAAATCTAGATCATTCATCCACTGCCCAGAGACAAAAATCAGGTGGAGCGTGTGTCCCCTATTATGGGTGGGGTCTTGAATTAATTGAGTTAGGTCCATAGCCATCATGGAAGCCATGAACTCCCGAGCTGACTCAGATGTCTCGCCAATGGAAGCCAGATTGAAATCCCCCAGGACCATGAGCCTGGGGAAATCAACCGCCAATCCAGCTAATATATTCAGCAGCTCCGGCAGGGCCGATGAAACGTAGCAGGGAGACAGGTACGTAACAAAAAGGCCTACCTGAACTCCAAGGCCCCATTTCACAAAAAGGGACTCACACCCGCCTATCTGAGGCACAGTGACCTCCTGAGGTCTGAGACTTTCCCTAATAACCACCGCCACCCCCACCCCCCGCCACCCCTGGCCTGGGCTCTCGGCTGGTGAAACGCCCGGAAGCCTAATGGACATAGTTCACTAAGGGGAACACCCCCCTCATGGCCCAACCAGGTCTCCGTAATACATAATACAATGTCCTGGTTAGGTGCAACTGGAAATGACCTTTATTTCTTTCAGCTCACAGAGAATGTCTTCTATGCCACATATTCCAACTATAGTTCCCTTGCTTATCAAAGAATGGGTTGATCCCTGCTCAATGCTAAATATCTTTGCAACTCAATTGTTTAACAAAACAATGCTTCTTTATCATTATTCAGTCTTTGGTCCAAAGTTGAGACAGCCTGTGCAATCAATATAATACAGAAATGCTATGTCAGTGTCAACAATTGCTTCAGTTTAACAAACCCAGAAGCATTTTTAAATCCTCAGGTGGCGATCAGAGACAGAAATCTTGGCAACTGCTCTTTAGAGCACAGTATTACTGTTGATGATTGTTACTAGAGACTCATACTATCCTTTTCTGGATAATATTCTGGAGATTATATGTCCTCTAACCTTTCGACTTAATTGACCTTGACCCTACTCTGTCAAGGAGTAGGCATCAAGGTGAGAGGAGAATACTGTCTTCTAGAGCAGTCGCCCCAGAAATATCTAAACATTTTGAATGTCACTGCTAGTGATATCTGTCATCTTCAGTTGCCTCATTTCTAATAGCTTAAATTGGGAGCTTGAGCTACTTAGGGATTTAAAGATTATGGAAGAGAACTTGTGGTATCCAAACTGTCACTGCGTTAAATTGTTTGCTAGCTTGAACTGAATAGCTGAACTGAAAGAGTTACTGCGCAGGTCATAAGCCTTATCTGACAATGATTTATTGCGCATGCTTAACATGTTTATTACTTCACACATTCCAGAGACTTCTCTTTCCTTTTGTTCTTTGTCCGTCTGCCAGGAAGCTGGTAGACAAACTGTTTCTGCCAAAATGTAATAATTAGATAGATTTGTTTTATTTCTTTATTTTCTTATTTTTTTATTAAAGCTTGTTTTTCATTAGAATATGTTTTCTGGGATTTTATTTCCTTTTTCGCACCTTAAAGATAATGCTGTTTGGAAAAGCCGCGATCTAAGACCTCATCTAGTTCAGGGTGAAATATCTTCCCCTGACACAAACTGACTCTGGTACTCACTCTATGTTTAATCTTCTTTGCCCTGGGGAATCCCCATGACCTTTAATGCTTCTCCACACCACCCCAACCTGACACTTACCTGCCACCTCTGCAATGTCACCAGGGACTATGTCTTTGGCCTTTATTCTCTGCATCACCTTCCTGTCAGATCGATAGACCTTGCCCATTTCAGGTTCATACTCCTTTAGGGCCTCAATGGCATTCTCAGCATTTAGTTCCTGCAAAGAGAAGGGCCCCACTCAAAATTAAGATGCTCTATTGTTGCTTTCAATTACCACTCAGACCCACTCAGCGGAGGGAAGCTCCATTCCATTCCTCCAATGCAAGAAAGCAAGCAGGAACAGATGAGCCAGGCACAGAGTAAGGATCCAAACTCCCATTCCATTAAGCCTTGATATTTTGACACCCTGCCATTTGCTAAAAGCACCTTCATGCTCTCGGAGATTGTCTAGGTTAGAGTACAGCAATCTCATCATGACAGCAGTCAGATAATATTCATAAGCTACATCTGAAGAACAAAATATATTTTTTTCCAAAAAAAATTATTGGTTTTTACACATATATGGGGAAAGGTATAGGGATATACAAAAAAATTTGGCAGCTCCCACACTAGTGATAGACACCCATCCAACACTCACAATTTTTACAATCTTAAAAACAAAATATAAAAGATAAGCAGAAAACAAGGTCTTATTCTATATTGTCAACCATGTGTTCATTCATTTTCCTTTGTCACTTTCTAGAATATCACCAATTGCTATTTATTTCAAATGCTTTTATTTTTGTGATCTGAGCCTTTTCGATATTGCTCCTTCCTCCCTGTCCCCAGAGGAGGCCTCAGCCCCCCGCTCCTTCTTCTCTTGCACCATACTGTCCCTTCCACTACCTTCGCTATGTTCGTCCTCTAGGAGGAGAGAATTCTTTTTAATGAAGGCTTCCTCCTCCTGCACTGTATTAATTCTAATGCTGTTTCCTTCCCAAAAGATCAACATTCCTTCTGGCAATAACCATCCAAACCAAATTCCTTTCTTGTATAATTTCTTTGATAAGGAGGAATACTTCCTCCTCCTCTCTCTTATCTTTTTTGGAATCTGCTTAAGAATGGTGATTTCTTCATCTTTATATTTCAATGGTCTCTCCCTTTGGGTCCCAAGCACCTCATCCCTTGTGGTCCTCCTGAGAAATTTAACATGTACCTCCCTTGGAACATTATGACTTCTAGCATATGCTGAATTTATCCTATAAACTAAGTCCATATCCCACCACAGCTGATTTTTATCTCTCTTAATATAATCTGCTAATATTGTACTCATGATATCCTTAAGGTCTTCATTTTCTGTCACTGGTAGGTTCTGGAATCTAAGAAAAAAGGACATTCTTTCAAATTCTACTTTTGCCAAAAAGTTTTCCAAGTCTACATTTCCCTTCCGGATTGTTTTAATTTCTTCCCCCAACCCAGCCGCTCCCTCCTCCAACACCATAATCCTTTGTTTATTTTCTGCAATATGATGTTTAACATCTCTGAGTTCTTCTTTAAGCTCTGTCATTTCTTTTTTCAAATCATTTTGACCCCTCATAAGTTCTTGAAACATTTGAGAGACAGATATTTCTTTTGGTCCCTCTCCAGACCCCTCTTGCTGTAACATTGAGGTGATTTTTGTTTGTTGCATACTAGGACTGGAGGAGACAGATGAGGGGACCGAGAGTGACTTGCCCATCGGTGGCTTCTTAGGCCTCATTTGTTTAAAATTCAGAGATGTAAGTCTTTTCCCAGGAAGATGGCGTCTGAGGATTGCGCAGCTGTGCTGATCCCAAAATGCAAAACAAAGTCGAAAGCGACAGTTCACAGTTCCAAGGCACCGAGGCAAACCAAATGAAGGGTATCAAATAGTCAAAGTTCAGAAGAGCCACATTCAGGGAGGGGTCTCAGTTTCCCTCAGAGAGAGTAATAAGGCTGAAGGTCATTTCAAAGGGCAGACTTCATTTATAAGTAAACAAACAGAGAAGGGCGGGCGCCATCTTGGCTCCTCTTTCCACAGGGAGAAAGAAAACAGATATCTCTTATCAAAGCTTTTAAAGGAAAAACAGCTCCACAGTCATTACTAGCAGTTGTGATAAAGATCTTTCTCCGTTGGCTAGCTGAAGTGACGGGTCAGCCTTTGTTCTCTCTCTTCTAAGAGAGATCGTTCAAACGCTGCTTAATCCGAGGGGGGGGGAAGAAAGAAACGCCCCCCTCTAATCTCCATTCAAATAGGTTGAACATAGAACTTACAAAAGTCTGCTGCTTTTCTTTTAAACGATCAGAGAGTTCAGGATGGGTCCCCTACCACCAGGTCCAGCCGCACTTCTCCAGGTACGCTCTCTCCTCCGGATCCATTCGGCAAAAGGGCGGACAGCACAACGCTGTCCCTCGCCCCCCCCTCCGCTCCCCGGCTCCTAGGCGAAGCTGAAAAGCACCCCTGCTGGCTGCCCCCGATTCCGGGGGGCTTCAGCAAGCCGCCCTTCGGCAGAGAACCCCTCCACGGCCCCCTGTGCTCCTTACGGAGCCAGCCGGAGAGGCGAGCGGCAGACAACACGTCCGTCGCCTTCAGGAACCGGAAGTCGTCTCCTGAAGAACAAAATATATTAAGCCACATTGTAGTGCATTTAGAGCACCATAGAGATACTTCACATACTAAAGAGGGCTTCACACCTTGACGTTAAACCACAATGTGATTTGCTTGGCTCTGGCTTGGTGTGGTTTGTGAACATACCCATTATGCTTTAAAGTTGGCAACTTTAAGATGTGTGGATTTCACGTCCTTGTGAGATGAAGTCCACACCTTTTAAATTTGCCAAGTTTGAAAAGTACAGCTTTAAATCATGGTTTGAAGAACAATTTCCTGAGATAGATTGGTTAAGATAGAGAATTGGTCTAAAGTCTATAGGTTCTATAGTTGACCGGAGGACTACATTCTCCTGATGCTAGTGCAACATCTGAATTAGCCCCTAGGGATCTGGATCTGAAGGGGCAAAGGGGATTTGAGGTGTACAGAGCACTTATATTTTACCCATTAGTAACTTGCAATGGAAGAGGTGCCTTTCCCTGGACTCATGGTTTCCTGGGTTTTTCCTATGCAATTCCAGCAAAAGAGGCATTTTATTTAAAGACAGCTGACAGATACATGTGCATTCACACATGTTTCAAATCACCTTTCCTTTGGAGTCTGGATTACCTCACAGACCTACATCCACCAAACCATAATGAAACTGTAGGAAGTTATCACCTAGCCCTCTCCCAGAAAAATGAAATATCCTAGGAAATATTGATAAGGCAGAATATTATATTTTCCTGGAGGTGAAAAAAGGGAGAAGCACATTTTAAAAACTAAGTAAATTCCTGCAGCTTCCTGCCATCCTCACTTTATCAATGGGCCATTAAGAAGGCCAAGCTAGTCCACTTTACATAATAAAGAGTTCTCCCCCTTCAGCTCCAGGGGGATGGGTGTAGAGTTCTGGCAGTGACAATGAAAGCATGATAATATAAGCCTTTACTCAACTGACCACATGACCGAGTTACCTGCGGGATCGCATCTCACCTCACACATCCCTGCGACCAATCTGCTCCCACAGGGAGGGACTCCTCCGGGTGCCGTCCACTAAGCAGTGTCAACGGGCGGCGCCCAGGAGTAGAGCCTTCTCTGTGATGGGCCCAACCCTCTGGAATGACCTCCCCCCCGATATTAGGACTACTACCGACCTCCACTCCTTCCGACAGAAGCTTAAGACCCACCTGTTCCAATTAGCTGGCTTAACTGATTTATAGTCCCACTTTTAACCTCCTGGCAAACATCTTATTGGGTAGTTTTTAAGGGTAATTTTATTGTTTATTTGTATTTTAATTTAAATATTGTACAGTGCATATCCTACCTCCTCCGTTTACCTATTTATATATTTAAGTATATCTATATTCTGTATTCATACTGTTTTAATATGACTGTACACCGCCCCGAGTCCTGTTTAGGAAAGGGTGCGGTTTATAAATTAAAGATTATTATTATTATTATTATTATTATTATTATTATTATTATTATTATTATTATTATTATTATTATTATCTGAACTCAATCAAACCTGGATTCAAAACTCAGCCTAGAGGGTTGCCCCTGCATGGGCCCATGTGAGTCTGACAACCAATCAGAATACATTTCTTACACAGGAACAGGAAACAGATAGGTGGGGCAGAACAGATTATAAAAAGCCCTGCAAGGCTCTTCTCTTGCTGCTCTCTTCTCCTCTCTTCTCTTCCCTTCTCTTCTTCTCCACCAACATTGAAGCATGTGATCACCTTTTCTGTTCAGGACTCAAGCCATGCGGTCCTGTCCACCATTAAAACCATCTTTCCAAGCAGCCTCCATGTCTCCAGTGTCTTTTTCCCCACTTGGAGCCGAACCCAGAAGGACATTTCTTTCATCAAAACAAAACATGGTTAGTTTACCTGCCATACTCCAACAATGGCATTGGCAATCAGGATCAATAGGATGACAAATGGTTCCACAAATGCGGTTACAGTCTCTTCGCCCTCTTCAAACCATGCCAGCACCTGTAAAAAAAACAGATATGCATAGTTTTTTCTCCTTCTGAGATCCCATTTAATTTTTAATTCTCCTTGAACATGCCATCTGAAAACAGCTGAAGCCAGCCTATGTTTTGCATCAGCACAAAAATGAAGTGTGTCAGTCAATCTCCATGAAACCTGATAGCACCAGCACAAAGGGCTCCTGTTGCTCTGGGTGTGTGTGAGGGCAAACACATGGATGCTGCACAATTGTGCAGGCAGTGGCAAGTGTGTAACTATGCACAGCTTCAGATATGTAAGGAAGGTATGTGTTGCACACAAGTGGAATGAAGCATCTGTATAAGGTTTCACACCGCCCCCTGTTGGAGAGAGAGCGAGAGCTGTGTCTGACAGAATTTCTGTTGGAGAAACAGAGCATTTTGCAAATACATACCTCATACTGTTTGATTGGGGTGGGGGGGATAATTGTTAGAAGGATTATAGTCAATTAACTACAAATGTGCTTTGTAATGCTTGATTGTTTCCCACAGTTATCTCCAAAGACTTAATCAGATTTCTTTCTCTTTGCATGTTCACCTTCAGCACTTAAAATTCAAAACAAGCCTGCCTCTTACTGTCTTCATTCTAAATAACAGCAATCCTAAAAATTAGAAGCACTATGAATGTTTCCAGACTATTTTCTATTTAATGAAATTTCAGGTGTAAAAAAGCATGACAGATGGAGGAAAGGAGGTAATACGAAAAACATATTATTTCATCAACTGCAGAAGAGATAAGTGTAGATGTGTGCCAGAGAGAAAATGTATCTTGTTTAGTGCCGGTTGAGCATCTTCAGAAGTGTGTTTTTCAATCATCCCCTGAGAAAGAAGAATTCATCCAAGGCTGTATAGCAGGCTTCTCAAACCACAAAATTTCTGAAACTTGTAGCCAAGCACATCTCGAAACCATTGTGAAGACAGTGCTGTTTCCAATGTGATCTTAATTTTATGTATACTGTCTGTCCTATTTTTCAGTGATAAAACAATCTCAAAGTAATACAATACAATAGTAGAGTTGGAAGGGACCTTGGAGGTCTTCTAGTCCAACCCCCTGCCTAGGCAGGAAACCCTATACCGTTTCAGACAGATGGCTATACAACATCTTCTTAAAGACTTCCAGTGTTGGGGCATTCACAACTTCTGGAGGCAAGCTGTTCCACTGATTAATTGTTCTAACTGTCAGGAAGTTTCTCCTCAGTTCTAAGTTGCTTCTCTCCTTGATTAGTTTCCACCCATTGCTTCTTGTTCTACCCTCAGGTGCCTTGGAGAATAGTTTGACTCCCTCTTCTTTGTGGCAACCCCTGAGATATTGGAACACTGCTATCATGTCTCCCCTAGTCCTTCTTTCTCTTAAACTAAACATACCCAGTTCCTGCAACCGTTCTTCATATGTTTTAGTCTCCAGTCCCCTAATCATCTTTGTTGCTCTTCTCTGCACTCTCTCCAGAGTCTCCGCATCTTTTCTACATCGTGGCGACCAGAACTGAATGCAGTATTCCAAGTGTGGCCTTACCAAGGCATTATGAAGTGGTATTAACACTTCACATGATCTTGATTCTATCCCTCTATGCATTCATTTTTATACATGAATGTACAGGTCAGGTATATTCTTTTTCTGGATTGAGTTGATGTATTCAAGTAGATTGTTCCTTCCTATGTTCAGAAGGCCCATAATACCTGTGTCCTACAGAGCTCCGTAGAAGAAAGAAAATAAGGAAATGGGTGGGACAGTTTACTTGATTGGCTTTTTGGTCAAGAAAATGCCAATAATCCTGGGCTGTCTGAGAATGACATGTTGAACCACAGCAACATGCAAACCAGGCTCTAAATTATGATCTTTTTTGCGACCTTCTGTTGCGGAGCCTGACCATGTGCTCTTGAAAGTTCTAGTTAGTATCACAATCTGAGGAGGTTGCATCTCAAGTGTCAAGAAACTAGGCAGAAGCACAACAGGCTATGATGAGTTTCTGGGTACTGAAACAGGGAAAATCTCAGCTTCTCGTGCTTGAGTTTGCTGTATTATAGAAATGGCGAGGAGTTTATGGTTTCTATGAACCCAAGAGCATTCATTTTTATACATCAATGTACAGGTCAGGTATATTCTTTTTCTGGATTGAGTTGATGTATTCATTATAATAGAAGTACAGTTAACTTCTTTTGCACACGTTGTATTCTCAGGAACTGCGACTATCGGAGTATACAAAGCAATTGCATCAGGGGGAGGATCATAAGCAATCAATCCCTAACTAGATATAGTCTTATAGTTAAAGTTTTCATCGAACCAGTGAAGTGTTGAATTACTGCAGACAGGATTCAAACAGGATCCAAACATGTAGAAAGCAAATGTTCCATATACAATTCAGATAAGCAAGAGACACCAGTGTGTGTCTGCACCCATAGATGTTAGCTGCACCCATAGATTTTTACTTCAGTCTCTGTTCAAATGAGTTTTTGGGTGAGATGACAGCAGCTATCGATAAAGAGAAGCAATTAACAAGTAAACATAAACAAATGATGACTAAGGAACTGGCAAAAATGGCAGCGCATAAGTTCTTGGGGATTTGTTCCACGTGTCATTGTTGCAGCACTGCTTGTGCTTTGGTGGTGAGGTTTTTTCACATCACTGGACAGCGGGTCCAACAAGATCGTATTGGCCGTTGTGCCATCTGTAAAGCCACCTTGGTCATCTCTAGAACTGGATTTGGGAACTGGTACCACGATATCCTTAGCTAGACAAACACAATGTACTGGAATCCACAAGAACCTGTAGAAGCAAACACAGCATATCCTTGTCCCCCTAGCGGGGGAGGCAAACAAACTTTTTTAACCTGTTGTGTTACCCACGCCAAATTAGCCAAATTGGGGTACGCCGAATTGTTGGGTACCCGAGATCCCTCCTTTTTTATTTGTTTGTGAAGACAGTCCTTAAAGGACCAATTAACACGTTCCACGATGGCTTGACCTGTGGAATTGTAGGAAGCCCAAAAATTAAAACAATGTTCCAAGTTGTACAAAATTGCAAAAAGGCCAATGAAAAATAGGCCAGGCCATTATCAGTCTTTAAAAAGAAAGGTTTGCCCAAGGCAGTAATGGCTGAAAAAGGATGAAAAATAACATGATTAACTGTTTCCCTTCATTGAAACGTGGCCCCAAAATAAAAATAGATAAATGAATTTACTTCTAGGGAGCCAAAGAGGGAACATAGGTGACATCCATTTGCCATAGTTGATTAGAGGCCAAACCACGGGGATTAACTTCCGTGTCCCCAGAGGGGGATGCCCCAGAACACTGGGGGCAAGATGAAACAATCTGCTTGGCCTGGTCGATTGGAATATGGCAAGCTTGTGCCAGACCTCTGGCATTTTGATGAAAAAAAAATCTAAAAATGAATCTAAAAAAAAAAAGGTAAACCATGAACAGCTGCATCTGAGTTGCATACCTGTTGCTTTAAGAAAAAGGTCCTGGAAAAAACAAATGACTGCGTATGTGAGAAACAAAATATAAATGCTTTCAGTCTTATAATAGTTGTGTTGCAGAAAATGACAGGCTTAGACTTCTCAGGATACAGGAAAAGTTTATTTGGCAGCCAGGTTCAGAAACGTTAGCCCATGGCTAAAATTGCAAGTTCTGAACAATCTTTATTATCGAAGCACACATTCTTATACATTCTCAAAGACAGTGCAACACGGAAACACTTAACTCATTTCTTATTGGTTACCTTGAGGAAAAAGCCTTATAAGGAGATGGGGGTCTTACTTCTCCTTTTGTTACAGGTATGGACTACGTGCCATTAACGAACTTTAATTGAACCTTGTGGTTTTGGACTTTTGACATAGGGACATTTGCTGGAACATGTTGTGGTTGAAGGCTGATGACATTTCCCTGTCCCTTTAAGCAAGCTTCCAACTGTCCCTTTTATGCCACGTCTTCATTCTTATATTTTAATCCATATTTTATTCTACTTTATTTCCCCCCTTCTAGACTCTATTAAGGCCCACAATTGAGTCTAGCCTGTTAGATTAACAATATAAGCATGCAGGATACAGAATAGCAAAAAAGCAAGGATACAAGCAATACACATCTTAGGGCTTATCTTCCAAAATCACTTTCTCTACTTCTAAGAGTGCAATTTGAATATCATCTTCCTTGAGGGTATGTGGGATTAGGCTTTCTATTTAACATTGACTCCTGTTCACCCTGTGTTTCCTTTACAGACCTCATAACGAGTTGTTTAAGCAAGGGTATTATGCAAGGGAGGAAGGCTAAACTTGCGATTCCACATAATAAAAGAAATAGCATTTGCTTGATCCAACCTGTTCCCGGTAGCCAAGAGAACCACACATCTGTTCCATGTACTTTTTGACCAATAGAGGAAGCTCAAACTCATAGTTCTTGGACCACCCTCCAGACTTTCCCTGATCTATTCATATGGAAACAGCAAGCTTTTCTCACATAAGAAGAAGACTCCATTTTCCCCTACACACACTCCTATGTTCATAGAAAAGGCATGGGCTAAGAAGTTCTTTTCATTAGTCCAGACCTGTAAGGTTCCTGCCAAGTACATACCAGTTAGGGGCTGTAATGGGACTTCTTGGTTAGGGTCCATTTGCCTATCCCTGGAGAAGTGGTCCTTCAAAGAGATAGTGGGAACTGGTGTTTCCAGAGGGAAAATAACACAAAATCCCATGGTGGATTGTATTGAAAGCCAAATAGGAAGTCGGGGTGGCTGGAATGGCCTTGGGCACCTTCCAGTAGTCAGATTCCCTTCCCATCGGTAAAAAACGAGTGGGGTGGGAGCGAGAAAGTGACCCTCTGTTGGAAGAGCTTGTGAGCAGAGGGAGACATGCTGCGAGTTAATTTCACATCTACAAGGGTTTTCCCGGGGGCAAGGTACATTTCAGATGGGCATTGTTCCTCTGATAGTGACCCCACAGGAATGCCAGGTTCCTGATATCGTTTGATGCACAAGGACTATCTTAGCTTTGTTGTTGTTGTTGTTTTCAAAGATCTTGCTCAACTGAAACAGCATGATAAGGTAAAGATCCAGCAGACAGACACAACCAGTATTTTTGACCCAGGGCAGGATCAGACTGATTGATTAAGCTTTGACCTAACTCCAGCACTCTTTATAGTCCCCTTTTCTCAATTGTTGCAGGGGTCTGTTTTCCCTATGCTTTGCCCTTTTTCTTACAGGGTTTGTCAAATAATTGACTTTAGGTGTTGGGATTGGCTTACAGTTCTGTCCCCAAACATAAATGATGCATCGTTGGCGGAAGCAGACCTGTACCACATCCTGTAACTTGATTCCACCCTGTTCTTCGGGATTTATAGCATCCACGGATCTTTCTTCAAGAGCAAGGGGGGTTGCTCGGGTATTTTCGCAACATTCAAGACGTTATCACTTAACAAGCTCATTGCCAATAACAGCCAGAGCCACAAAAGGCTCATAATTGTCCCTCACGCAAAACTTCTCCTAACACAATTCTTTTAGCCCACTGAATCACCATGTCAGGGAGAAGGCGGGGGTTATATATAGTTTGAGGAATGGCAATATCAGCTTTGGGCAATCCACAAAACCAAATCTTATTTGCTAAACATATCACCCACAATCCAAAAACTCCTATTATACTGCAAAGAACCCATTTCCACGGTTCCTCAAACATAAGTGTCATCAGATGATTCATTTTCCTCTTGATTACAATTAATGATCTTAGCCTCAGCACCTGTCTTCCTCTGGAGGGGACAATTCCTGAGGGATGAATATGCAATACAACAAATAAGTACATTCACTAAAGCGAGAGATAGTACAGTTATGACTATGAATACTTGGCTTGCCATTTCCTGACAGGTGCTCAACCTTTCTAATACATCCTATATCTAATAAATGGAACGTTGTCTTCCTTCTCCAAATCTTCAGCTGTACGTTGAGAAGTCAGCTTCCAAGGGTGACTTCAGTAGGGCCTCTTCTGCCCCGTAATTCTGCCCATTGCCGGTAGGGCAGTTTTTAGGGGGCATTTCTTTAAGCATATCACTAGAGGACGGGCTTCTTCCTGGTCTGCCTACCAATACTCATCAGCAGCTGGCTTAACTCGAGTCCAGTGAATCCAAAACTTGGATTCCAACACTTTTACTGTGAGTGGAGAACACATGACCACAGTATATGGGCCCTTCCATCTAGGTTTCAAATTCTTCCCTTTCCAGTGTTTTACCACACTCTGTCCCCTATCTGAATATTATGACTGGAAGTTGTTAAAAATGGTGGGGGTAAGGGAGACACAATACTGTTGGATTATTTGTATTTACTTATTCAATTCTCCCACCATTTGATTCACCCATGAGGACCCCAGCTGTCCTAGGTCCCTTATATGATTTTTCAAATTATGGCTTATAACTGGTGGCCGTCCAAACATCATTTCAAAAGGAGATAAATTAAGTTCTTTACATGGAGTACACCTCACAGAGCAGAGAGCTAAGGGTAAGGCATCAAAACACACCTTATCTTTTCCTTAACAGTGCAATTCACACATTTGCTTAATTTCTTTCCTGAGGCAGTTAAAAGACCTCTTTCCCTATAATCAGCAGTATTGATATGCAAAGTAAGGAAGGCATACAGAGTCAGTTCAGATATTCACCCTTTCATTCTTTGTCCTCTCTAATGCACGGATTAAAGCCCATAATTCTGCTACTTGGGCACTAGTGCCTTTTGGGAGAGGTCCACTCTCAAAGACTTGGGCAAGGGAGACTACTGCATAGCCTGCATAATGTTCTCCCATAGTAATGAAGCTTGATCCATCAGTGAACAAGTTATAGTCTGCATATTTCAACAGCATGTCCGTTAAGTCTGGTCTGCATGAAAACTGACTCTCAATGATTCTCATACAATTATACTCAATTTCGGGTCCTGGTATTGGCAAAAGGGTGGCAGGGTTTAGGGCATTTGTTTGCTTCAAGGTCACTTGTGGATTTTGAGTCAGGAGTGCCTGATATTTGTAAATGTCCCTTCATTTCTAAAATTCCTTGAATTGCGTGGCTAGTGTAGATATTGGTAGGCTGTCTAAAAGTTAATTTATTAGCTTCCTCCATTAGGAGAGCTGTGGCGGCTAGAATTTTAGGCAATGTGGCCAGCCTTTTGCAACAGTCCAGTTGTTTAGATAGATAAGCCACAGGTTGTTGCCAACTTCCTTTTTCTTACCAGAGCCTAAGATAATTCTAACTTTAGGGCTTTGTACGCCTGTTTCTGCTTTAAACCTCAAGCAAGGGTTCTTCTTCTTTTTTTTCCACCCCCCTTCGTAGATGCGTAAGGAGGTTTGGCTAGAAGCGCGAAATTTGAAATCCTCATTCTGCAATATCCTGCTGTTCATGGGTTCGCAATTTGGCATACAGCTTCTTTTCACTCACATCTTAAGTATTTAACTTGGGGCTTTTTGTCCCTGCCTTCCAGCTTTTTTCTTTTTTTTTTTTTGCCTTGGGGCACGGTGTCCCTTGTCCATTAACAGATGAAGCAATTGATTGATTGGTATTTTTTTTCAACAAACCTCCTTTGTCTGTTCGGTTACTGGGATATTATTTACATATTGGAGTAGCACATTTCCATCTTCGCAAGGCTGGAAATTTTCTAGGTCTGAGGCAAAGACTTCACCAAAAAGGTAGGTCATTTTTTTTTTAAATCCTTGGAGAAACCTAGTCCAAGCAAACAGTTTTTAGTTGTTTCTATGTATTTGAGATGGTGAAGAAGGCATAGGCAAACAGGCATGGCTAGAGGTTTCACTTGTATAATTATTGGTGCATGATGATACGCATGGCCTGGTGGATTCTTGAACCACCATTGCCATATCTCATCTGGGGGAGTGCCTCATCATTAGAGCCATTTTATCTTCCTCAAAGGACAGTGTAGCTCCCATTTTGCATAGGATATCACGACCCAAAAGAGGGACTGGGCATTCAAGCATGTCTTGGGACATTCTTGTAGCCAGTGGCCTTTTTTTTTTCTTACACCAATTACATTGACCTCTGCTTTGGGCTTTGGAATTATTTGACAATGCAACTGTCAGCAATTCAACTTTACGTTGCATCCTGTCATCTCTCTTTCTCTCTTTTACTTTTCACAAAGACCTTTCATGCAATTTCCATTTTGTTCAATCCACACAGACCTACATGCACAAATACCCTGAAACAACACTTTCAGACCTGGGGAAGAGTTTGTCCCTTTAAATCTTCAATTTTCTTTCCTTGGGAAACATGTGGGTCATTCTCCAAGCATGGGAAAGCTTAGAGAGCAGTTTATATTCTAACCATCATTCCCCACAGCTTCAAGCCCCAGCTGAAAAGCTTACTTATTTTGCCAGCTGGTTAAACATATCAAAATCAATTGAACGCCATTCAATTCTACATGTTATTAGTATAGATACACACGTAAGAATTACATCAAATTAATCAAGTCCAATTACATAGATCTTCCTATTCAATAGGCTTTACCTTTTTATGACCTGCTAAATTTCTTACTTTTGCTTGAAGTTATGCCCATTGTTCTATCTCCTTAAGCACTAGATTGTTAATACCTGTCTCTGCCCTGGGTGTTCCGTTTCTATTTTGGATCTCTAATTTTTAAAGATCCAGATATATGGAGACTTTCATTAACACATCGTTTGCATCTGGGTGGGGCTCTTGATTCATCTGATGTCTTTTAGTACACACAAAACCAAGAGATCTCTAAATCTCACTTTCTGGGAAAATTGTGGGGACATCTATTTGCCACACAGCACCTGGGAACCCTGTACAAGGACTTCCAAAGGAAGTTTCCATCCTGTCTTTGGGTTGTTTTGTCACAACAGAGACAGGCTGCAGCAACCTGATTAACAACAGCATGTGTGCCTCTAACTACCGATCCCCGCAAACAACCTCCTCGACAATTCTTCCGGCAGGTCCCCTTGCCCCCCACTCTATCTAAGAGCCTTGGCAAGAAAAAATGTGTTTCCTCTTGCCTTTTGAAGTTCCTTTTTCTCTGAGGTTTTGAGCCCTTGTATGCTCATTCCACAAGTTCAGAGATGCCTTTCCTGGGCCCCCTTTTTTCCTTAATGTCATCTGCAGAGTGACCAATGAAGATACAATACAATACAATAGCAGAGTTGGAAGGGACCTTGGAGGTCTTCTAGTCCAACCCCCTGCCCAGGCAGGAAACCCTATACCGTTTCAGACAAATGACTATACAACATCTTAAAGACTTCCAGTGTTGGGGCATTCACAACTTCTGGAGGCAAGCTGTTCCACTGATTAATTGTTCTAACTGTCAGGAAGTTTCTCCTCAGTTCTAAGTTGCTTCTCTCTTTGATTAGTTTCGACCCATTGCTTCTTGTTCTACCCTCAGGTGCCTTGGAGAATAGTTTTTGACTCCCTCTTCTTTGTTGCTCTTTTCTGCACTCTTTCTAGAGTCTCCACATCTTTTCTACATCGTGGTGACCAAAACTGAATGCAGTATTCCAAGTGTGGCCTTACCAAGGCCTTATAAAGTGGTATTAACACTTCACGTGATCTTGATTCTATCCCTCTGTTGATGCAGAATGGAGAATATATCCACACCTTATGTAGCTCCCCCTCAGCTTCTGGCAATAAAATTCCCTTAGGGGCAATTTGAGTTTTTATCTCAACTGCTCCCTTGGACCAGGTTTGTGGTCCACTTGATCTGTCCCTTAGATAACCTTTTCGGTTTTCTTTCTCCTGGCCTCACCTAATGGGACCGTTTGTTCTTTCTTTTTAACAAGACAAAAACCCCTTAAACACATCATCAAGGACAACCATGCAAGTTAAAACAGACAGGAACTAAACGTTTCGTTGAGACTCTCTTTTTCTTTTTTTTTCCTCCTTGAGGCTTTTATAATAGGGGTGAGGATAATTTCTCTGCCAGAGACTTTTTACTAAAACTCTCTCAAAGCTTTTTTTCCCTCAACATGCATTGGAGAGGCGTTCGAGGAATGCTCCCCACCTTCCCATGTTCTATTTCTAAGACACTGTCACCGACCTGGGGTGCCGGAATACCACGGTCGCCTTCAGGAACTGCGATGACTTAACCACCCACACAAACCTAGAGCCTCATTAGGATACGCCGGTTCCATTTGGAAGGGACACTATCCCGGGCTCAGGTGGGTGATCGGGCCCCCTCTTCCACTCCTAACCGAGTGGGTCTACAATTCTTTTGATACTTGCCTGCAGGTGTCTTCTTTCTCAGCCGGCGTAAATTTTATTAACTTGTCCTGATCCTGGTCAGATTCTTGGATCGGTGGTGTCCTCCAGATGCCCAAGAGGGGTCATCGGCCCCCTTCCAGAGAAAGATCTCTGTGGTGCCTGAAGAAGGGCGAGATGGCCTTGATGGGGCACCGGTCGGTCCATTCCGTCCTCAGCGAAATATCGCTCTAAGTCCTGCCACCACGGTCACCAGAATTGTTGCAGAAAATGACAGGCTTAGACTTCTCAGGATACAGGAAAAGTTTATTTGGCAGCCAGGTTCAGAAACGTTAGCCCATGGCTAACATTGCGAATTCTGAACAATCTTTATTATTGATGCATGCATTCTTATACATTCTCAAAGACAGTGTAACACGGAAACACTTAACTCATTTCTTATTGGTTACCTTGAGGAAAAAGCCTTATAAGGAGATGGGGGTCTTACTTCTCCTTTTGTTACAGGTATGGACTACGTGCCATTAACGAACTTTAATTGAACCTTGTGGTTTTGGACTTTTGACATAGGGACATTTGCTGGAACATGTTGTGGTTGAAGGCTGATGACATTTCCCTGTCCCTTTAAGCAAGCTTCCAACTGTCCTTTTTATGCCACGTCTTCATTCTTATATTTTAATCCATATTTTATTCTACTTTAGTTGCTGCAAAGTTAAAAATAAAGCCATAAGGTTAAGAATCAATCCTGGGTATGATGTAAGCACCTGGAAAATCAAAAATAAGTCACACACATAATGGAAGTCAGAAATTTAGTTAAATGGCTGTTGAGAAAAGGTATGAAAAGTTAAAATAGCAGCAGCTAATTTTGAACGTTGTGGAAACAACTATATTGCAGGGTAGGAAACTTTCCAAGTATTATCATGAGAGTCCTTATAAGCAATCTCTCCTCTCGTTCACCCTCCATCTGAAAAAACAGTCTTGCGAAAGCAGAGAAACGAAATAGACAAATAGGAAAAGAAAAGTCATTAAACATGCAAACCGAAGATCTTTAGACAAATGATATGAAATACAGCCCATGTAGTCAGTTAAAGCACACTGAAGAGATAAGGTATTCTGAAAATAAAATTGAAAACCAGATTTTGGAATGGGAAAAATAATATTAATTAAATCAGTCCAATTCATCCCAAGGCTAAATTAATAAAGGCTATTAATTCAACAACTGCCTGAAAAAATGGCAAAACATTTTGAAACGGGGTCTTTTTGTCTTAAAAAATATCAAAAGAGTTTGCTGACAATTTATACAATCCACAAACGGAATGCTCAAAATCTCATTAATCTTTTCAACTGTGGCAAGGGATGTAGAAAAGAAAAAACATCACAATGAGATCACTGGACTGTTTTCCTTTGGTCAATAAATCAAATAAAGAACTTTAAGTATATATATACCGGCAGAAAAAATTACAGACGAACCCAAGTAAAGGTCCCCAACAACTGCCATAAATTAATTAGCAAAATACTTTCGTGTACATTTAAACAAAGAAAAACTGGTGCAAAAAAGATTGCAACATTTCATAAAGTTATACTTTTTCTGGAGCAATCTGCAATTCATAAACACTTAAATCATTTTTTTATTTCTGAAAGCCAATTAGGTTGTATCTTTGGGGCTCCAATTAAAATATCATCCATATAATGATTTACCAAAGCCAATGGATAATCCTTACGAAAAGGATTCAATTCTGCAACATAAATCTGAATCAAAAAAGGACTAAGTAAATGTATAAATCAACCAACGAAATAACTTTGGACATTTTGCTTTTAGCTTCGACCCTTGATGGAAAGGACTGTGGGAGGTTGCAGACATAACCGTCCCTGGATTTTGACATTCCAAATTAGCATTTACTTTTGCTAAAAACATCAACAACTCCATCTGAGCCTCAGAATTATCTATTTGTTGTTTTAAAGCATCCTGCAATCTGTTAACAAAACCAGGATACGGTTCAGTAGCCTTTTGCATGATATTATAGAAGGGCTGCTGAGGCTTGCCATAAACCGGCACAGACTCTTCCTGAAGAGGGGAAGGTGGGGGGAGGGAAACGGCAGGCACAGAGAAGACGGACTTTTCCTGACCAGCAGTACAGTCAAATTTATCCTGCAAAGTGGGGCAAAGAAGGATAGAAGAAAAGCAATCCTTTAAGCCAATTACTTCATGATCTTGTGGAATCAATTTAGGTGGTGTTCTGACCCCCCCTCGCTCTGGTATACCAAGTCACTCCGACACAAAGTCTCTTCCAGATGTTTATTGACATACAGGTTCAACCTTGGCAGCAATCCAGCCTGCCAAGGTCAAGATAGCACTCTGGGCAGCAATCCAGGTAAACCCTTTGGCAGCAATCCAGCCTGCCAAAGTACGACACAGATCTGAGCTTCTCCAACTCCAATGATCAGTTGATTCCTGCAAAGGGTGTGTCCACAAGCAGTCCCTTTATAGTCTGGAGAGGAGTCTAATGATCAGCAGCTGAGAGCAATTACCTCCTGCTCAATTGCTCCTTACGGTAGCAGGAGGTAATTGCTCTCAGCTGCTGATCATTAGACTCCTCTCCAGACTATAAAGGGACTGCTTGTGGACACACCCTTTGCAGGAATCAACTGATCATTGGAGTTGGAGAAGCTCAGATCTGTGTCGTACTTTGGCAGGCTGGATTGCTGCCAAAGGGTTTACCTGGATTGCTGCCCAGAGTGCTATCTTGACCTTGGCAGGCTGGAGCATCTAATAGCTCACTGCTGATGTCTGACTCACTGTCCTGTGACTCCTCCCCACTGCTCCAAGGCATGACATCAGGAGCCCCCTTCCTTTGGCTTTCACCACTGCTCCATGCCTCAGGCGCCTCCTGGTGGCCAACCAGCCTCTCTGCGCCCTGCTCAGAGTCGGAACCCTGTCCAGGGTCCTCCACATCCTCCTGAGCCGACTCAGAGGGACCCTCGCTGTCGGAGTCTGGTGGCAACTCCAACGGCTCCTACTGGGCCACAACAGGTGGACAGACAGAAAACATATCTTCTTTCTTCCCCTCCTCTTTTCCTAATTGTTCCTCTGACCATGGAGAAGCAGAAGAATTAACCTCTCTGTGAGGAGCTGAAAGACCAACGAAAGATGATTTGGGAGCAAGAATTTTTACTTGATCATAATCAGGTGAAGGCTCGGTGGTCAATTGATGTCCTGCCAAAACTTTAGAGCCAAATTTTTCTACTGCTTGATGGCACTGAGACCCCGGATGTCCTATCTTCCAAGGACATTCTTTCCCTATCTCTCCAGCCAGCTTCCTTATGAATGCCTCAGGTGTTGCAACACCTGACTCCTGTATCAAGAATCTAAATTCTTGTACAATTTGCCGCTGGTGAGACAGATTGCAACCCAAACCTACCTCTGAGGGGTCCTGTAGGACGATTAGCATGCCGTGGGGTCTGTTCCAGACGGGAGGTAAGTATGTTGGCTGTTGCTCCCCCGAAGGGTGTCTTTGTTCCCGGGTTTCGGCACCAGATGTAGGTTTTCAAAAATCAGTCAAGCAGTGGTGTCAAAAATGTCTGTCTGCCTTACGCAGAGTTTATTTGGCTTTTATACAGTTTTAACAAGCAAAGCAAAGCAGGGGTAGCAACAGCATTGTTTTTGGTTTACTCCCTCAGTTTTCCCTTGTGAATCCAGAAGGCTCCACCAGCCAAGGTTGAATCTCACATAACTCCCTGATACAGCCTGTCTCTGCTCAGGTAGATAATGGGCACAAAGATAACCAGCTACTTGAGATCATGGCTGTAATGCGCATGTCTGAACACAACCTTTCCTCTTTTCCCACATCTGGTTCTGCTAATTAGGTGAGCTTATAGGTATCCAAGATAACCAGCTACTGAGATAACTGTAGCTTTCTACGCATGTCTTTACGTAGCTTTACCTCTCATTCCTTCAACCTGGTTCAATGACTGTGGGATTACTGTGCTTGATTGGCCAGCAAACTCGCCTGACCTGAACCCAATAGAGAATCTATGGGGCATTGCCAAGAGAAAGATGAGAGACATGAGACCAAACTAAAGTAGAATAAAATATGGATTAAAATATAAGAATGAAGACGTGGCATAAAAGGGACACTTTAACTTTAACTTTTATTTAATTTATAAACCGCGCCCTCTCCCAGAAGGGACTCGGGGTGGTGTACAGTCATATTAAAACACAATATAAATACATACAGATATAGATAAATATAGATAAATATAGATGGAGGAGGTAACATATAAACTGTACAATAATAATTAAAATTAAAATTAGAGATACATTAAAAACTACCCCTAAAAGCTACCCCAGAATAAAATGTTTGCCAGGAGGTAAAAATGGGACTATAAATGGGCTAGGCCAGCTAATTGGAACAGGTGGGTCTTGAGTTTCTGTCGGAAGGAGCGGAGGTCGGTAGTGGTTCTGATATCGGGGGGAGGTCGTTCCAGAGGGTTGGGCCCATCACAGAGAAGGCTCTATTCCTGGGCGCCGCCCGTTGGCATTGCATAGTGGACGGCACCTGGAGGAGTCCCTCCCTGTGGGAGCGAATTGGTCGCAGGGATGCATGAGGTAAGATGCGATCCCGCAGGTAACTAGGTCCTGTGCCATGGAGCGCTTTAAAGATGGTAATCAACACCTTGAAACGCACCCGAAAAACCACAGGTAGCCAGTGCAGCTCGCGCAGGAGAGGTGTTATGTGGGAGTACCTGGTACTCCCCATGATAGCCCGCGCGGCCGCATTCTGAACTAGTTGTAGTCTTTGTGTGCATCTCAAGGGGAGCCCCATGTAGAGAGTGTTGCAGTAGTCCAGACGGGACGTCACCAGCGCATGAGTGACTGTGCGTAGGGCGTCCCGGTCCAATAGGGGGCGCAATTGGCACACCAGGCGGACCTAGTGGAACGCCCCCCTCGCCACGGCTGCCACATGGTCATCCATCGACAGCCGGGCATCTAGGAGGACGCCCAGATTGCGCGCCCGCTCCACGGGGGGCAGTTGCTCGCCCCCTATGGCCAGCGATGGAGTCCACTGGTTGAACCGGGGTTAGAAGCTTGCTTAAAGGGATAGGGAAATGTCATCAGCCTTCAACCACAACATGTTCCAGCAAATGTCCCTATGTCAAAAGTCCAAAACCACAAGGTTCAATTAAAGTTCGTTAATGGCACGTAGTCCATACCTGTAACAAAAGGAAAAGTAAGACCCCCATCTCCTTATAAGGCTTTTTCCTCAAGGTAACCAATAAGAAATGAGTTAAGTGTTTCTGTGTTACACTGTCTTTGAGAATGTATAAGAATGTGTGCTTCAATAATGAAGGTCGTTCAGAAATTTGCAACGTTAGCCATGGGCTAACTTTTCTGAACCTGGCTGCCAAATAAACTCCTCCTGTATCCTGAGAAGTCTAATGCCTGTCATTTTCTGCAACAGAACAATGCAGAAGAGCTGAAGGCCGCTATTGAAGCATCCTGGTGTTTCATAGCACCTCAGCATTGCCACAGGCTGATAGCTTCCATGCCACGCCGCATAGAGGCAGTAATTGCTGCAAAAGGGGCCCAAACCAAGTACTGAGTACATATGCATGCTTATACTTTTCAGAGGTCCGATATTGTTCTATGTACAATCCTTGTTTTATTGATTGCATGTAATATTCTAATTTTCTGAGATGGTGGATTTGGGGTTCTCATGAGCTGTACGCCATAATCATCACAATTATGACAAATCACGGCTTACAATAATACAATAGTAGAGTTGGAAGGGACCTTGGAGGTCTTCTAGTCCAACCCCCTGCCTAGGCAGGAAACCCTATACCGTTTCAGACAAATAGCGATCCAACATCTTCTTAAAGACTTCCAGTGTTGGGGCATTCACAACTTCTGGAGGCAAGCTGTTCCACTGATTAATTGTTCTAGCTGTCAGGAAATTTCTCCTCAGTTCTAAGTTGCTTCTCTCCTTGATTAGTTTCCACCCATTGCTTCTTGTTGTACCCTCAGGTGCCTTGGAGAATAGTTTGACTCCCTCTTCTTTGTGGCAACCCCTCAGATATTGGAACACTGCTATCATGTCTCCCCTAGTCCTTCTTTCTCTTAAGCTAAACATACCCAGTTCCTGCAACCGTTCTTCATATGTTTTAGTCTCCAGTCCCCTAATCATCTTTGTTGCTCTTCTCTGCACTCTTTCTAGAGTCTCCACATCTTTTTTACATTGTGGCGACCAGAACTGAATGCAGTATTCCAAGTGTGGCCTTACCAAGGCATTATAAAGTGGTATTAACACTTCACGTGATCTTGATTCTATCCCTCTGTTGATGCAGCCTAGGACTGTGTTGGCTTTTTTGGCAGCTGCTGCACACTGCTGGCTCATATTTAAATGGTTGTCCACTAGGACTCCAAGATCCCTTTCACAGTTACTACTACTGAGCAAGGTATCACCTATACTGTACCTGTGCATTCCATTTTTGTTGCCTAAATGTAGAACCTTACTCTTTTCACCATTGAATTTCATTTTATTAGATAGTGCCCAATGTTCAAGTTTGTCAAGATCCTTCTGTATCTTAAGCCTATCTTCTGGAGTGTTGGCTATTCCTGCCAGCTTGGTGTCATCTGCAAATTTGATGAGTTCCCCATTTATTCCCTCATCCAAATCATTGATGAAGATGTTGAAGAGTACTGGGCCTAGAACAGAGCCTTGGGGTACTCCACTGCATACTTCCCTCCATGTAGATGCAGTTCCATTGAGGACTACACGTTGAGTGCGGTTGGTCAGCCAGTTACGAATCCATTTGGTGGTGATGCTGTCTAACCCACATTCTTCTACTTTATCTAGTAGTAGGTTATGGTCTACCTTATCAAAAGCCTTACTGAAGTCCAAGTAAACTATATCGACGGCATTCCTCTGGTCCACTAATTTTGTCACATTATCAAAGAATGCAATAAGATTAGTCTGGCATGATCTGTTTTTGACAAATCCATGTTGGCTTTTGGCTATTACTTTGTTTGCTTTGTTGGCTTGAACTATCTTGCTTTGCATGTAATGAGTCTTATCTCATATATTAGTTTCACCTTTTAAGTTGCATTACTGAAATAAATGAACTTTTGCACGATATTCTAATTTTTTGAGTTTCACCTGTATAATTATTAAATCATAGGAAATAATAGATTTTCAGTATTGCACATTGGTCAAACCCTACATGAATCAGAAAGATCAAGAATCTGGAACTTGTGCAAAGAAAGGAAACAAGAACAATTGTGTAACTGGAAACAAAGCCTAAGGATTGAATGAGGTAACCAAGTTCAGGATATTCAGCCTTGAGAAAAGACCTAAGAAAAAAAATTCCACACCTAAAAGTGTGGCAGAGAAAAAAACATCAAAATCTGTTTCCCTATTACCTGAGAATGCAAAACACAGAATAATGAACTATGGAAGGAATAAACTGCAGAAAGGAATTTGGTTGAACAATAAGAGCAGTTTGATAGTGGAGTTAATTACTGAGGAAAATAATGAGAATCTTTTTGTTGACTATATTGAATTAAAGACTGGATAGCCATCTGAGAAGGATGCTTTAATTTGGATTCCTGTAACAAACAGTGAATTGCCTTGGTTATTACAATTGCCTCTTTCTTCTTCATAGTGCTAAGATAATGTTGTTACCTAAACATTTTAATATATTTTTAAGAGGTAGCATAACCATAAACAACAGTTTATATTTCAATGGTTGAGTTCTTAGTTTATATGTGTTAATATGCTATTGTTTAATTTTGTGCTGACTCAGATAATAGGAAACTCACCCAACAGTGTCTGAAGTGAGTCATCATCAGATGTCTTAATAATGAAATCCTTGGGCTGTTTATTCCTGGATAAGATAGAAAGGGTTATTTTTCCTCAACCTCTAAGCCACTTCCAGGTAGAAGAATAACCAAGATTAAAAAGTAAGCCAAATGTCTATTATAGGTATATATTGAAAGTAAGAGAAAATGAAGAATGTTACATTCTATGCCTAAAATTCTAAGACAAAAGGAGCCAGGTTTGTGGCTCCAGTGGTTAAGGTTCTAGGCTAAAAAATGCAAGACCCTGAGTTCAAATCCTGTTTCAGCCTTGAAAGCTGGCTGGGTGACTTTGGGTATTCAATGCTTTCTTAGCTCAACCCATATCAAGTTTTTATTGTTGTGAGGAAAATAGGAGGAGAAAGGTGTGTCAGATACATTCACCACCTGGAGTTTTTTGTATAAATAATGAAGACAGGATAAAAATAAAGAAGTAATAAATAAAAGCTAATCCTACCATTCAACAGGTCAAGGAAGGAGCTTCCCTAGAAAATAGAACTTAGATAATTATCTAACTTAAAAACATGTCACTTTTATTAAGTTATTTTTTATTTCACAACTGCTTATATTTCACATCATATCTCTATTGAGAAATATTTAACAAATATTAACCTTTTTAAAATGAAGTTGATTTCTTGCAGGATTGGTGAAAAGCCACCTATAATATGAGGTGGATTTCCAGATTTCCTATAGTTCTGTATTGTACATTTTTTTTTCTGGGCCTGTTTCACAAGGGGTGGGAAACCAATATTGTAGTAATGTATTAATCAGTATTCAACTGGGGGGGGGGGGGATCTGGGAGGTGAAGTCCAGCATCTAATAATTGCTAAGATTTAGAATCACAATACTAAAGACTGAACCTGCCATCTTCTGCATACAAAACATGTGCTCTACCATTATTAACTAACCTGTACTGTTTTATCTGAGGCCAAATAAGAGCCAAAATGACTATTTTTAAAATATATGCAGTATATTTTAAAAAAATTATAATAATTGTTAGATGAAGAACTACCCTGTTGATACATTGGTGAATGGAAAAAGGGATCTTCCCAAATATGGTTTAAATTGTTCAAAGGAATGGGATGAGGTGGGGGTTGGTGTGCACTGTATTGCAAAAAGATTGAAACGTATTATTTAGGTGTTCTTTAGCTAGTATTTAACACAGGACAATCCATGCAAGCCCCAGGATGAACATTCTTAACAAGAATAAACTGGGCCTCCCCGGCTACCTCCGTCCGTCCACGCCCGGCAGCTGCGGCGATGTCATCAAGACGAAGAGCGAGAGGGAAGAGCCCAGCCGGGAGAGAGGGCCCCGCCGCCGCTTCGTTTGAGTCGCGAAGTGAGGCCCCTTTGCTTCCACTTCGTCTTGATGACGTCGCCGCAGCTGCCGGATCAGGAGGATCAGGCTGATCCTCCATCGCTCGCTCGCTCTTTTGCCTGCCCGGGCTGCCTCGGCGGAAGTCCTTTGCTGGCGGCCAGACCTCCCCTCCCTGGACTTGCTTTGCTGAGCACGGGGCAACAGGCGGTAGTTTGTGTGGCGCGGCCGGCGCCTAGGAGGTAAGCTCCCGCCGCTGTCCCCACCCCCGCGCCCATGCTTACTGGTGGCCAGGCATCTTAGGCAAGTCCGGGGACCTTGCAAAGGCCTTGCGAAGTCCTTGAACTTGCCAAAGACGCCAGCCGCGCCACGTAAGCTACCGCCGCCGTCCCCACCCCCGCGCCCATGCTTGCCAGTGGCCAGGCATCTTAGGCAAGTCCGGGGACCTTGCAAAGGCCTTGCAATGTCCCCGAACTTGCCAGACGCCAGCCGTGCCACGTAAGCTCCCGCCTCCGTCCCCACCCCCGTGCCCGTGCTTGCTGGTGGCCATGCAGCCCTGTGCTATAAGCGAGCCCGGGATCCTTGCAAGGGCGCAAAAGGTCACCGGACTCGCTTATAGTGCAGGGCCACGGCAGGCCGCTCCAGCTGGCCTGCACCCCCCCCTGCCCCGCGCTTAGTTCCAGCTTACTTGCCTCCTCGGCAGGCAGCAATAGAGAGCCAAGCAGGAAAAAAGGTAAGTGGGTTTAGATAGGGCTCTTAGAGGCGGGCGGGGTGATTGCTGAGCCAGCCAATCAGTGAGCGGCAGGCGGGGCAAGTGTGGTACAGATGGGCAGGGGGAGCGAGCGGTGACCAGACGGGCAGGGGGAGGGAGCGAGAGGGCCGGGGTGGGTGCTGTAACCGGTTCTAAACAGCACGGTAGATTTGTGGAACCTCTTCTACCGAACCGGTTAGAACCGGCAGGAACCCACCCCTGCGCAGGCCTGATTTAAGCAACCCGTGGCCTGGATGCGGCCTGTGGGCCTTGAGTTTGACAGCCCTGTCCTAAGGGCATTTCAGACATTGCATCATCTCAGAGCAGTCCAAACTTCAACCAAACCTGGGAGCTCAAACAAACACCTAGGATTTGTACTTTGCCTATAGAGCCAGCTATGTCCCCTACATAATCCCTACATGGCCCCATGGGAGTCTGACAGCAGCCAATAGAATACATGTTCTTGCAAAGGAACAAGAAACTCAAGTGCAAAGCCCAAGAGAAGGTATTTAAAAAAAACACTCTCAACTCTATGTGGTCAGCTGACCTAGGACTGCCGGTGGTTCTATTTATCATTAAACCATCTTTCCAATCAGCCTCCATGTTGCCAGTGTCTTTCTCCCAGCTTGGAACTGAACCAGATGGATATTTCTTCCAACAGCAGCCAACAGGAGATACAAGAATAGCCGCAAAAATAAATACTTCTGGTATTCCTATGCGGGATTTGCCAACCCGCAAAGGGTGGGCTACTCATAATGAAGACAACACACAAGGTTTTCCTCGAAGTGAGTGAGCCCAGGGCGTGTTCTGAACCCCTCTTTTATTAAGAGCGTGTAAGGAAACAAAAGCATTCTGATATATCATTGGTTACATAAAGCATTTAGCCTAATATGGTTATATTTAGCTCTACCTGCTTAAGTGGTGTTTTCAATATGAGTATCTTAACGGCTTTTACCACGTGTTTCCTAGGCTGCTGGTAACTTCCTCAGTCTGGAAAGTCCCTGTTAAGATGGTTTCGGTAGCTTTGCCCCGGGGATGATTTTGATGGCACAGTCTGTCTCACAGTGGGGAGGCAGGACGTCGCACTCAGCCTCGCTGAATACTTCGCGAGGTCCTGATATTCCCTCGGGATCTGTTTGGCCTCTGGGGTTTTGTCAGAGGTGGCTGCCAGTTGTTCTGGCGAGCCCTTTGGGAAGGTTTCCTGTGTAGGCAGTGTTTCTATTTGGTGGTGTGGAGGGGGCTGTGGTCCCCTTGCTATCCTCAGTCTGTGGCTGCCCCCTTGCCACCAGCTGGTCGGTCCCCACTTGTCTAGCCAGGAGAGTCCCAGTATGACTGCATCTGTCATTTTGGGGGCTATTACGAATTGAATTACTTCCCAGTGGTTCTCTAGCTCTAGCCTCACTGGTTTGGTCAGGTGGGTGGCATAGGCTCCACCCACTAGGGACCCATCGACCTGTTCAAATCGGATCAGGTGAGCCAGTCTTTTCACTCTGATCCCCAGTTTCAGAACTGTGGTTAGGTTGATCAAACATCTAGTGCAGCCTGAATATATTAGGGCTTAAAAAGTCCCCTGGCTTCCTGTTTTTGGGGCTGTGAGGCGTATTGGGAAAACGAAAGGGTGGACCAGCTTACTCACCATTGGGTCGCTTTTGCTCTCGGCCTCGCTGTCATAGGATTCTGGCAACTAGTCATCATTGTCCCCCCTCCCCCCCCCCCCAGCTAGGTAGGTAGGGACCTCTGCAGCCTGGAGGGCCTTCCGGAATGTGTTTGTGGTGCACTTGGGGACTCGTTCCGGTCATTCCCTGGGTGGTGTATCTGGCCTTGGTTTTGGGGCTAGGGTTGCACATGCTGATGCCATGTGGCCTATCCCCCCCCGTATCTGTAGTATTTCAGCAGACTTCGTGGGAGGGCTGGTTTGGGGGCTGGCTGTGGTGCTGTGGTCCCCTGTCGGCTGGGTGGTGTCTTGTCGGGTTGACCTTGTTAAGTAATTAAGCTCCCCGTTAGAAGAGCGAGTATGCAGAGAAGCGTAATGAGAGTGATATGGAATAACACGCACAAACCAGCATACAGAGACACTGAATAGTATAAAAATATAGTAGTTTACTATGTAGAAATATAGAGATATTCAGAGTCCGGTTAACAGTCCAAGTCATACACGGTTCAGTAATTCAGTTGTCAAAATAGTCAGTCTAATACACAAAGTTTAGCTAAACAGCAGCAAACCACAATACCTCAGTATACACCGACCAGCTTCTAACGAAACAGAGAGAGAGATCTAACAACCATTCTGGCTCCCTCTTATGGCTGCTTGAGGTAACAAGCCAATTACATCTCTCTAACATTTAAAGTAACAGTAAAGTAATCATAGTTTATATACATTGCCAAGCCAAGCCTACGATTACATCCCTAACACTCTCCCCTCTTGGGTTGTCAATGTATTTACACACAACTTCACATTCTAAATCCATAATCATCACAATAATGATTTATGTTTTTCTTTAACACACAATACAGTACATAATGTAGGTTCAAGATACAATTCATAATGCATCCCTTATCAAACATAGAACCTTTTATATCAACATCATCTAACTCATCCGGGTTTACATAATTTCCATCCATAATGGTTTACATAATTTCCATTCACTCCAGTTTTACGCTTATATACCCGTTTGCGTCCACTTGCATATTTACTTGAAGGTAAATCAGTCTTGTTAATCACTCCCAAATCCTGCAATGACTTAAACTCACTGTTCATTTCAGCTTGCCCTACTTTTTTTTATCCTCAGTTGGATACGTTGTCAGTTCATGGTATGCAGCAGGTACCTTATCCACCTTACATGCAACAGATGCCTGATACCTATCAGGTGGCCGCATTACACGGGTTGACCGTCTGGGTAATTCAGGGCTTATAGGTGGACTATCCTGAACGTCCTCCTGCTTTATCACTTCCTCCTGACTTTTCACTTCCTCCTCCTGAGTAGACTCCTTCCCTTCACACGTTTCTCGTATTCCTGATACATTCTTTTGATCTACTCGGGTTTCAATTACAACCTCATCATCGCTCACACAGAGAGGGACTTCTCCTGGTGCCGTCCACTAGGCAATGCCAACGGGCGACACCAAGGGGTAGGGCCTTCTCTGTGATGGGCCCAACCCTCTGGAATGACCTCCCCCCCGACATTAGAACCACTACTGACCTCCGCTCCTTCCGGCAAAAATTGAAGACTCACCTGTTCCGACTAGCAGGCCTGGCATAATCACAACTGTCCCTCCTGGCAAATGTACTATCAACTGGTTATTTTAGGGGTATTGTTTTTAATTCATTGTGTGTGTTTTAGGGGTTTAAAAACTTATATTTATATATACTGGCTTTGTACAGTTCTTTTAATTCCATTTTTACCCTCCTCCATTCCAACTGTAGATATTCAACTTTTTATTGTATTTTGATATATTTTGCATGGACTGTACACTGCCCCGAGTCCCTTTTGGGAGAGGGGGCGGTCTAGAAGCACGGTAAAATAAATAAATAATAAATAATAAATAAATCATTGCTTAATTCCAGTTTATCCCAACCAACATGCTCTAAAAACTTTGCATTAGCACTGTGATATATCTTGTTCCCAGAACCTATAAGATCTATGATTTGAGACTTCCGGTTCCGGCGGCTGACGGCGACGGGCAGAGGCTGCTCGCTCCGCACATCCCCGGTGGGCTCCCCACCTCCTGGGGGGCACAGGACGCCCCGTAGAGGTGTTCTGCCGGAGGAGCGGCGCGGCGGGAGGACCCCTGGATCGGCGGCGGCCATCGGGGGGCTCCCGCTTCGCTCCAGGCACCGAGGAGCACGAAGGGGAGGCGCTCCGGCGTCTTCGCTGTGAGGCTGTACAGAGTGAAAAAAGAAAGCTGAAGGATGCGGCGGCGGAGCGGTGAGGTGTAGACTTCTTTCATTCCTATTACCAACTTTAAAATCTGTCAGCTGTGCAAACTTGAACTTTTGGCTTGATTTGGAGAGGTGCGGCTGGAGGGGAGGGGGATTTCCCACCCCCCTTGGACAAGCGGCTGGAAACAAGTGTGCTCTCAGCCCCAAGGGAAGGAGGAGGGGGAGAGCCAAACCAAAGATGTCACACCCCTACTAAATGGATTTTCAGATTTAAACTTTTAAGTTTTAAGACAATGAGATCTGGAAGCCCTGGGAACTTTGAACTTTGAAAATTTTATTTGTTGCCTCAATACCCGAAGTTGGCAGGGCAAGATGGCACACTTCCGTTGTCTTCATGAAATGTGAAACTTGACTCCACCTTTTAGCTTCAGGCTTCCGGTCTTTGTCTCCGTGCTACCTGGATAATTCTCTTGTGGATTGTTTGCTACTGAACCTCCTGGAGTGAAAAACGTCTGCTCTTTTGCCAGGGTGATTAGAAAATTCCCCTGTGCCTGGACTCTCTGCCTCCTGGACTCTCTTAGCTGTTCTACCACTCTGACTGATCTTCCTCTATATTGACTGGACTCTTTATTACTAACAATGCCATCTAAAAGACCACCTCCTGGAAAGTCAGGCTTTGCTGCCTCTGCCCCGACATCTGCAACCTCAAGTCCTAGCACACAATCAACATTAACAGCCTTTAAACAACCTAAATCTATGGACTTGGAGTTTCACCAAATGTTTCAGCAAATTTTACAGGGACAAGAGGAAATAAAGAAACAACTGAAGGAGATGAAAGAAGAAATTAGAGAGAACCAGGAAAAAATTAATAAGAACTCACAGAGACTGGATCTTTTGGAGGATGGGGCGGCTGAGATGAGGTGGGGGGATAGAGGGCGTGCAGAAGGGAAACAAAGAACTTGACACCCAACAAATGAAAATAGAGTTTGAGAGAATGTCTTTTTATCTTAGGTTTCAAAATGTGATGGAGACAGATGATGAAAACATAAGGGACATCATGACAACCATTTTGGCTGAGTATATTCAGAAGGAAAAACAACAGATGGGGTGGGAAATAAACCTGGCCTATAGAGTGAACTCAGCGTATGCTAGAACACACAATGTCCCCAGGGAGGTACACATTAAATTTCTTAGGAAAAGCACAAGAGATGAAATCCTGAATGCACAAAGGGGGCAAGCCTTGACATACAAAGATAAGGAGATAACCATTCTGAAACAGATCCCCAAGAAAGTGAGGGAGAAAAGAAAATTTTATTCGCAATTGGCGAATAAACTATACCAGAAGGGGGTGTGGTTTCGATGGTTACTGCCTGAAGGTATGCTAATATTCTGGGAGGAGACAAGAGTCAGAATTAATACACCCATAGAGGCGCAGGCCTTTATGGAAAAAAATAAACTACTCCTAGAAAAACCAGAAGACACTTCAGTAGATATACAAGACACGGGAGGGGCCGGAGCACTGCCAACGGGGGGAGATGGGGCGACATCAAGAAAGCTCAGATCACACAAATGAGTAAGAAAATCCATGTGATATAAACTGACCGAAACTACCAATTGAATTTACCACACTGACTATATGCTATTATGTAATATTTGAATTTTATGCAAATGTATATTATGAGTTTGGAGGGGGGGGTGCACCTACCGCATTTCGCGGCTGCCAAAATTTGTAATCTTTCCCATACCTTTTCCCTTTGTAAAATATTAAAAAACCAATAAAACTTTGTTTAAAAAAAAAAGATCTATGATTTGAGTCATAATCTACAAATATTAACTGACTTGCACGAGTTTGTCCCTTTAACCTAATCTGTGCAGGAATATGCACCCATGCAGGAACTCCAAACGTGTGCAAGTAGCTCAAATCAGGTTTCCTACCATGCCAACGAGTAAATGGTACCTCTCCAGTAGAAGCATTTACAACATTGTTCAGTAAATGATTAGCACACATCATGGCTTCACCCCATAATGTTTCAGGCAATCCTGAATTGGATAACGTGGTTCTAGTCATAGCTTGTAACGTTTGCCCTCTTCGTTCTACAAACGAATGATGTTGAGGTCTATAAGGAGCAGAACGTTTATGCTCAATACCAGCTGTTTTTAACATAGTTTGGAACTTATAATTTGTAAACTCCGTCCCATTATCAGTAACTACAGTAATAACCTTGGCTTTTATCTTCCTTTCTGCAAATCTCAGCCAATTAAAAAATTGTTGAAATGTTTCTGTCTTGTCTTTCATTAAGTAGCAGAAACCATATCTTGAGTAATGATCCATGATACTCAAAACATAACAGGCACCACCCAAACTGGGTTTTATAGGTCCAATTAGATCAGCAAAAACAACTTCTAAAAGTTCCTTCCTTTTAAACCCATTATATCTGTTTGCTGGAGTAACCCTGCTCTTTTCCTTACTACATACATTACAATTTAAATACTTACTGCAAGGTTTTAATTTCACTCACTCCCTCTGACAACTTTACAGTTTGTTGCAGCGTTTTGAAATTAATGTGCCCCATACGCCTATGTAGCAGATGTATGCATTCATCATGCTGTTTAGCATTTGTATACACAGAATTAACTACACTTTCATCAGACATTACATACAAACCGTTCTTTAAAGTAGCAGTAACCATTTTACCTGCTTTCTCTATGAAACATTTATCTCCCCTAAAGGTTACTACATAGCCAATCTTAACTAGAGCTCTTACTGATAATAAATTAAATTTCAGTTTAGGTATATACAACATGGATAAATGCTCATTTACAAATGAACACCTTGCCATACCTTCACCAGATGCTTTCACCCTCCATCCATTTGCCAAAGATACATGTTGCTTGCTGGCAGACATTTTTATAAAACAATTCTTATTTCTAGTAATGCACTGTGATGCTCCACTATCAACAACCCATGAATCATGGCTTATTGGTGCATTTCTAGAGATAGTCAAAGTAGACATACCTAAATGGACATTAGCATCTTTCTTAGCCTTTCTAGTATTCTGTCGTTTTGCATTTTTACAGAATCTAGCTATATGCCCCTTTGCCCCACAAGAAAAACATTTTCTAACAGTATAGGCAGTTAAAGGTGACTCTTCATGTTGAGGTGGTTTCTCTCTCAGTTGCTGTCTTTCCAACCTTCTTTTGGACTCTTCCAACAGGCGTGCAGTTATATCAGTCAATGTTAATTCATTTCGGGTTAGGACCTCAAGGGACGATACAAAATCATCATAACTCTCATCCAGTGATGACAGAATGATGTAAATTTGATGTAACTCTGAGAAAATAAGTTCCTTTTCATGTAGCTCTTGGAAAACTCCTTTTATAAAGTTTAAATGACCTAACATATCTCCTCCCTTCAGAAGACGTGCCCTAAACAGTTTGCGGGTAAGATGTATATGTGCACTTACAGTGTCACGTACATGTATCTTCTTCAAATTCTCCCAACATCTTGAGCAGAATTCTCCCCACGAATATGAACTAACTGTTGGTCAGTCAACGTTAGACCAATTATACACAATGCTCGTTCGTTGCATCTTTGAAACTCTGCTATTTTCTTGGCATCATCCTCGTCATCTGGATCCCAAGAAGTCACGTCCGGTGGATTCTGTACGGCATCCCACAATCCCTCAGTACGCAGAAGTAAGCTGCACTTCATTGACCAGGAAACATAGTTTGTTTCATCCAACCGGGTTATCAGTGATAAATTTGCTGATGGTGCGTGTGCCATCTTCTCCATAATAGTAAACACTTATAAACTAAACAGCTATCTGTATACGGTAATGCGTATCAACACCAACTCTCTTTTTAGCTACGTCTGGTACACTCTGGGTACACAGGGTACACTGGGCCCATAACTAGTGTTAAGTAATTAAGCTCCCCGTTAGGAAAGCGAGTATGCAGAGAAGCGTAATGCGAATGATATGGAATAACACGCACAAACCAGCATACAGAGACACTGAATAGTATAAAAATATAGTAGTTTACTATGTAGAAATATAGAGGTATTCAGAGTCCGGTTAACAGTCCAAGTCATACACGGTTCAGTAATTCAGTTATCAAATAGTCAGTCTAAGACACAAAATACAGCTAAACAGTAGCAAACCACAATACCTCAAAATACACCTGATCAGCTTCTAACAAAACAGAGAGAGAAATCTAACAACCATTCTGGCTCCCTCTTATGGCTGCTTGAGGTAACAAACCAATTACATCCCCCTATCATTTAAAGTAACAGTAATGTAATCATAGCTTATATACATTGCCATTTGCCATTCAATTAACATTGCCATTCAATTAACATTTGTTAAATTCAATTTGTTAATTGAATCACTGCAGTTGTTAACTTAGTAACATGGTTGTTAAGGGAATCTGGTTTCCTCATTGACTTTACTTGACAGAAGGTTGCAAAAGGGGGTCACGTGACCCTGGGACACTGCAACCATCATAAATATGAGTCAGTTGCCATCTGAATTTTGATCACTTGACCATGGGGATGCCACAACAGTTGTAAGTGTGAAAAACATCATTAGTCACTTTTTTCAGTGTCATTTTAACTCTGAATGGTCACTAAATGAACTGTTATAAGTCGAGGACTACCTGTATACAATGCCTAGGGCAGCGATGGCGAACCTTTTTTGCTTGATAACTGATTTCCATGGTAATTCAATTCTTGAGCTAATGCCTTTGTCCAGGAAAACAAAAACAAAAAGTACTGAGAAAGTGTCAATCTAAGTTGGGAGCTTAGATCACACATTCACATAGTGGGCTGTCAAAAAACTCTGAAGAACATGAGGAAATCATAGTCTTTACAGAATTACACAAAAATATTTTCAAGGAAACATAATAGGAAAGATAACCATAAATCTTCCATCAAGATTAAATTTCAGGATTAAGATTAATCTTCCTTAAAGAGTAAGCCACACATAATTCAGTGTTAAATTATAAACGAAATAGAAGGCTGAGAAGTGAAATGTCCTGTTTGTAACTAAAGCAGGATAAAAAGTGAATTAAAATATAAAAGTCAGATGTGGCAGAAGGGAGAGATAAAAGCCTGCTTGTAAGGCGTGTACAAAAACAGGAAAATGTCATAAACCCTAAACCACAGCAGTCCAGTAAAAGTTCCAGTAAAAGTCCTTATGTCAAATGTCCAAAACCACAGAGTTCAGCTAAAGTTCATACAGAGACACGTAGTCAGTACCTATGGCCCAAGACAAAAGGAGAAGTAAGACAATATCTACTTATAAGGCTTCTTTCCTCACGGTAACCAATAAGAAATGAGTTAAGTGTTTCCGTGTTATGCTGCCTTTGAGAATGTATAAGAATGTGTGCTTCAATGATGAAGGTTGTTCAGAACTTGCAATACTAGCCTTTGACTAGTTTTCTGAACCTGGCTGCCAATAAACTTCTCCTTGAATCCTGAGACGTCTAAGCCCTGTCATTTTCTGCAACATAACAACTTACCATAATATCCAGGACCTTTGAAGCAGAGCTGCTAGGAAGTAAATGCAACTTTCTGTAATAAAATTCAGATTTATCTATGTATTTCAGACTCCTCAAGCAGTTTTCTTGGATTAGAACTACCACCAGATCCAGTTTACATAGCAATAGCTGTGCCAAAACCTAGGGATGAAGGGGATTATTGTCTAATATACCTAGAGAAATGCCAGCTCTAACCTACTGTGGGATTGAATTGCTGTGCTCTTGGTCACGTACTCATGTCTGACAGGATATGTGGATTGTCTGTAAGGAACTTTGATTCTTTGAATGGTGATAATTAACTCCTCATGTGTACTTTTACGTGTAACTAATTATCTTTTGGTGCCCGGGGCTACTCATCCCAAGGACAATCCTTGTGTCCAGTGTCTTTCATGGGTAGCCGGGAAAATCACCACAAGTGGTGACCCCCGAAGTGATTGGAAAGGGAAAATCCAACGGGATTCCCCCCAATGCGTCCGCCTTCCACTCTACTTTCGCCAGGACTTGGACCAGAGCTCTTCATCAGTTTGTCGCGGGTCGACTCTGATTCTACGTGAGTATGAGTGGTGATCTCTCAACAGTTCGGTTAGAACACGTCAAGGAGATAAAAGAGATAACTAGGCGAAATTACTTTTATTTTCAGCTTAATGGGAAAGCAGGTCAGTTGAAAGAGAAAGAAATAAAACTGATTAAGGAGAGAAACGGCTTGGAGCTGGGAAGAGATTTCCTGGCAGTTAAAAAAGTTTCATCCTTGCCTTTATTGTGTGTCTAAATGATTTTACCTGTTCATTTCTTTCCTGAAGCATGTGAATCCAGACTCCATTTCTCATCTGTGATATTCCCATAATGTTTATCTGTTTAGTAACTGATGGTTTTATTTTTCAAACTCTGCCTGCAAGCTATCTACCCCCCCAACGCCCCTCCCTTACCTCTAATCCTCCAACAATGCCTTTTCTGTGGGGGAGGGAACCTTGTTCTCCTGTCTTTCAGCCCTAGAAGATTGTACTCTTCAGGTGAGTATAGATTTTTTTCCCTTTTGGGGGGAGGAGGAGAGTGTTGCCTTGTGTGTGCATGTATGAAATGAAGGAAATTCCTGCTAAAGGTTTGCCTTCAACCTGAGTAAAGAACCTCTGCACATTTATCTGGCCAACCTACTCGATTGGTCCTAAAGTAGAAACTTGGCTTCCAGAAGACAGCTTTGATTTAGATTTTGTCAACAAATTTGCTGATTTTCTGGCCACCATCAGATGAATCAAGGGCCCCACCCAGATGCAAACGATGTGTTAATGAAAGTCTCCATACATCTTGGTCTTTAAAACTATGCCAGAAATTGCTGGGATATCAAGATAGAATTTGGATCTTTAAAAATTAGCCAGCACAGCTGGCAGGTCCAAATTAGAAACGAACACCCCAGGGCAGAGACAGGCATTAACAATCTAGTGCTTAAGGAAATAGAACAACGGGGTAACTTCAAGCAAAAGTAAGAAATTTAGCAGGTAATAAGGTAAAGCCTGTCTGAATGGAAGACCTAGGTAATTGGACTTGATTAATTTGATGTAATGTCTGTTAAGAAATTCTTAGGTGTGCATCTAGGTGTGCATCTCCCCCAGGCCTGAAAGTGTTGTTCCATGGTATTTGTGCATGTATGTGTGTGTGTGTGATCATTTCCAGACCTGGAGGGAAGTTGAGATCCTTTAATAATAGAAAATGGAGCTCATTGGCTTATGTACAGCTCCCTGAAATAATTGTAATAACTGCCTTGCATGAAGAAAGAATGAAATGGGATTTTTGTATGTGAAATTAATGATTGCAGTGCAAATGTGAGTATGTTGATGGTAAAAGTTGGTATGAATGTAGTTTGATTCCTTTTCATATAAAGAAACAGTAAGTTACAAAGTTGTTTAATGGAATGTGTGTGTATACATGTGTGTTATCATTTCCAAACCTGAAGGGAGGGTGAGATCCTCTAATAAAAGAAAATGAAGCTTGGTGGCTTGTGAAAAAAAAAAAAGCTTCCTGAAATACCTATGATTGTTTGGCATGAGCAAGCATGAAGGTCTGATTGCAGTATGAATGTGAGTATGTGTCCCCCATGCCCCAGGGAGTGATAAGTGAATGGATCCAGAGATCCACGTGATTGCCTGTGTGAATTTCTCTCCCCCCCCCCCCCCAATCTTCCTTCTGGGTCATTCTTTGGAGGGAAGTAGGAAAGGCGGGGAGAATGAGTGTCTGCTCATTTTTACCATGAGTGTGTGTATGAAACGACCCAGTGATACCTGTGAATGCCTCTAAGAGCAGTTGGTCAATGGAACGGCTTGCCTCCAGGGGTTGTGAATGCCCCAACACTGGAGGTCTTTGAGAGGATGTTGAATGGTTATTTGTCTGAAATGGTATAGGGTTTCCTGCCTAGGCAGGGGGGTTGGACTAGAGGACCTCCAGGGTCCCTTCCAGCTCTACTATTGTATTGTATTGTATTGTATTGCAGATTGTTCCAGAAAAAAGCATAACTGCATGAAATGTTACAATCTTTTTGCTCCAAATTTCTTTGTTTAAATGCACACGGAGGTATTTTGCTAATTACTTTATGGCAGCTGACGGGAACCTTTGTTTGGGTTCCTCCGTCTGCATCTGCCGGTTTACTTAAAGTTTTTTATTTGATTTATTTTGTTTCTCTTTCGTGCCCTTGCCACAGTTGAAAAGATTAATGAGATTTTGAGCATTCCATTTGTGGTTTGCGTAACTTGTCAGCTTATTCTTTTAATATTTTTAAGATAAAAAGACTCCGTTTTAAAATGTCTTGCCATTATTATTTTTTAGGCAGTTGTTGAATTAATAACCTTGGGTTTGTTGTAGAAATTGGACCGATTTAATTAATATTATTTTTCCTATTCCAAAATCTGATTTTTAATTTTGTTTTCAGAACAGTTTCTTTCTTCAGTGTGCTTTAACTGACTATGTAGTCTGCATTTCATATCATTTGCCTGAAGTTCTTTGGCTTGCGTGTTTAAAGACTTCTTTTCCTACCTCGCAATACCGTTGTTCTTGCAACACTAAAAATTGTCTGTTGCTATTTTAACTTTTCACATCTTTTTTAACAAACTTTTAAACTATATTTCTGACTTTCATTATGTGTGTCAACTTAGTTTTAATTTTCTAGGTAATTTTTTTAACTATGTTTTTTCTTCACATTTTTTTTGATAATTTTTTCATCAAAATGCCTGGGGACTGGCACAATTTTGCCATATGCCACTCAACCAGGTCAAGCAAATTGTTTCATCTTGCCCCCAGTGTTTTGGGGCATTCCCCTCTGGGGAAACGGAACTTAATCCCCATGATTTGGCCTCTAATCACTATGGCAAATGGATGTCACCTATGTTTCCTTTTTGGCTCCTTAGAAGTAAATTCATTTATCTATTTTTTTTTGGCCACATTTTATTGAGAAGAAACGGCTAATCATGTTTTTTTCTCACCTTTTTTCAGCCTTTACTGCCTTGGGCAAACTTTTTTTTTAAAGACTGATAATGGCCTGGCCTATTTTTCATTGGGCTTTTTGTAATCTTGTATTAATTGGAACATTATTTTAATTTTGGGTTTTTTTTTTCCTTAATTGGTCCTTAGGGACTGTCTTCTCAAACAAATAAAAAAGGAGGGATTTTGGGTACCTAACAATTTGGTGTACCCCAATTTGGCTAATTTGGCATAGGTAACATAATAGATTTAAAAAGTTTGTTTGCCTCCCCCGCAAGGGGGACGAGGACATGCTGTGCTTGCTTCCACAGATCTTTGTGGATTCTAGCATGTGACCAGTTCTCAAATCCAGTTCCAGAGATGACCAAGATGACTTTACAGACAGCACAGTGGCCAATACAATCTTGCCAAAACAGCTGTCCAGTGATGTGAATGTTTACCTGAAGCCAATTACCTGAAACCAACCATTGAACAATATATTGGCAAAGCAGGAGACCTTGGAGATGATCTTTGGAACAATAATAATTTCGTAAAGGATGTTGCTAAGACTGCTAAAAAATTGAATCTTACAAATTGTTGGATTTGTATGCATATGCCTGGGGATGCAAGGGGAGGGTTAACATTACATGGGTTGCCTTTTAATTTTAGTGGGTGGAAAACCTTTATGCCTGAGTTTGAGGACACATATAGTATATCAGCTAAGGTTCATTTAAAGTTGAGAGAGAGTGCTTCTATTTGTTTCCAATCATTTGGGTTGTTTTCTAATGCCATTAGCATGGGGAATTGGTCCCAATGTAATAAGACTCATATTTGGAGTTCCTCTCAGAGATGTTCTGCAATAATGAGTCAGTTGACTGCCAAAAGCAGAAGTACGAAGGGCTCCACGATCTACGAAAGTAATGAGAATATGACAGTGACTGAATATTGGGCTTGTAGTTTTATGGAAACCTTAATCACCATAGCTAACTCGTCTGGAAAAGTTGCCGTGCCAAATGGCATGTGGCTCCTGTGTGGAAACGAAGGATATCGTCAACTCCCTAAGGACTGGAAAGGAATTTGTACTTTTGGTTTGGTGATTCCTGTGGTTTATGCTATTGATAAATTACCTAACACTCGACTTCGCAACAAAAGGGATAACATCGAATCTCCTCTTTCTTTGGGGGGTAATTTAGACACACAATTCAGTCGAGCAATTTAACCTCCATTAGGAGTTGCTATGAATTATAGAGATTTGCATATTTTGAATAATTGGACTGTTGCCATGTTTAATGAAACCATATTAAGTGTTAAACTTATTAATCAGGAATTGAAAGAGATAAGAGAAGTTACTTTGCAAAATCGGTATGCTCTTGATATTATTTTGGCTGCTAAGGGAGGTGTGTGTGCTTTGATTCATTCTCATTGCTGTATGTATATACATGATAATTCACCTAATATCACTAAAACAGTGCAAGTTATGGAAGATATGATCAAGAATAATCCGCTCCAAGGGACTGGTTTGGGTGCCGTAGACATATGGGGAGCCATGTGGTCCTGGTTGCCTGATGGGTCCTGGATTCGGAGCATAATTTCCACCGGAATCATGGTGGTTGTAGCCCTTGTGCTGTTTTGCTGTTGTATTCAATGTATTCTATCCTTGATGTCTGTATGTAGGAATATGGTATCTGGAAAAAGGACAATTATGTACTCAAGCAGCCAAGATGAGCTTATGAAAATCACAACATTTGCAAGTGAAGGAAATAGAAAAAAAAAGGAGGAGTTGTGGGATTGAATTGCTGTGCTCTTGGTCACGTACTCATGTCTGACAGGATATGTGGATTGTCTGTAAGGAACTTTGATTCTTTGAATGGTGATAATTAACTCCTCATGTGTACTTTTACGTGTAACTAATTATCTTTTGGTGCTTTAGACTTTCTTGTGTATTTGAATAAATAGGGTGTGCCGGGCTTTGCCCGGGGCTACTCATCCCAAGGACAATCCTTGTGTCCAGTGTCTTTCATGGGTAGCCGGGAAAATCACCACATCCTACCACAGTCAAATATTACTTTCAGAGGTTTACCAAACATATAGAAAATAACTAAAACTTCCACAATAGCCCTAATTAAAAGTATGTAAAATCAATAAAACCACAAAACAAACATAATTAATTAAGGTAGAATCAATGCATTCTAAATTATAAACTCTCTAGATAGAGCTCCATATGTGTATCCCTGAAATCACTTTTTCCAGTGCTGTTGTAACTGTCAACTCGTAAAGCATTCCTGGCCTGCTCTCAAGTTGCCATAGGAAGGAAGGGGGAGCTGCCAGGACCAGAAGCACATTCCACACATACCTTTCTCCAGATTGTATCCAGAGCCAGCTGGAGAGGCATGTTTTCTACAGCTCATGAAAATGCTCCATTGGAGAATGTGATTTATGCCACACCCTTGGGGGAGGGGGGAAACAGGGTCATGGTTCAGACATAAATCACATGGGGCAGAGCTGACTCAGGAAATGTTAAAAGCCAAAACTGCAGTTCAGCTACAGTTCACACATATGGCTCAAGAAGGACAAGCTAGCCACAAGAAGTTACTGGAGCAAGTTAAGCAAGATATGTAGTAACAGAAACTACGAACACATCAGCACTAGCATGTTATATTCACGTGTTCTGCTGCTTTTGAAAAATATATAAAGGCTGTCTTTTCTATAAGTTGTTGTTCAGATGTCAAATGGCTGTCTTGCCTTAACATGCTCTGAACCTTGGTACCAATAAAGCAACTTCTTTTGATTCCGATATTTGAGTCCCTTAATTTCCTGCAACAATCTAGTAGTTTTTTATTAATATTGTAAAACTCTTTCAACAAAATCTAGCTTTCTGCACCTCTTTTATTGTTCTTATTTAAGTATTAAATGCATATACCTTACAGTATATCTTTTTATATACTTAAAACAGTCATTGGGGCAAAGAAGTGACGTCGAGTTGGCCATGACCACCCAGTCACATGACCACCCAGCCATGCCCACCCTGTTGCAGAAAATGACAGGCTTAGACTTCTCAGGATACAGGAAAAGTTTATTTGGCAGCCAGGTTCAGAAAGCAAGCACATAGCTAGCATTGGAAATTCTGAACAATCTTTATTATCGAAGCACGCATTCTTATACATTCTCAAAGACAGTGTAACACGGAAACACTTAACTCATTTCTTATTGGTTACCTTGGGGAAAAAGCCCTATAAGGAGATGGGGGTCTTACTTCTCCTTTTGTTACAGGTAAGGGCTACGTTTCATTAACGAACTTTATTTGAACCTTGTGGTTTTGGACTTTTGACATAGGGACTTTTACTGGAACATGTTGTGGTTGAGGGCTGATGACATTTCCCTGTCCCTTTAAGCAAGTTTCCAACTGTTCCTTTTATGCCACGTCTTCATTCTTATATTTTTAATCCATATTTTATTCTTTAACCCAGTCAGTCATTAGGGCAGAGAACCGGTTGTTAAATTATTTGAATCCCAGCACTGGACTACCTGTACCTGTCACGACCAAACAGTGACTAATCGGCTATAACTGGAGGCATGAATCATAAGTGGGACGGGAAAAAAATATAGATGGCAGGGTTTGGAACGCCAAACACATTTTTAGTGTGGAAATTCATCTAGCCATCTAGGTTGACAGAAGGCTTTCCTTAGAGAAAGCACTCTGTATATGCACAAAAGTCGCATACAAGCACTTCCAACCTTGGCATAAGAACAACCCCGTTGAATGGCGTGGGGTTTACAGTACTTCCTAGTTACCATTCGGAGAATTGCGAAAGGCGAGGAGTTCCGCGTGCTTTTCGCAATTCCCCAAATGGTAACTGCCGTTGCCCGAACAACCGAAGCGTCCCTTGAGCAGTCGTTAAACTATGTCACGGCCCGCCATGGTAACGACTTGGACGCAACGTCCAACGGAGGAGAGCTACGTTACAGAATCTCTGAATTTCCCGTGACCCTTCTAGCCGGGTACATTTACTCTCTATGGGTAAAGCTCGTTGTTTACATCCCTTCGGCTTTTCTTCCTCCGAGTTGATGACGAAGACGGAAGTGAAAACAGGAAAACTATTATTGACAGAAACTGCAAAAAAAACAAACCCGGAAGCGGAAATGCTGCAAGAAAGCCAGGGATGGAGAGAGGGGGACAGGCAAACCCTTTCTCCTGGAAGGAACCCAAGGCCGGGGTGGTGAGTGGCAGTTGCGCCCAACCGAACCGAGGCCCCTTTTCCCGCTCGCGCGGAGACCTTTCCCCCTCCATTCGGCTCCCCTGTCCGCCCTTGAGAATGACTCGTCTTCTGTCCCCGCCCCTCCATCGAGTGCGATGTCTCGGGTTGCTGGGTCCAAGATCTGGAGGTGGGGTGGTGGTGGTGCCTTTTACTTCACAGTCTAGCTCAAGGTACGATTGTGGGGCTAGTCAATCAAGCGGCTCTTTGCTTCCCATCAACGGCGCTCAAAAGGTCGCGCGGGCAACTTCTGAAGAGTGCAGCAGCATGTCGCCAAGCGGGGCTTTTCCCGTCAGCAGGAGCGTGGCGAGAAAGGAGCCACGTCATGTGAATCTGTTCACTCCGATGCAGGAGGTCCTTAAGGCGTGTAACGCCCTGTCTTTGAAATGCATGTGACAAGCAATTAAAGCGTTTCCAGTCTGCACATAATTGCTTGCAGATAAGCTGGTTCCGCTCCAATATCTTTAGCTAGTAGTGTTGCTCCCTCTATCATTTTTTGCTTTAGTGCCTAAACCACAGAAAGTACAGCATCTCAGAGCTTTTGCTTTTCATGCAAAAAAAAAAATCCTATATTTAATGGCATTTCCAGGTCCTTGGTTGCATGCCTAAAAGATACAGCTACAGCAAATTTTCACTATTTTCCATGTAGGTAGGACCATCCCACAACATTTATCTTGTTCTTCATTAGATACATGTTTTCCTACTTATGCTGATCCCACGTTCAAAGAAATGCACATTTCAAGGAAGGTTCGGTATCTTTGCTGAATTGAATAGTATTCACTCTCAGTTTAAAAATCAAAGGTCTAGAGCCGTGATGGCGAACCTATGGCACGTGTGCCCAAAGTGGCACGTGAACCCACGTCCGTGCTGGCACACCCTTGCCTGTTTGTCTTCTGGCTTTCTGGCATGCATGCAGTCGTGATGATCAGCTGTCCTTCTCGCACGCAGCAGTGCCGAAAACCACTGTGTGAATGCACGCCGGCCAGCTGATTGTTGGGTGTGCATGCGTGTTAGAACCCAGAAGTTTGGCTTTTCCAGAGTGTGGTCTGTTTGCGCGTGTGGCAGTGCCGAAAACCAGCCTGCGCATGTGTGCCGGCCAGCTGATCGTCAGGCACACATGAGCACTAGAACATGGAAGTTTGGCTTTTCCGGAGCGTGGCCTTGATGAGTGTGCACACGTACAATGTTTCCGCTCTACCTTTTCGGCACTTGGTGCTGAAAAGATTCGCCATCACTGATCTAGAGAATAGGTTATAAAATAGTTCTGGTACTATTTGAATATAATACATTATTCTAGTCCCACCTTAGCCATGAAAGCTGACCCGGTAACTTGGGGCCATCAGCCCAACCTACCTTACAGGGTTGCTGTTGGGGAAAATAGTAGGAAGGAGTTTTAGGTAAGTTTGTTGCTTTGAGTTATCTATTAAAAATAATAATGATGGTATGAAAATAAAGTGACCTAGGCTTTTCCTAAGGGATAACAGAGATATGTATGTTCTCTTTTGTGAGACCAAAAAATTTGGACTAGTCTCAAATTTAAAGAACAAGGGAAGACTGAATTGCATAATTATACAAATAGCTTTTGAGAGTTAGCTGTACTGTGGAAAGACTTAGGTTCTTGCATGAAACCTTTACAGATTATGTTTTACCAAATGAGTTGATAGTTGATGATACAGTTCCTTTTTTGAGGTTTTGACATTTTGGAAATGCAAATATGTTATTGGTTTGAAAAGACATGCTTAGACTGAAAACTCCCTCCATGTAAAACATTAAAAGTTTTTCCCTTGATATGCGGGTGTTCTGTGTAAAAATGATTTCAAGCATGGGAAATACTATAGTAAGAACTGTACTACATATGTTCATGAGGTAGGCATAATCTTTTGCTTTATCTATTTTAGGGGATGGTTGACTGAATCTTAAATTTGTTAGAAATATCATTTCAACAGATGTATTTCAATTTGCCAAAGAAGTACAACTTTCAGTATGCATTCTTTATCAAAAATATAGTGTCTTGCAAATTAAGATCACCATATAATGTACTTGGTCCAAGCATTCTTTGGAAATCTCAAAATCCAGCAAGGGATTGTTCATCTAATGGAAACTTGCCAATGTACTGCAGTTTATATTTTACCTATCTTTGTTTTCCCCGAGACCGTATTAATTATACAGAAATATGGTGGTTCAGTCTGATGGTAAGATTTATCACACCATTGTGACCTAATCATCCCCACATCCATACAATAAATATGGGGTGATACTTGGCTTACTGATTCAGTCTGAGAATTTATTTTATCCAAAAAATGTTTAGCTTTGCTTTCACTAAGGAATAGTGCTTATTTTTAGCTAGCCCAATTATCTAGTTAGCATTGCTTCTGCTACCCCAAAATGTGCAAGCTCTAGCTTATAATAAATCTTCTGTTTGTCCCTCTTCAGGTCACAAAACCACTAATACTAATAGCAACCCAATCCTGGCACTGGATGTATTGTTACCTAGCCCCACCTGGGCGGTCATGAACGGAAGCGCAGTGCCATTATCACCAGTTGGGGGAGGAATGGTGGGGGAACCCACCTCTCTCCCCTCCTTGGGTTGGCGGGAATTCTGCGAAGTCCACGCTCGTGCTGTTGCAGTTGATTTTGCCCGTCGTTTCCAGACCTTCCTTGGTGAGAACCCTCAGTTTGCCACCCCAGGAGCCGAAGCTGCTTTCTCACACCGCTTTGCAGAGCACTTCCTAGAACATTTTGAGGCTGAGGTGAGCCGGGCTTACACCAGTGACTCGCCACCTTGCTGTGACATTGCCCCTTTCACTGGTGGTTCTTCTGCACAGCACCTCTCTGAGACCTGCAGTGACTCCTTGGTGGCTTCCCCTGTTGAACCTCCATTGGGCCCACCCTCTGGCCTCTCTAGCAGCCAGTCCTGCAGTTCTGAAGATGTTTCTGCTGTGGCAGCCATTACCGCTACGAAGCCAAAGCTGAAGAAGCGCTTTTCTTTGCGCAGTGTTAGCCTCAGTGTCCGAGGTAGTGTACGTGGCATTCTACAGTGGAAGACCTCGGCTGAACCATCCTCTGGTGATAGAAACGGGACACCCACTGGAGCCAACAATAATCCCAATTCTTCGGTGGGTGGTGACTCAGAGCGTTGGACTCACCGTTTTGAACGTCTTCGGCTCAACAAAGCCTCCCCAGCCACTCTCCGAGTCGAACTGGCTGGTGTGCGCCGTGAAGGCCTACTGAACTACATTGTGGCTGATGATGGGTCAGGAGGGAGCAGTAGGACACACTGGCAGAAATGCCGCCTTCTCCTGCGCAAAGCAGGGAAGGGAGAAGGGGAGGGTTACCTGTTGGAGTTCTACATCCCACCAAAGGTGAGTGATGAGTCATTGTGTTCAGACAAGAGAAAAGTCATGGGGAAAAGTCAAAAGCTTGGTGTTCCTAATTTAGGCCTTGAGAATAATGTTCTAACAGTCTTTTTTTTCTACCCCAACCATCAGGCAACAAAGCCACGGGTCTGCATTGCTTGTTCCTGTGTAATGGATGTGCGGACAACAACTCCACTGGAGATGCCAGACAAAGAGAACACCTTTATGCTGAAGGTCAGAAAAAGATTGATGGGGTACAGTTCAGATTTGGTAATAATTGAAACATTAGTATTGATGTACACTATATTGCCAAAAGTATTCGCTCACAACTGCTTCTGATTATGTGGATGGGTGAGTGAATACTTTTGGCAATATAGTGTATCTCTAGCCAAGGGATGCATAGAACTGAATTTCCTCTTCTGTTCGTTGAATCAGAATCCATCACTAACCTCTGGCTGGAGTTTCTTTTTAGCAGTTGTCTGCTTCTTGCCTGTTGCATTTTCATAAGAGAAAAAAGTTTTTTATTTTTAATTTTTCTACAAACCTATCGTTGTGTGAACAGTGTGGAACCAGAGTTACATTTTAGTACAAATAAAACAATACTCTTCATATTTAACACAATTAACAATCTTATAAACTTTTAGTAGTAATACACATATTTTGTTGAATTATAATCTTTCCTTAATTATTCCATATTTCAGTATAGTATGTTTTATGCCAATCTCCATATTCTTGATATTATTCCTTTTACTACAGATAAAATACCAGTAATCATATTTGATATGTTTAACAGACTTATATAATTCTAATAGTAATACACAGATTTATATTGAATTCTAATCTTCCCTTATTACCCTTTCTAATTTTTAATTATGCCACTGTTATATTGAAAAAATATCCCCTTTCTAATCACATTTTAAAACAAATAAAACAATGTTCATCTTAGTTATATTTGACAAGTTATATAATTCTAATAATAATAATACACGTGCTTTGGATTAAGTCCTTGGATTTGAATTGTGCTTATGTGCATGCAAGATTCTTGAATTTTTATTTATTACATTTTTTTGCCACCTGTCTCCCCTGCAAAGTGACTCTGGGTGGTTTGTAAGGTATAAAACAAGTAAAAATAATTAACATATTAAAACATTAAAACTACAGAGATTGAAATATTATTAAAAGCTGTACTAAAGTCAAAACAGAGAGAGCTAAGAAATGTATGGTATGGGGATCAGGTCTTCATTCAATTCATTTCAATTGAATGTTTTTCAATTTTGGATATCATGTTTGCAATAAACTTCATAATATCAGCTGAGGTTGGGGTCTACCCTCACTGATACAAGTTCATCATTTCAGAGGGAAACCGGGCTTTAGAATAGAACCCATCCTATAGTGTTGTATATTTATTATTTTTCTCTTTCCTCCAAGCTGTCAAGTTCCTTGGAGTACATCCTTGAGACTGTTGACTCACTGCAGATGCGATCATGGTTGACTGACATTCAGGAATGCATGGGCCTGGGGTAAGTTTCCTTAAGCATCAAGAAAGGCCACAGCTCAGTGGTGGAATACATAGTATACATAGTATACATAGAATACATAGTTTAAAGTCCCAGATTCAGTCAACAAGTAAAGAGAGAAGAGTTATATAACAGAAACTTGATGGGGAACTGAGACTTTTCCTCTGTAGAGTTGCTGGTTCTATATAATAGACCAGGTGTGGAAAATGTGTAACTGTTCAGATGTTTAGACAACAGCTCTATCATCTCTCATTATTGGCAATGCTGGCTTGGTCTTTTCTGCACAGACCGGGGATATAATAACAAACAATATGACTCATTACCCAGTTTTATATAAAGCAGGTTTTTCATGAGAGCTTGTAGAAGGAAAATTAAGATAAGAGAGAGAACAGATATGCAGGTATTAACAATAATGTTCTTAATATACCTTAATTGAACAGTGGTATAATCCTGAGGTTTGGATGGCTGTGGAACAGGTACATGATACTCCTTTAAACAAGCAATCAGAGAAGAGCTCCAGGTTATTTTGGCTTTTTGCTTCCAACAGTAGAAGCTAATGTCTCTGGAAAACTCACAAATGGGGTTTAATAGTGTAGGAAACATGTTGTGTGGCAAGTGCTGTGTGGTGGCAAAAATCAAAAGTTGTCTGGTGGCCCCTTTTCTAACACCTATTACAGGTAGTCCTCTACTTACAACAGTTCATTTAGTGACTGTTCAAAGTTACAACGGCACTTTAAAAAGTGACTTGACCATTTTTCACACTTACAACTATTGCAGCATCCCCATGGTCACATGATCAAAATTCAGATGCAAGGTTCATATCTATGATAGTTGCAGTGTCCCAGGGTCATGTGATCAGCTTTTGCTACCTTCTGACAAGCAAAGTCAATGGGGAATACAGATTCACTTAACCATGTGACTAACTTAACAAATGCAATGATTCATTTAACAGTTGTGGCAAGAAAAGTCATAAAATGGGGCAAACTCACTTAACAAAAGTTTTACTTAGCAACATAAACTTTGGGCTCAATTGTGGTCGTAACTTGAGGACTACCTGTATTAAAAGGCATAAGAATTTGTGAGCTTCAGCTCACTTATCAGGTGCATAGAGTGGCTTGATTGATACAACAAGAGTTAGAACCTTTATTTGCTGTGGCCAACATCAAATGGTTAGATACAGTATATGTGGTCTTGGACTATGGAAATATTGCTAATGATACTTGTCTCCACAGAGAAAGCACTGATAGCCTGGAGCAGCCATGCATGAACCACTCAGATAGCATGCCCAGCAGGGAACTTCCCATGGTGCCGAGTGAGAGCAATGGACAGCTCAGCCAAGGTGTGTATTTGGCACAATGTATACCCCACTGTTATGCCTTCTTGCTCTCTTGGTACGGACAAAGAGGCTTTCCAATGATGACTTTGTGTGCAGGTAGTCTGTTTGTATTAGAACATGCTGTACAATGCTTCTCCCAAGGATGACATTCTCTGAAAAGCTCTACCATGCTACATCTTAACCAGCAGGCATAAAAGTACTACTATATATACTAAAGAGCTGTTGTGGCACAGTGGTTAGAATGCAGTACTGCAGGCTACTTCTGCTGAATTCCGATTATATTTGTGTATAAGTCCATCTGCAGATAAGCTGATCTTCAATTTTTTAACCAATATACATGAAAAATGGTGTCAGGCATGCGGTATTCCCCAGACTTTCTGGTAACTCAACAATAAAGTCCATTGATAGCTCTTTCTATGGGGCCCCAGGACGGGTAACACTTTGGAGGAGACCCTGGGGCTTCCCCGGTGGTCTTTTTGCAGCCGCACAGATGGGACAACTGGTTATGTAGGACTCAATGTCTTTTTTCAATGAAGGCCACCAAAATTGCCTCTTAATCAGATGCAAAGTCTTTACAAATCCAAAATGGCCTGCCATTCTCGAATCGTGGGCCTGTTGAAGTACGACAGGTTTCAGGTCAGCCGGAACATACAGTTTAGCTCCTACCCATGCCAGTCCATCTTTCATGGTGCATTCATCAGAATGTTCCTTGAACCAGTCATCGGATTCAAGGCCGTCTTTGAGTTTGTTCAGTAGGTCCGTAGTTACATCCAAGTCTACTGGGCCTTGGCTCCTAGTAATCATTGGGGCAGCAATATTTCTAGCTGGGATGACCGGATGAACCATGCTCAGTTTAGAGCTGTTGTACTGGGGAAGCCTGGACAAGGTATCAGCCATAAAGTTCTTCCCCCCCGGGATGTATTTCAGGGTAAAATTGAACAGGTTGAAGTGTTGTGCCCAACGCACTTGTTTAGGTGACAGTTTTAGCGGGGTCTTCAACACTTCTAAATTTTTATGATCAGTCCATACTTCAAAAGGGTGTTTCACCCTCTCCAGGAAATGTTGCCATGTCATCAAAGCCCATCTAACAGCAAAAGCTTCCTTCTCCCATATGGCCCATCTCCTTTCTGTCTCTGTAAGCTTATGTGAGGTTAAGCACACGGTTGCAATTTACCGTCAGCGTTTGTTTGAAGTAATACCGCCCCCACCGCCACGTCACTGGCATCAGCCTGTACCACGAATGGCGCATCCATATCGGTGTTTCAAAACTGGCTCTACTGCAAAGAGTCGCTTTAATTTATTTAAAGTGGCTTGACACTCCATAGTCCAGTTCAAAGGCTCCCTGGCCTAGGTTTTGCTTCTCCTTTAGATTTTAGAAGATTTGTAATGGGCAGAGCGATGTTAGCGAACGAAGGAATAAATTGACGATAAAAATTTGCAAATCCCAGAAAACTTTGCAATTGCTTGCGGGTGCGAGGAGGCGCCCAATCAGTAACGGCCTGGACTTTTGCCGGGTCCATCTTGATGCCTTTGTGGGAGATATGGTATCCCAGGTAATTGATCTGATGAAATTCACATTTAGACAATTTCGCATAAAGTTCAGCGGCTCGGAGTTTCTTGAGGACCAAAGTCACGTGTTCCTCACGTGTTTCCGTGTAGATAAGGATGTCGTCGAGATAGACCAGTGGTTCCCAAAATTTTTCAGTCCACCACCCCCTTGGTGCTACAAACTGATCCTCAGTGCCCCCCACCCAGTGGTGGAATTCAATTTTTTTTACTACCGGTTCTGTGGGCGTGGCTTGGTGGGTGTGGCTGGGGGGGGTCATGTGACTGGCTGGTTTGCATGACGAAAGGAAGATAGTAACAGTAAAATTCAAAACTGCAACAATTTATTGCACATTTATTCAAAATCCAATTTAAAAACCTTTTTAGTTAATGTTAATTCAACAAAATTGTTGAACATGATCCAGTGATACCAGGTTTTCAAAGTCTGATAGTCATTTATCAAGAACCTTAGTAACTAGTAACTTAGTAAACTCAGTAAAATTTAGTAACTACTTCACTGTTCAGTAAATTCTTAATGTGATGGATGGGCTTGATGAAGTGATACCAGTTTCCCAATGTCTGGTTTTAAGTCACTTAGCAGGAGTCTTAAATCACCACGTTCAGTAATCTGGAGTCGATTTCTTTGCTTGGAGAGAAGTTGGATGACCACACTGAAGCCACGTTCCACTAAATATGATGTTGGAAATGCAACAAGGAGCTTCTTAACCACTGTCCATAGTGCAGGATAGCGATCAAAAATTTCTCTCTGTAACCAAAACTCTTGGTACGATTTCTTAAACTTTGGCTTCAGCTCAATGTCATTTTGCAGCTCTATGAGTTGTTCCTCCACTACCCCATCTTCCTCAGTATCTGAAAATGGATTTATTACCTAATCTGGAATTTCCATCAAAAGAAGATCCTGATATCACTCAGACATCTAAGTCTTAGAATGTCAGAGAAACAACTTTAGCTGGATAGTCACATCCCTGCAATAACATCATTGTAATTTTCACTTTCATTAATTTCCACAATATCAACACTAGCTTTGCTACTAACCCCTTCCAAACCATCTGCATAGTCTTTAAGATTTGGTGGTCTAAATATCAAAAACGGTTGACTCACATCACACATCTAAGCAAAACTGAAGTACAGTCTATTTTTCCTTTAAAAAAAATATCTCAATTTTAAGATTTGTATTACTGTTTTTATCCAGTTCCCATCCAAAAATGGCAAGAAACTCTGGTGTCATTTTTTTAAGCAACCATGGACAGATAATTGCTCATACTTGCCTTAATATTATTGGCCAAGTTTCTTATTGGCTATGCTAACCAAGAGGTGCTCTGGTCATTGTTAACCCTGCTGCAAAATTTATGTGTGCACATATCCACACATACAAAGGCATACAATATAATCTTATCTCCTTCAGATTGCCAATTATTTTGCACGACACAAACATTCTGCCTTTAAATGCTTATGTGGTTTCAATGGCTAAACTTCTGCTCGCCGAACCAACTATTCAAAACCAGTAATTCCGCAAGGAGAGAGGATGGGAATGGGGATATTTCAAAAACTAAACACATATCCTAAAAGAAAATCCACCCGCGACCAGCATTGAGTTGAGCTTTTATAAACTTAGAATAAATGAGCTGGAAGGGACCTTGGAGGTCTTCTGGTCCAGCCCCCTGCTCAAGCAGGAGAACCTATACCAGAGGTCTTCAAACTTGGCAACTTTAAGACTTGTGGACTTCAACTCCCAGAATTCTCCAGACAGCTATGGACTTCAACTCCCAGCTATGCTGGCTGGAGAATTGTGGGAGTTGAAGTCCACAAGTCTTAAAGTTGCCAAGTTTGGGGACTCCTGACCTATACTATAGTAGTATATACATATAGTATACTATACCTATATCAAATAAAGCTCCCGTGAGTTTAACAACACCCGTATTTCCAAGGCTAGAAACGGAAGATTGCAATGCGAGCGAGCTCCTGCTGGTAATCCAAACCTCCCTAACCAAAATCCACACCACCAAAAGGGAGCGACCGCACTTCTGGTCATCACCCCCTCCCCCCAGTTACTTTTACCCAGCAGCGTCTCCATGCAAAGGAAAAGGATGGCACGAAATATGTGATTGTTTTTTAAACCAGTGGCAAAGAGCTCTCTCGCAAGCTCAACTAGAATTCGATTGGTGGGGGTTTTTCCCCCCTAACAACACCGTGCACGATCTCCCCACCCACTTACTGTTTTTTAAAAAAAACCTTTTCACGAACCAAGCCGGTCGGTTAAGACGCTGGCGGTGTTGGGGGGCGGACGATTGAAGCGGCGCTCGCCCCTCTCCTGGGAGGAAGGCAGTGATTGGAGGGGAGGGTGGTGACGTTGCTTAAAGGGAAACCTGCAGCTATTTCCAGGTTTGTTTGGGTAATTTTGTCCTTCTGCCCGTGCTGATGGGCTTTAAACAGTCCATCTTCTGCTCGGCAAGTTTCTCCTTTCCATCTGAGAATTAGCTAAGGGGAAGCTACCAACCTAGGGGCGATGCCCTCTGCAGCCAACACAATACATGATCTTTTTTTCCTCGCCCTCTTAGCGCCCCCCCTGCCACCCCCCCATTGCCTCTTTTTTTTTTTTTTAAACAAAGTTTTATTGGTTTTTTTAATATTTTACAAAGGGAAAAGGTAGGGGATAGGTTACAAATTTTGGCAACTGCAGTGTGCGGTAGGTGCGCTCCCCCTCCATACTCATAGTAAACATTTGCACATAATTCATTATTAGATAGTAACATAATAACATATAGTCAGCATATAAGTTCAGTTAATAATTTTGAACAGTTTATGTCAGGTGGATTTTCTTACTCATTTTTGTGATCTGAGCTTTCTCAATGTTGCCCCATCTCCCCCCGCCGACAGAGCTCCGGCCCCTCCCGTGTCCTGTGTATCTGGTGGAAGATCGTCAGGTTTTTCTAGGAGTAGTTTGTTTTTTTCCATAAAGGCCTGTGCCTCTATGGATGTATTAATTCTAACTCTTGTCTCCTCCCAGAATATTAGCATACCTTCAGGCATCAACCATCTAAACCACACCCCCTTCTGGTATACAATAATACAATAGTAGAGTTGGAAGGGACCTTGGAGGTCTTCTAGTCCAACCCCCTGCCTAGGCAGGAAACCCTATACCGTTCCAGACAAATGGCTATCCAACATCTTCTTAAAGACTTTATAGTTTATTCGCTAATTGCGAATAGTTTTTTCTTTTTTCTCTTACTTTCTTGGGGATCTGTTTCAGAATGGTTATCTCCTTGTCTTTGTATGTCAGGGCTTGCCCCCGTTGTGTGCTCAGAATTTCATCTCTTGTGCTTTTTCTAAGGAATTTAATGTGTACCTCCCTGGGAACATTGTGTGTCCTAGCATAAGCTGAATTCACTCGATATACCAGGTCTATTTCCCACCCCATCTGTTGCTTCTCTTTCTGGATGTAGTCAGCCAAAATGTTTGTCATGATGTCCCTTATATTTTCATCATCTGTCTGTATCACATTTTGAAATCTAAGATAAAAGGACATTCTCTCAAACTCTATTTTCATCTGCTGGGAGTCAAGTTCTTTGTTTCCCTTCTGCATCCCTTCCATCCCTTCCCTCATCTCCGCCGCCCCACCCTCCAAGAGGTCCAATCTCTGTGAGTTCTTATTAATTTTGGCCTGGTTCTCTTTAATTTCTTCTTTCATCTCCTGCAGTTGTTTCTTTATTTCCTCTTGTCCCTGTATAATTTGCTGAAACATTTGTTGAAAGTCCATCTCCAGAGATTTGGGTTGCATCAAAGCTGTTATTTTTGATTGTGTACTAGGACTGGAGGTTGCAGATGTCGGGGCAGAGGCAGCAAAGCCAGGCTTTCCAGGAGGTGGTTTTTTAGGTGGCATTCTTTATACCATAAAGAGTTCAGTCAGTATAGAGAGTGGTCAATCAGAAAGGCAAGGCAGCTTTACTTTACTTTTACTTTACTTTTATTTGCGCTTCTAGACCGCCCCCTCTCCCAAAAGGGACTCGTGGCGGTGTACAGTTCATACAAGAAATACAACATATGAATAATTAAATAATTAAAGAGTTAAAATTGTTAAATAGATAGATAGATATGGAGGAGGTTAAAAAGAAGGTTAAAAAGAACTGTACAATTGAGTAAAGTATCTAAATATAGTCTTAAAAACCCCTAAAAATATCCCATAAATTAAATTTAAAAACAGTTCCCCTAAAATACCAGTTAAAAAATATGTCTGCCAGGAGGTAGCAATTATGAATGTGCCAGGCCAGCTAATCGGAACAGGTGAGTCTTCAATTTTTGTCGGAAGGAGCGGAAGTTGGTGGTGGTTCTAATGTCGGGGGGAGGTCATTCCAGAGGGTTGGGCCCATCACAGAGAAGGCCCTACTCCTTGGCGTCGCCCGTTGGCATTGCCTAGTGGACGGCACCAGGAGAAGTCCCTCCCTGTGAGAGCGAATTGGCTGCAGGGATGTGTGTGGCAGGATGCGATCCCGCAAGTAACTAGGTCCTGTGCCATGGAGCGCTTTAAAGATGGTAATCAAAACCTTGAAACGCACCCGAAAAACCACAGGCAGCCAGTGCAGCTCGCGCAGGAGAGGTGTTACGTGGGAGTACCTAGTACTCCCCATGACAGCCCGCGCGGCTGCGTTCTGGACTAGCTGCAGTCTTCGGGCGCATCCCAAGGGAAGCCCCATGTAGAGAGCTAAGAGAGTCCAAGAGACAGAAGGTCCAGGCAGAAGAGAATTTTGTTTCCACTGGCCCTGGTAATAGAGCAAAACTTCCACTCCAGGGAGTTCAAAGAACAGCAATCCACAAGAGACTTATCTGAGCAGCACGGAGACAAAGACCGGAAGCCTGAAGTTTCAAAGGTGGAGTCAGATTTCACATTTCATAAAGACAACGGAGGTGTGCCATCTTGCCCTGCCAGCTTCGGGTTTGGAGGCAACAAATAAAGTTTTCAAAGTTCAATGTTCATAGTTTCCAGATCATCATTGTTTTAGGGCTTAAGTCTGAAAATTCACTTAATTCACTTAATAGGAGCGTGACCTCATTGGTTGGCTCTCCCCCTCCTCCTCCTTTCCCTGGGGCAAAGAGCTAAATCGTTTCCAGCTGCCTGTCCGAGGGGGGGGAATTCCCCCTCCCTCCAGCCGCGCCTCTCCGATTCACGTCGAAAGATTTAAACAGCTGACTTTTTTTTCGTTAGAGTTGTTAGGGTTGTTAAAGGGAATGGAGAAAGTTCACGCCCCACCGCACAGCAGCCGCATCCTTCTAGTTTCTTTTTCTCGGATCGGCATCGTAGCGAAGACGCCGGAGCGTCTCCCCATCGTGCTCCCCGGTGCCTGGAGTGAGGCGGGGGACCTCCCGCTGGCCGCCGCCGATCCAGGGATCCCCCGCGGTGCCGCCCCTTCGGCAGGACGCCTCTACGGGGCGTCCTGTGCCCCCCAAGGAGTGGGAAGCCCACCAGGGAAGCGGGGGGCGAGCAAAGCTTGCTCGCCGCCGTCGGCCGCCGGAACCGGAACCCCCCCATTGCCTCTTAGCGCCCCCCTAAGTCACCCCACCGCCCCCCAGAGGGCGGCCCACTTTGGGAACCACTGAGATAGACTAACACGCCCTTGTACAGGTGCTCATGCAAAACTTCATTTATTAATTGCATAAAAACTGCTGGCGCCTCCTGCAGACCAAACGGGAGTACCCTGAACCAATGTTCCCTCTAATTTTTTTTCAGTGTGTGCGGAAAAGTATAGTGTTTGAGCAGCACATTTTCATGCCTAAGCACCTGAATTTTTTTCACAGATGTTTCACAGAGCAATTGATTTATAGGATCCGAATTGGAATGGAGAAAAATGGTTGCGTGCGTTTGTGTGTATGTGTGTGTGTGTTTGAGTGAGCGAGGGATCCGGTAAGGGAACTGCACCTATTTAGAAAAGAAGGTAAATTATTGCAAACATGATCAGTCGAAGATAAGTATGAGGGGACCACTTCCGGCAGCCGAAGGCGATGGACGCCTGTGTCCGCCTTCTCGCTGCTTCGGTGGGCTCCCCTGAATCCTAGGGGAGTACAGGGTGCCTTGGAGTGGCGCCCTGCCGTAGGGCGGCTTGCTGGGACCCCCTGGAACGGCGGTGGCCGCGGGGGGGTCTCCAGCTTTTCCCCAGGAGCCGTGGAGCGTAGGGAGCGTGCGGAATGCCAACGCGCGCTTCGCCGAGCGCAGCCAGGAAGGAAGCGATTAATTTGAATGCCACAGCTGAAGCGCGATGAGGTGGGGGCTCTCCCCGGGTCTTTTACAGTTTAATACCTTATTGACTGACTTGCAGTTTTTTCTTGAACTTTGTTTCAACCAGTGGAGGAGTCAAAATTGGAGGGGGGAGGGAGTTTCCACCCCCCTCGGAAAAGCGGCACTTGGAAAATCTCTCCCTCGTAAGGGAGAGAGAAAAAGTTTTTTAAAAAAGTTTAAAATACTTTCACTTCCCTTAATTAATGGGGGGAAAAAAACCTTTTTTCCCCCCTCTTTTGACTACAACTGTGAGAGAAAGGATGGTTGAACTGATTCTTCTCTAACTATGCATGGGAACTCCGAGCTTCATGATGGGTCCGAAAAAACTACCACCTGGAAAGGCCTCATTGGCCCGACATCTTCTACGTCCAGCCCCATTGCCCACCAGTCACAACTGGGATCTTTTTTACAGCCTAAAGCCCCTGAAGAAAGTTCAAAGGACTTGTCTACTCAGCAGATGCTTCAGGCCCTCTTAAAGGGACAGGACGAAATGAAAAAACAGCTGCAGGACTTAAATGACCAGCTCAGAGAGACACAACAAAAAACTACACAGAATGAGCAGAGGATAGGTGTACTGGAGGAGGGTGCGGCTGGGATGAGAAGCGACCTGGAGGCAGCCCAAAGGGGGAACGCAGAATTTGAGAATCCTGTGATAAAAACAGAATTTGAAAGGATGTCTTTTTTTCTTAGGTTTCAAAACTTACCAGAAGTCGAAAATGAAGATCTTAAAGAGATCATGACCACAATGTTAGCAGAATATATTAATAGAGATAAACAACAGCTTGGGTGGGATATTGACCTGATTTATAGGATTAATTCAGCTTATGCAAGAACACGTAATGTTCCAAGGGAAGTTCATGTTAAATTTCTTAGAAAAACCACAAGAGATGAGGTTCTAGGAGCTCAAAGGGGAGGACCATTAAAATATAAGGACAAAGAAATAATCATTCTTAAGCAGATCCCAAAGAAAGTAAGAGATAAGAGAAGGGAATATTCCTCCTTAGCAAAAAAATTATACAATAACGGGATTTGGTTTAAGTGGCTTTTACCAGAAGGTATGTTGATTTTTTGGGAGAGCAGTAGAATCAGAATTAATACAGTTGCGGAAGCAGAGGCTTTTATGAAAAAACACACTGCTCTCTTAGGTGACATGGGGGATGCTACACAAGAAACAAAACAGGGAGGGGCTGAGGCTCTGCCAGTGGACGAGGGGGAGGATGCGACAACAAGAAGACTCAGGTCACAAAAGTGAATTGAAACACCATTTCAAATGTTGTTACAATGTACTCTTAAGGAAGTGACAAAAGTAAAATGATTGAAACGTACTGACGATTTTGTGTTAAACATAAAACTGCTAATATCTATCTAAATGTTCATAGTCCTTTATTTTTCCTTTTTGTAAAAGTTGCAAGACCCGGGGGGGCTTCTCCCCCCCCACCCCGCACGATGTAGCTGTCAAAATGTTCCATAACTTCTTAACCCCTTTTCCTTGTAAAACTTTTAAAATCAATAAAAAATTTAAAAAAAAGAAGAAGATAAGTATGAGGGCAGGTTGGGCGGTAGAGGGGAAGGGGGAGAGAGAAAGTGGTAAAAGAGTGGGAGAGAGGAAGAGAGGAAGAGAGGAAGAAAAAAGAGGGAAGAGAGACAGAAAGAGACAGAGAAGGAGAGAGAAAGTGACAGAAGAGTGGGAAAGAAGGAGAGAGAAAGAGACAAAGAGAAAGATGGTGAGCGAGACAGAAAGAGACAAGGAGGAAAGAGAAGGGAGAAGGAGAGAGAAAGTGACAGAAGAATGGAAAAGAAGGAGAGAGAAAGAGAAGAGAGACAAAGAGAAAGAGGATGAGAGAGAAAGAGAGAGAAGAGAGGAAGAGGAAAGAGTAAGAGAGAACATCTCATTTCAACCCTGAGGTGCAAATATTCTCTTTGAGTGGTAATTTTATTTGTCCATTTACTATCCAATACTCTCATTTCTCCTTAAGTTCATCAATAATTCCCTTCTTTTCATTGAATTTATCACAATACCTTGAGAACAACTTTTTCAGCATAGCTTTACAGCTATTTAAAATATATAGTAATTTAGGTCAGGGTTTCAGAACATTAGTCTACTATTTATAAGTCATTAAGTGCAAAGAAACAGAATTCAGAAAGTTGGCTTCCCTTTTTGTAATTGCCTATTGCCTGCTTAATTTTCTACCTACATGTTTGATAACTGATACTCACTGTTGACCCAAGAAGCCCATCATAGAAAGAAACCCTCTCTATGAACTTTGTTGGGTTTCCATGGAATGAAGTTTGATCTTTTTCTCAACCATTCAGTAGCATATTCTTTCTAAGGAGGATATAATCAAGGTAGTTCATAATTGCCTATCAATCTAACAGTATGGCGATTGACAATCTCTTTATATTTCAACTTTAACTCTTTCAGTCTTAAAGGTTTGATGAGGAGAAATCCAAAAATTCTTTTAAAGAGGAAAAAAATGCTTGCACATTTGCACCCATGGAGACATTTATATACACAACACACAGAGAAACAAACTTAACAAAGTGCTAAGTCTGCCCACCAACTCTCTCTCTCTCTCTCTCTTTCTCTCGTGAGAGTGAGCATGCGTATCCCTCCTTCCTTCAGCCCAACACTCTTGCTGGCGTCCCCCGCCAGGCAAGAGGGACTGCAGAGGGTCTCCTCAAGTCTAGGGCAGTGAGTCATTCAATGGAAAAGTTGCCTCTCGGAAGGAATGACCTGGCTTGGCTCCCGCTTTCGATCTGCCGCCCAACAACCGAACGGGGAAGCTAAGAGGCAGGAGAGACGAGTTCTCATGGCAAATCTGAGCAGCCGCTGCTGGGAGCTTATCCCATGCTTTCTCCCAACCCCCACACCCCTTCTCTCAGCTACTTTCTGCCTCGTGGACCTAGAACTGATTGGATCGCTGCTGTCTCCGGGCTGGCTCTCCTCTCCTATTATCGCGGAAGGCGTGTCTCACAAAATCACTGCATGGCAGTTGGAAACTGCTGCGTGGTGTTTTGTTGCCATGTGCGCGGCCGCGCAGCCGTGCAGCTTAGAGGGAACATTGCCCTGAACTGGAAGCATCCCAAAGGGCAGTTTAAAGCAGTTTTCCACTCATCCCCGTCTTTGATTCTGACTCTGTAGTAGGCCTCCCTTAGGTCCAACTTGGTAAAAATCTTCCCCTTTCCCAAGTGGGCTAACATATCCTTCATGAGTGGCAGGGGGTATACATTTTCCACGGAAATTCCATTAAGGTTTTTGTAATTCACACATAAATGAAAGGAGCAGTCTTTCTTTTCTCTGAACAATACAGGTGCGGCCACTCGTGGCCTAGCTGGTTGTATGAAACCCCTTTTTAAGTTTCTGTCAATGAACTTTTGCAATTCCTCCATTTCACGTGGGGTCATCGAGTATATCTGGGGCTTAGGGAGTTTCTCCCCTGGGATGATTTCAATGCTGCAATCAGTGGCGCGGTGGGGGGGGGGTAGTTTGTCGGAGCCCTTTTCACTGAAAACCTCCTTGAGGACCCAATATTCTTTGGGGATTTTCTCTTCTCCTTTAGTCTTTTCCTGCACTGCGGCAGCTAGGTTCGTTTCTGCATTGGCTATGTGGGACATCCTCCCCTTCCCCTCAGGGGGTTTTGCGGAACGAATGCGCAACCACCCTTTCCTCCAGTTCACAGAAGGGTTCCATTTCCGTAGATGGATGGCCGATCCATCCCAGGTGCCACGATGAAACTCAAGGTTTCTTGGTGATCCCCCGTCCTCATTTCTATTGGTTCAGTTACAAAATGGGCAGGGGCACCCCCAGCGATTGACCCATCCAACTGGCAAAAGGCAATGGGCACTTTCAAAGTCCTCAGTCTTTTTTTTAAAAAAATAATTTTTATTAAATGTTTTGATCTTCAAAAACAATAGGGAAGACACAGCAAAGAAAAAAACACACTAAGACAAAACAAAACACAGAACATACATAACAATATACAGTAATTTTACAGCTTTCTCTATCGGCTTTCCTTTTTACCTTTTATAATTCTCCCTTCTGCATTGCCTTCCTCTCACAATAACCTTGTCCTATAATTTAACAAGCATAGTATTAACACTTATAATAGTATTCATTATTTATATCCATATATTTGTATTCTCTATTTTCTGCCTTGGCTTCTGTTTTCTAGCCACTTGTACATTTTATTCCATACTTTATAGAAGTCCGATTCTTCTCTTTCTTTTAGTTCTATTGTCATTTTATCCATTTCTGCGCATTCGAGTATTTTCCTGATTGTAGTTTCATCTGAGGGTGTATTGATTTTTTTCCAGTTTTGTGCAAAGGCAATCCTGGCTGCAGTGAGTATGTGTATGATTATGTATTGAGATCGTTTGTCCATTTTTTGATCCAGCAGTCCTAATAAGAATGTTTCTGGTTTGAGTTCTATTTTTCGCTCAGTAATTTCTTCTAACCACTTCCGAATTTTGCACCAGTACTTCCTTGTGATGGGGCACGTCCACCACATGTGATAGAATGTTCCAGGCTTGTGGTTGTATCTCCAACAATTAGGGGATAAATTTGGGTACATTTTGGCCAATCTCGCTGGAGGCAAATGCCATCTATAAAACATTTTATAGAGATTTTCTTTGTAAGCTGCTGCCGTCGTAAATTTATAATTTCTTTCCCACAGTTTATCCCATTTTTCTAACTCTATATTATGGCCAAAATTTCTTCCCCAGCTAATCATTGTCTCCTTTACCGTCTCTTCCTCCATTTTATATTTTAAAAGAAAGTTATATAATCTAGTGATCATTTTTCCTCCAGTTCCTAGTAATATTTTATCTAATTCCACTTGTGTCTCATATATTCCGTATTGTTCCCGATCTTTTTTAAATCTTGTTTTAATTTTTAGGTAGGGCCACCATTCCATATATATTCCCTGTGCTTTCAGATCTTGTACTGATTTTAGTTCTCCTTTTTCATCTAAGAGGTCTGCATATCTTACCATTTTACTAAGGTCTATAGTATATCGATATGTCATTGCCTCCATGGTTGATAACCAGTTTGGGATTTTCAGGTAGTAGGGTTTTTTTTTTCCCCAGACCCTAAACAGAGCATCCCTTACTACAGTGATGGCGAACCTTTTTTGGCTCGCGTGCCACAAGTGGGGGGAGCGCAGGGGGGTTGAGTGTGGGCGTGCCGCACCCATAATGCAATGTGCGACCCCCCCAGTGCGCATGCGCGCACAACGCACAACCCCCCCATTTTTACATGCTTTTTTCGCCCTCCCCAGGCTCCAGGGGCTTTATAGGAGCCTGGGGAGGGCGAAAAGAGCCTCCCCCGACCCCCCGGAGGCTTCAGGGGTTTAAAATAATTAAAATAATCCTTATGCTAGAAGGACACGATCTCCAACTAGGCTGGCACGGCTTCCTCTGGGAGGGAAAGACTAAATCCCATTCCTACTTTCAGAGACATATAGTAAGGCAGTGATGGCGAACCTATGGCACGCGTGCCACAAGTGGCATGCGGAGCCATTTGTCAGGGCACGCGAGGCGCTGCCCTGTCAGCTGGCCAGCGTGCATGCGCGCGCTGGCCAGCTGTGTTCACCTTTTTAAAAGCTATTTTTCGCCTTCCCCAGGCTCCAGAGGCTTTATAGGAGCCTGGGGAGGGCGAAAAGAGCCTCCCCCGCCCCCCCGGAGGCTTCACGGTCCCTGAAGCCTTCGGAACGCTTAAAACCACCCTCCGAGCAAACCGGAAGTGACTTCCGGGTTTCTCGGAGGGTCGTTTTAAGCGCTCCGAAGGCATCAGGGAAGCCTTGGACGGTCCCTGAAGCCTTCGGAACGCTTAAAACGACCCTCCGAACAACCCGGAAGTTACTTCCGGTTTGCTCGGAGGGTGGTTTTAAGTGCTCCGAAGGCGTCAGGGAAGCCTCCGGACGTCCCTGAAGCCTTCGGAACGCTTAAAACGACCCTCCGCCATCACTGCCTTACTATATGTCTCTGAAAGTAGGAATGGGATTTAGTCTTTCCCTCCCAGAGGAAGCCGTGCCAGCCTAGTTGGAGATCGTGTCCTTCTAGCATAAGGATTATTTTATTTTTTAATTGGATCCAGTCTTTTAACCATGTTAGGGCTGCCGCCTGGTAATATAGCTCCCAATCTGGGAATCCAAAGCCGCCTCTGTTTCTACTATCTTGTAGAAGTTTGTATTTAATACACATTTTTTTCCCTGACCAAATAAATTGGGATAACATTTTATTTAGTAGTTCGAAAAAAAATTTCTCTAATTTAATCGGTATTGTTTCAAAAAGATAGAGTAATTTGGGTAGTGTATTCATTTTGATTGTTGAGATTCTGCCAATTAGTGATATCGGTAGTTTAGTACAATTGTCCAAATCTTTTTGTATCTGTCATAGTAGTTTGTTGTAATTATCTTCTTTTATTGTAATACATTTTGCCGATAGCCATATTCCCAAATATTTAATTTTCTTGGCCCTCAAAATTCCCAGTTTCTCCTCCAGTTCTTCATTTTGTCTTTTGGTTAAATTTTTAGTTAATATTTTAGTTTTCTCTTTATTTATTTTAAGCCCTGCCACTTTACCGAATTGGTTTATATCCTGTAATAGTTTTAGTCCAGTTTCTAGGGGTTCCTCTATGATAAATGCAAGATCGTCTGCAAAGGCCTGCACTTTATATTCCTGTGTTCTTATTTTCAGTCCCTTTATGTCCTTATTTTGCCTGATTTGTGATATCAATGTCTCTAATGAGAGGATAAATAACAGGGGGGATAGCGGGCATCCCTGTCTTACCCCTTTGGTTATGCTGAAGTCTTCTGTTGCTTCCTCGTTTAGTATTATTTTTCTCCTCTGACTTGAATATATTGCTCTGATCATCCCGATGAATTTCTCTCTGAAGTTCATTACTGCTAATTGATTTATAAGAAAATCCCAATTCAGGTTATCAAATGCTTTTTGAGCATCAATAAGTATCAATGCTGCTTGTTTTCCTGGATGTATCTCATAGTATTCTAATATGTCCATTGTTGTGGCCCAGCAGGAGCCGTTGGAGCTGCCACCAGACTCCGAGAGTGAGGGTCCCTATGAGTCGGCTCTGGAGGACCCTGGGCAGGGTTCTGACTCTGAGCAGGGAGCGGAGAGTCTGGTCGGCCACCAGGAGGCGCCTGAGGCATGGAGCAGCGGTGAGAGCCAAAGGAGGGGGGCTCCTGATGCCATGCCTTGGAGCAGTGGGGAGGAGTCACGGGACAGTGACTCAGACATAAGCAAGGAGTTCTTAGATACCCGTTATCGCCACGCCCACAGGCGCAAGGAGCAAGGGCGCAGTTACCAGCGGTAATTGCTCTCAGCTGCTGATAAGTAGACTCCCCTTCAGTCTATAAAAGGATTGATTGAGCATACGCCCTTTGCAGAAGTCAACAAAGGAACTATTCGGAAAGTTCTGTCTTGGAAGCTTAGCATGCTGGACAGCTGCTATCGTGACTCTGTGTCGGAGGGTTCTGAGAGTCTTGTCGTGGTGGATTGCTGCCAAGGATCTGTCTGTCTGTTGGTGCAATAAATCCTGTTGTAGTAGTTTTGGTCTGGAGTGTATTCTGTGTTGGCGAGGGAAGAAGGGGGGTCAGAACAGATTGACTTCTGCCCCAAACGAAGCTCCATTAAGCTGAAATGGAGCAACTACATGCTGAGAATGCCCTCTTGGCACAACAATTGGCTTTGTTGACTGGACAAATAGCCCAGGGGCTTGCTAACCCCCACCCCCCCCAGCCAAGGAGGAAATGTCCAGTGGCTACTCCAGACAAGTTTGACGGCAACCAAAATATGTTTGCAGCGTTCTTGGGACAATGCCAGCTGTTTATCAGCTTGAGAGCGGAGGACTTTCCCACCGACCGGACAAAGGTGGGATTTATTATCAGCTTGCTCTCAGGCACAGCAGCGAGGTGGGCTACTCCCTTGCTTTCTCAGCCAAGCCCCCTGCTGGATGATTTCCAGGGTTTTTGTAACCATCTCAGTCTTATGTTTGAAGATCCCATTAAGGGGGAAACAGCCACCAGACTCCTTAAGGATTTGCAACAGGGCCGTGGTTCTTTGCAGGATTATGTCAGCGAATTCCGGCTGCTTAGTCAGGACTCTGCTTGGAATGAGCCAGCCCTCATGGACACTTTTCAGGATGGCCTGTCAGATGACCTGCAGGACGAGCTTGTGAGGGTGGACAGGCCTCCAACGTTCGACGCGTTGGTTCACTTGTGCCTCCGGATTGACAGCCGGCTGCAGAGGCGGAGGCCTCGCCGAGCGTCCCGGGAGGTTACTAGAGTGCCGGTCCCTCAGGAGACTACAGTTGCACGGGAGGAGCCCATGGAGTTGGGTGCCGCCAAACCCCGCTTGTCACGCACGGAGATGGACAGACGGCGTGCAGGGGGGTTGTGTTTTTACTGTGGGGATCCTGGACACCTGGCTTTGGTTTGCCCCAAAAAGGGTAGGGGGGCTGCGCGGCCTGCGGCCTCCCCCTCAATTCCTAAACAACGTGTAGAGAAACGGGCGGAGCCCGATCTGAGAGAGACTTTAGATTGGGCGCAGGCCGGAACAGAGGTGGAGGGGCCTCCACGGCACATGATTTTAGCAGCGCACATTCTCTTGGGTAGTCCGCAGGGAATTCCGGCCCATGCCTTGGTCGATTCCGGGGCTACCACGAACTTTATGGATGCAGCGTTTGCTACTAAATACAACATCCCTCTGTGTCCGGTGGACCCTCCAATGCGCGTTGAGACCATTGACGGTCGGGTGCTTCTGTCTGGGCCTATCAAGGCCGCCACTCAGCCTTTGCGCTTGATCCTCGGGGAGCATGAGGAGGCCATCCAATTTTACGTGGCTTCGGGCCTGCATTTCCCCGTGGTGTTGGGCTTGGCTTGGCTACGGGCGCACGACCCTCAAATCTACTGGTCGCAGAACTTGATCACGTTCCCGTCCTTGCAATGTGTCGACCACACCCGTCAGGTTTGTGCGGCCCAGGTGCCCAGTTCGCCCGAGGTGACAGTGCCACCGGATTTAGCGGAGTTCGCGGATATCTTTAGCGAACAGGAGGCGGATCAACTGCCACCGCACCGGCCTTACGACTGTCCCATTTACCTAGTACCTGATGCAAAACTCCCGACGGGTCGTTTATTTTCCATGTCTGAGCCGGAGTTGGCGCATTGCGGGACTTTATTGACAAGAACCTTGCCCGGGGGTTTATCCGGCCTTCCTCTTCGCCCTTGTCTGACCCAGTTTTGTTCTGGCAGACTACCATCGAGTTCCTGGGGCACCGTATCTCCCCTGAAGGAATTGCGATGGAGCCAGGTAAGGTGGAGGCGTTACGTAGTTGGCAACCTCCTCGACGTATGAAGGATGTTCAGCGACTCCTCGGATTTGCCAACTATTACCGGACCTTCATCCCCAGCTTTGCTTTCTTGACCATGCCCCTCACTCGGCTCCTGCAAAAGAAAGTGCCGTTTCGCTGGGGGCCCACGGAACAACAGGCGTTCGTGGCCCTGAAGCGCGCTTTTACGAGGGAGCCGATCCTGAAGCACCCTGATCCCCATCGCCCCTTTGTAGTAGAGGCGGACGCATCTGACATCGCGGTGGGGGCGGTGTTATTGCAGGCTCACGCCCCTGATGGTACCCTTTTCCCTTGCGCTTATTACTCTCGGAAACTCAATCCTTCCGAGCGCAATTATACCATCTGGGAGAAGGAATTGTTGGCTATCAAGGTGGCGTTCGAGGCCTGGAGACATCACCTGGAGGTGGCCAGGCATCAGGTCGAGGTCCGGACGGACCATCGGAATTTGGAGTTCTTGACGACAGCGCGTAAGCTGAACCAACGCCAGATCCGGTGGTCTCTGTTCTTTGCCCGGTTCCATTTCAAAGTAACGTACATCCCCAGTGCGTTGAATCAAAGGGCGGATGCCCTGTCTAGAAAGCCGAAGTACTTGGACCCTGCAGACTCACTTCCACCCCGGACGGTTCTACCCATCGAGTCCTTCGCTGCAGTTCAGGAACCCATGGATTTACAGTCTCTGATACGGGATGCGCAGCGGAACGACGGCGGGCAGAGGTAGGACCAACATTCCCGTGGACCTTTGACGAGGACCTTTTGAGGTATCAGGATCGGCTCTATGTGCCTGCAGGGCCCCTCTGTGGACTGGTTCTCTCCCAGTGTCATGACACTCCAGCAGCAGGACATTTTGGCCTTTTCAAAACATGGCACCTGGTTTCCCATACTTTCTGGTGGCCCCGCTTGCGACGTGACGTGCAGACGTACGTCACGTCATGTGTGCAGTGTCGACAGGCCAAGTCAGCAACGGGAGCTCCTCCAGGCTTGTTGCAGCCATTGCCGACCCCGGACAGACCCTGGGGGGCTGTGTCCATGGACTTCTTGACGGAACTGCCTCCATCGTCAGGTTTTCCCACGGTCCTTGTGGTGGTGGACATGCTCACCAAGATGGCACATTTCATCCCCTGCCGGAGATTGCCAACAGCCCCCGCCACCGCCCGCATGTTCTTCCAGCACGTGTTCCGGCTACACGGCCTGCCTGACCGGGTCGTATCAGATTGTGGGACACAATTCACGGCCCAGTTCTGGAAAGGGCTGATGGCCGCTCTTCCTGAACCAGCAGCAGAACAATTGGGCGGAGTACCTGGCCGTGGCGGAGTTTGCGTTTAACAAATCGCAGCACACCTCCACACGGACGACGCCTTTCATGACGAACGTCGGGTACCACCCTCGTTTTTTCCCTCTCACCCCAGTGGACTCTCCGGTCCCCGCAGTGCAGGACTTCCTCTCTGAGCTCCAGGCGGTCCACCAAGTGGTGCACCGCTATCTGATGCAGGCAAAGGAGGACTACAAGCGAGTAGCGGACAAGTTTTGACGTGCGGTGCCGGAATTGGCTGTGGGTGATCGCGTGTGGCTGTCCACGCGGCATCTTCCGTCCCACTGGCCGACGAGGAAGTTGGACCACCGGTATCTTGGGCCGTTCCCCGTGGATGCCATTACCAACCCGGTGGCCTATCGCCTGACCCTCCCGCGTTTGATGCGAGTGCACCCGTTGTTCCATTGCTCGATCCTGATCCCTGAACGGTCGTCTTGTCCTCTCCGACGTCCCTCTTCACCCCAGCCGTATTCGCGTGAGGTGGACACACAGCCATCGCACAGAGTGACCCGGATCCGTGACTTGAGATGGCTCAAGGGACGGTTCCAGTATTTGGTCAAACTGGACGGACGAGGGATCGGACGGGGGGACCTGGACTGATGCGACGGCTGTGAATGCCCCTGCTTTGGTGCGGGCCTATCATGCGCAATTTCCCTCGAGGACGCATCCCGAGCATCAGACCCGGGGGAAGGGCCCTGTGGTGAGGGATAGTGTTGTGGCCCAGCAGGAGCCGTTGGAGCTGCCACCAGACTCCGTGAGGGTCCCTATGAGTCGGCTCTGGAGGACCCTGGGCAGTGTTCTGACTCTGAGCAGGGATCAGAGTGTCTGGTCGGCCACCAGGAGGCGCCTGAGGCATGGAGCAGCGGTGAGAGTTAAAGGAGGGGGGCTCCTGATGCCATGCCTTGGAGCAGTGGGGAGGAGTCACAGGAATAGTGACTCAGACATAAGGAGGGAGTTCTTAGATGCCCGTTATTGCCGCGCCCACAGGCGCAAGGAGCAAGGGTGCAGTTACCGGCGGTAATTGCTCTCAGCTGCTGATAAGTAGACTCCCCTTCAGTCTATAAAAGGATTGATTGAGCATACGCCCTTTGCAGAAGTCAACAAAGGAACTATTCGGAAAGTTCTGTCTTGGAAGCTTAGCATGCTGGACAGCTGCTATCGTGTCTCTGTGTTGGAGGGTTCTGAGAGTCTTGTCGTGGTGGATTGCTGCCAAGGATCTGTCTGTCTGTCGGTGCAATAAATCTTGTTGAAGTAGTTTTGGTCTGGAGTGTATTCTGTGTTGGCGAGGGAAGAAGGGGGGTCAGAACTGTCCATTATTGTTCGTATATTGTTTTTTATGTGTCTGTTGGGTAAAAATCCGTTTTGGTCTGGGTGTATGATTCCGTTTAATATATTTTTAATTCTTTCCGCCATTGTCATAAATATTTTATAATCAGCATTTAGCAGCGAGATTGGCCTATAATTTTGGATCTTTTGTTTTTCAGCATTGTCTTTGGGAATTAGTGTTATTAGTGCCTCCATCCAGGATTTTGGTGTCTTAGCTCGTTCTAATACTTCATTATACATTTCTAATAATATGTTCTCTAATGATTTGTGCAATTCTTTATAAAATTCTGCTGGAATTCCGTCTGGGCCCGGAGTTCTATTATTTTTTTGTTTTTGGATTGCCCTTTTTAATTCTAGCCTCGTTATTTTCTCATTTAATGTTTCTTTTATTGGTTCCGGTAGGGTTGGAAGATTCCTCCTCTGGAGATATCTTTTAATATCCTCCTCTTCTATTTCCTCTCGGCAGTACAATGCTTGGAAGTATCTTACTGTTATACTTTTTTTTTCTTCCTTTTGGTGGTGTATCACCCCTTTTTCATCCTCTAGTTGCTGTATTAATTTCTTTTCTTTCTCTTTTTATAGTTTATAGGCTAGCCATCTCCCCGGTTTATTGGCATTTTCGAAATAATTTTGCCTACTTGATCTAATTTTCTGGGCCACTTCTTCTTGTGTAATTAAGTTTAATCTATGTTTAATTATTTCTTTTTCTTCTTTGGCTTCTTTGTTTTGAGGTTCTTTCTGGAGTTTATATTGTAATTTGCCCAGTTTCTCCTGAAGCTCTGTATATCGTTTCTTTTTATCTTTGTTTCTTCTTATTGTATATGCTATTGTAATGCCTTGCACATAAGCTTTAGTTGTATCCCATAGGTTTTGAATGGTTGTCTGTTCATTCCAGTTTTCTTTTAGGAAAAATGCTAATTCTTTTTCCACATATTGTACATAATTATTTTCTTTTACAACCATCTCTTTTTCCTTTTTGCTTCTCCTTTCCATTTGATTATTAATGAGTTATGGTCTGCCCACATGTTCGGTGTTATTTCTACCTCTTCTACATCTTTCTCCATTTCTGGATCCATCCACACCATGTCAATCCTGGACCATGAATTATGGGGGTTTGAAAAGAATGTGTATTGACTCTTCTGTGGATTGATTTCTCTCCAAACATCATCTAGATTTAGTTTAGTTTAGTTTAGTTAGTTTAGTTTTGGGCCATTTCAAAGAATGTATTTGGTAGAGTTCTCCTTTCATAGTTTTTTTTTATTATCCGTTTTATAGTCTTTCTTTGGATCTACCACTGCATTGAAGTCCCCTAGTAGACATATGTTATCTAGTTCCAGTTCTGCAATCCGTTTATGTACTTTACTATAGTATTCTTTCTGGTTCGTGTTTGGTGCATATATGACTGTAATTAATACTCTTCTTTGTTTTATTGATACTTCGATTAATAATGTTCTTCCCTCTTCATCTGCATATACCTGTTTAGGTTTTAGCCAGTCCTTTATATATACTGCAATTCCTCTTTTCTTTGTATCAGCCAGGGCCAGATGTAATTTTCCTAATTTTGGAGATTCCAGAGTACTACCATTTCCTTTTTTAATATGAAACTCCTGTAGACATGTGATATCCATGTTTTGTTTTTGGAGCTTAGAAATTGTTTGTCTTCTTTTTATAGGTGAATTTAGTCCATTTGTATTGACCGATATTAATGTCACTTCTTTCTCCATCCTGTTACTTGTTTATCGCCTTCGTTCCTCTACTTGGTTTTGTTTCCCTTTGGTTTCTTGTCCTCACTCCTTCTCTTTCCTGGGCTGCTGTATCGGTCTTCTTTCTCACATCTTGGTCTAGTCCTTTTTCCTCCATCAGCTGCTCCTTTTGGCTTTGGGTTTCCAACTCCTCTCTGCTGTCTGATTCTCCCTCTATGTAGTGTTCATAGAATTCCCGGGCTTTCTCTACGGTGTCAATCCTTATTTTCTTATCTTGCCAAGATATTAACATACCTTCCGGTATCAACCAGTGAAACATTATTTTATATTTTATCAGTTGTGTAGAGAGGAATTGGTAGTTCCTTCTTTGCTCTCTGATTCTCTTTGGTATTTGTTTAAGGGTTATGACTTCTTTTCCTTTATGGCAAGCTGTTTGTCCCTTGTTCTTTTGTAAATTTCGTCTCTGACAGCTTTTATGGCAAATTTTACGTGTATTTCACGGGGAAACTTATAACTTTGTGCATAATTAGTATGCACTCTATAGATTTTATCAATATTGTTCCTCGGTTCACTTTTGTCCATTTGCAGTTGGTCAGCTAGAAGATCACTCATGAGTTTTGGTAGATCCTCCTCTTTTGTCTCTACTATTTTCTGAAATTTTAAATAGAAAGAGGATCGTTCTAATTCTAAATGGACTATTGCCTCCCTGAGCTCTCTGTTAACTTCTGTCAGTCTTTCTTCTGTTTCTTCCAATTTCTTTTCAGTTTGTTCTGTCCTAGCTTCTATCATTTTTATCTTCTGCTCATTTTTAGCTATTGTTTCCTGTATCTTTCCCATTCTGTCATCCAACTTCTTTATATCATCTTTCACTTCCCCTAGATCGCCTTTCACTTCCACTAAATCGCCTTTCACTTCCTCTAAATCGCCTTTCATGTCATCATGATTATTAGTTATTGATTCTTGTGTTTTTATCATAAATTCCTGAATCATGTTTAATGAGGCTTGTAGGCTTTGTAGGGTTGGTACAGATCCTGGTTTTTCACTGCTCGACAGGTCTGTTGTTAACTTCTGCCTTGCTGGAGAGGCTACCATTGGCAGTGTTTTCTTTACAGCTTTGGTAGCTGTGGATGTGTTTGCCATCTTTAGCTTTTGGAAAAAAATATTCCACAATACCATAAGTTTCCAATTTTCACACTAGTTCTTTCCCTAAGTACTGTCCCTTCTCCTCTCTCTCTCTCTTTTTTTTAAAATCTGATATTTAACAATAGTAAGGTTATATAAGTCACTGATTAAATTCAACCCTTGATATCAATTTTCTATAGACAATTATAGAAAATTATATAAACAGCTATAAAATGAATCACAATTATAGATTATTATAGTTAATTATTATAAATTGTTCTAACTTAATTGTATTAAAGGGGAAGAGGGAGCAACGGAGAGAAATAGATAAATATTTGTAATATCTATGAAATTGTTAAATAATCTATTACACTTTTTGCTATATATATTTGCTAAAAGTTCATAAATATATTAATTGATATATGCAGTCAATAAAATTAATTAAAGGTTATTATTAATCGACAATTCCTATTTTAAAGCTAGGTAAATTTTCTAATATGCAGTAGTAAAAGAAGTAAAAGTAGTAAAAGAAGTGGCTATAAATTCTATCTTGTTTTAAATATACTTAAATCTACATTAAATATATGTGGGATATGGATATATAAAATGTATAGTTTATAAAATATTAAATTCTTTGATCTGGTGAATATAACAATATTAAAATACCCTAAGTAATATAGAGATATCAGAAGTACACAGAGCTGATTATGAATGAGTCCAATCCAAAGTCCTACGTTGGGAATACAACAGTTCTTTTTCCTCTATCTCTCTACAGTCTTGCAAATTCTGTTCTCTGTGCTTTCAAAATGACTTCTGTATTCAAAATTGCACAGTCATTGTCTCTCTCTCTTTCTTTCTTCTGCCTTTTTCTCTTCTATTGCGAAAAGGAAATGTTCTTTCCTTCTTTCACAATTCGTTCACCACCCACACAAAACTCTCAGTTTATATCACCGTAGATCCAGTCTCAGATATCAGTAGAATTCTCCACTCAGCAACTACAATCCATTTCATTCTCTACAGATTCTGCATCATCTTACTGCTTCTGCTCCTCACAGTTTAGTTCAGGCATCGTTTGTTTTCTCTTTATTGCACTATTGTAAATTCCACCAACTTGGAGAAGTGTCTCGGAGTATCAAATTTTTTAACACTGTCCGCCGATAGATTCTGCTGCTTCTCACTTTTTACTCCTTCCACCGATAATCAGGCTGTCACATCTCCGGACCAGGCCGTGACCACGCCATGACAGCTGGTGTCTTCTGTATCGGATTTCAGGGATTTCACCTTACGGAACGAGGGACGCCTTTTCCTCCGTCACTGCTGGGTTTTCCCCTCTTTAAAGCTGTCCTCACCAAGCCTCAGCTTCGCTGTTAACAGCCTCCAGACACGAAAAATCAGACAGGGGGAACGGAGAGTCATCGCCTGGAACTGCTCCAATGTGACGTCACCTCCAGAAGTTCCTAAAGTCCTCAGTCTTAAACCCATTTTCTCTACCACCTCCGGGCTGATTATACATCGGGTGCATCCAGAGTCTAAAAGGGCCAGCATCTTCCCCTGGGGTCCAGTTGATGACACTTTTAATTCTACTGGGATGGTCATGGGGCCTGATCGAGGACTCACCGAGTGGTCATCATCTGAATCATTTTCACTTTCTCCCGTGGAAGAGGAGGGTTCCTTCTCCTCCTGGCCTGGAGGAAGGACATCAGCACCTTCCACGCCTTCCAGGGCAGTTTCACAGCGTCTCCCTAGCTGCCAGCCAGGTTCCTCCCCACCAGCTGGGGTCAGCATATGCACAAACAGCTCACAAAACTCCTGTGTGTACTCAACCTCACGCCTCCCCTCCTGGGTTAAGGGTTTCATCCTGCTTTTCGCCTTTTGATTTAGGAGGGGGTCATCAAAACGTTTCCTCAGGGCAGTCATAAACTCCTTGTAATCCCTCAGCAGGGGGGAATCAGCATTACGCGCGGCTATCTTCCAGGCAGCCGCTTTGCCTCCCAAAGCTATAGTAACACTTCTTACTTTGGCAACTTCCGATGAGAAAACTTCCCCATACTCTTGCATGTAATCCCAAACTTGCAGTAAAAAACCCCACAGTTCTTTGGGATCTCCTCTGGAGTTCACTCCAAGTGGAGGAATCGGAGGTATCTGGTGCCTTCGGGGGTTTTCCCCCCTCCTTGGGGGAGCTCGAACTGCTGCTGATGTGGCTGGGGCCCTTCCCTCTTGCCCAGCTCCGGGAGCTGTTCCCAGGGACGTTTCAGGGCTAACCAGGTCTTCTGCTCCCCCCTCCGCTTGCTCGGCTAATCCACTCTCCCTTTCAGTGAGACTTACACGGACGTGCCATCGTTCCCAAGATTCCTGAAGAAGGTGTAAAGCCTGGGTCATCATGAGATCCTCTCTTTCTGCTGCCTGCCAGTCATCTTCTGGTTTTCGGCTGGTTGTGACACTTGCCATTCTCTTCTCCTGCTTGTTGCAGGGGTTAGACATTTGGATCCTCCCCCCATGGAAGCTTTCAACTCCGGGATGGGTGCGAAGTCAGATCTTGCTTAATGTCAGGCATGCCTCCTTCAATATCCAAGAAAGAAAAACCTCAACTCCATGTTAATAGAGATAAAGTACTTTTACTAGATATGAAGTGAAAGCAGCTAAAAGGAAAGCAAGATCTGTGCCAGAAAGGCGGGAACATATACATATCAAACATTTACCCAGCACCCTCCCCCCAATTCCCCAACCCAGTGTCCAATCTGCAACTCCCTAAGGTGTCGTGGGGTGCATCTTCAAACAGCCTCATCAAGTTGGTATGTGAGACGGTTGTCCTTGACCAAGTCCAAACATCAGCCACCAGCATGCGCAGAAGATGGTGAGAACAAGACTCCTCCAGTACAATATTATTCCCTTCCCCAATACCATGCCCCCCCCCGTTCCTATGGCAGCCAATAGTAAGCAAGCGTAGCAAAGCAGCCGTAACAAAGTAACCAAAACAGAGGCTGACAAATGGATAATCTGTAAATTCCCCTTGGGTAAGCCCAATTGTGAAAATTAAAAAGATACAAACATTTTGAGGGTTGCCTTATCCACTAGTGCTGTGATGGCAAACCTATGGCACGTGTGCCACAGGTGGCACGCGGAGCCATTTGTTTTTATAACAAAAGTTTTATTGGTTTTTTTCAAATATTTTGGGGAAAAGGGTACATAAGTGTGGGAAAATTTTTTTTGACAGCTACATCATACGGAAGGTGGTACTTCCCCGGAATCTTGCATCTCTTTCATATTTTATATATATCAAAATATCATTGTTACATTCATATTAGCAGTTATTTTACTCAATTCTTTGACATCTTCAACCATACTTTATATCACTTCTACATTTCATTATATTAGCAATTGCGATATGTTTTTAATTCATTTCTGTGACCTAAGTTTCATTGCTGTCTCCTCTCCCCTGTCTGTTGGCTGAGCCAAGGCTCCTCCCCCCTTCATGTCTTGCGTGCCGTCTCTTGTTTCACCTAGGAGGTCCTTATATTTTCCCATGAAGGCTTCTGCCTCCACCACTGTGTTAATTCTCACTCTACCCCCCTCCCAAAAAATCAACAAGCCTTCTGGAATTAACCACCGAAACCAGATATTTTTTTCATATAGCTTTTTAGTTAGAAAGAAGAATTTCTTCCTCTTATCTCTTATTCTTTTTGGTATCTGTTTCAGAATGGTTATTTCTTTGTCCTTATATCTTAGAGGTTCCCCCCTTTGAACTCCTAGAATCTCATCTCTTGTAGTCTTTCTAAAAAACTTAACATGTGCCTCCCTTGGAACATTGTGTATTCTAGCATATGCTGAATTGATTCTATATATCAGGTCAATATCCCACCCTAGCTGCTGTTTATCTCTTTTAATATAATCTGCTAACATTGTTATCATAGTCTCTCTTAAGTCTTCACCCTCTGTTTCAGGTATATTTTGAAATCTAAGAAAAAAAGACATCCTTTCAAATTCCATTTTTTCCATGTAACTCTCAAACCCAACATTTTTTTTTGTAAAGCCTTCATCTCTTCTCCCACCCCCACAGCACCCTCCTCCAGAGCATTTATTTTTTGACTATTTTGTGAAGTCTGTTGTTGATTCTGCCTGAGTTCTTCCTTTAAGTCCGCCAGCTGCTTTTTTATTTCGTCCTGTCCCTTTAAGAGTGTCTGAAACATTTGGTGGAACGTTTCTTGAGACTGCTGTTCCCCCTCGGGAGCTTTTGGTTGCAAAAAAGAGGTTAATTGCGTTTGCGGGGGAACCGGGCTTGAGACAGCAGAAGATGGAGCAGAGGCTGGTTTGGGTGGAGGCTTTTTTGCAGGCATTTCAAAGTTCCAAAAAAGTTATAGGTCTAAGCAGAAAAGATGGCGTCTGTAGGAGCGCGCCGTCAGGGGGGGCCAAGAGACAGGCAAAGTCCAGTGTGGGATATCGATCTTCAATACGGCTCCCCTCTGGTTAAGGTCAATTTTTCCCAATCCAAGGAAGAGTTGTACAAGGAGATTCCTCTAGGGTTCACCCGGGTTTTATAATTCCAGCCCAAAAAGTTTTTCAGAGACGACAGTTCATTTGTAATGACAACAGAAACAGGGGAAGAAACGCCATTTTGGCTCAGCCCTCCCCAGGGATCGGAGAACAGTCATTTAGAAAGTTTCCATTCATAGCTTTTTAGGTCAGCTCACTTTCTTTCTTCCGCAATTGTTAAAAAGGGTTGTTACCCCATTGCTTGAAAGAAGTGAATATCAAAGGGTTTTTTCCCCCCAATTCTCCCTCTCTCCTCCGAGAGAGAGAGATATCGTATAGAGCCTCTTTTCCGAGAGGGGCGGGAGAGCAAACCCCCCTCTCCAATCTTAACACTTCGCAAGGATCAAAGAGTCTTAAGGATACTGCTAATCCTCATTTACTTAGTTGTTCAAAGAAAGTAAAAAGAAAGACACCGGGGGGGGGGGGGTTCCCCACTCACCGCATTTCTGCTGTTGCCTTCAAGTGGAGCGTTTTCTTCCGATCTCCTCCGGACGAAAGCGTGCATGGCAGGCGCCCCCCCCAAAAGCCTCCCAGTGCCTAGGGCAAAGCTGGCAGCCCCCCTGCAGCCGCCGCTGCTCCAGGGGGCTCCAGCAAACCGCCCCCTCGGCAGGACGCCCCTACAAGGCATCCTGTGCCCCCCCTGGATCAGGGGGGGCCCACCGGGACGGCGAGCGGCGGACAGCATGTCCGTCTTCCACAGAAACAGGAAGTAGAATGCGGAGCCATTTGTTAGGGCACGCGAGGCGTTGCCCTGCCAGCTCCAGCGTGCATGCGCACGCTGGCCAGCTGACTTTGGCCTTCTTTTTCGGCCGTTTTTCGCCCTCTGGGCGAAAAACCACCCAACGTGCAAACCGGAAGTTCAGGAATGGACTTCTGATTTGTGCGTTGGGCTGTTTATCACGCTCTGTAGCCTTCAGGGAAGCCTCCTGAAGGCTCCCGAGCACGGAAAACGGCCTTACCGGCAATCCAGAAGTGAACAGTGAACCCAGCAAAACAGTGCTGAGAAGGGGAAAAGGGAGCCTTTTTTTCCCCCTCTTAGCGCTGTTTTGGGACGGGAGTCTTTTTTCCCAGGCCCCAGCACTGTTTTGGGATGGGTGGCCAAAAGGGGATGTTGTGCACGCATCCGTGGGGCAAGCGGGGGGGGGTGTGTCGCACGTGCATGCGCGTGAGCACGGATGTACAGGGGGTGCGGCGCGTGGGAGGGGCATTGCATTATGGGTGTGGGTACATGTGTGTGTGCGGCAGCGCATGTGTGCTTTTGGCACGTGAGGAAAAAAAGGTTAGCCATCACTGCACTAGTGGCATATTTTTCATGGTATTTTGGTAAAAGATTTCGTGGATTGGTTTATCCACTGATCATCTTTTCTGTGAGTGTAGTAATTTAAGTTGTAAACAGAGTTCTGACTTTTTCTTCTATGTAAAATATAATTTATGATAATACTATATTTAGTAGCGTTATATGTCTTTTTAGTGATTGCTTTCTTCATGAATGTTTTAGGAACCCATGTTTGAATGTCTATGGAGATTCTCAGTCATCCCGGTCATGGTTGTCCCAAAGGTGCTTTTTCAGGAGGCAACTGGACTTTCTGGTTTTGCTTTGAAGACATTTTGCTTCTCATCCAAGAAGCTTCTTCAGCTCTTACTCTATGGTGGGGAATGGGAGGATTTATACTCCTTGCAGACCGCTCGTCATTTGCATTCTTTTAGAGCAGTGTTTCTCAAACTTGGCGAGTTGAAGTCCACAGGACTTAAAGTCACCAAGTTTGAGAAACACTGTTTTAGAGCACGGGTGTCAAACTGGATCGCATCATGCGAGATGACGTGAAGCATCGCAACGGTGTTTGCCTTGGCGGAGGCGGGGTGGGCAGGACTGGGGAGACCAGAGTTCAAATCCCAGGCAGATAAGAAGCTTATTGTGTGACATTGAGTCAGTTGAATCTGTGTACCTTATAGGATGCTGTGACAATCCAGCAATAGCTGTTTACCAGTAAAATTTATTTAGTATGATTTTTTTTTTACACATTTTTTTTTACACATTATACCAAAAACAGCTTTCAGGCACAAACTATACATTCAAGATAAGCACATGAGAAAAATGCAAATTAGTATAAAATCTAGGATTTGATATTTGGGGGGGGGGGGTGTTGTCAAATAAAACTTTGGTAAAATGCTACTAAATTCCCAAGAAAAATAGGTAAAGATTAAAAAAACATATCTGAAATCAAGCTTATTGACAGCAATATAGAAGTGCTTTTCCATGGTTGTGTTGTGCAGTGTGTGCTCAATCAAGCCTACAGCTGTAGAGTTCCCTGATGGTCTCCCACCCAAATAATAATAACCGGCTCTGACTTTTCTTAACTTTTTTCAGAATCTGCCAAGGTCAGCTAGGTGCTGCTGTTTGCTGTAGATTTAACAAAAAGGGAAATAAGCATAAAGTGTGCTCTCTTGAGGAGATGGCAAAGACACCTCCTCTCTTTGGGGTATAGGTACAAAGTGAAGTTATGAACCTTTGGAAGAGGAAGTGACCTGGTTTTTAGAAGATGGAACAGGAAGAGTAGAGTAGAATCTTTATTGTCACTTTAAATTAACACTAATCAGCATACATTAAAATGAAATTTCATTGCATTCAGCTCTCAAAAGATAAACCATTATACATACACCCACATACACACACATATATGACGCAGAGAAACATCAGTCTAGTTCAGATGTATACATATACATGGTGAAAAAAAGAATCCTGTGAGTTTACAAGATGGACGGCATAAGGAATGAAGCTGTTACAGAATCTAGTAGTTCTGCTATATATATTTTGTAACCTCCTCTCAGAGGGGAGCAACAGAAACTGACCGTGAAGTGGGTGTTTGGGGTCTCTAACAATGCTTTGAGCTGTAAGTACACAGCACTTATAAACAGTATCCTGAATAATGGGATGCGAGCTTTTGATGATTTTGATTTTCCAGCTGAGCCCAGCTTGTAACATTTCCTTTCCAGGTGCCTACGGTGGACTGATGGAATGCCCCTCAGCCTCCATGTCTCCCAGCTCAGTCTCTATTTCTGCCTCACACTTTGATTCAATGGAGCTGCCTCCTCCTCAGCTGCTGCCTCGGGTGCCAGTCAATGAAGGGCAATTTTCCACTGGCTTCCCCCATACAACTTTCCCCGAAACCCCTGAAACCACAGGTAATGTGTTGAAGTGGGATGAGTTTGTGCTTGGTCTAGATTTGAGGAGGACCAGAGGAATCTTTTTCCCCCTGCTGGAGCTCCTATTGGGAATGGCATAATGGTGGAGGACAAACAATAGTCGGCAATCCCTACAGACAAGCCCAAAGTGGGCAGGGTTTGTATCACTTAGCTTGAACTTTCTTCTTCTGAGATAACCTCTGAAATTCTATGCCATCTGGTCAAGGTTTCCCTTGGGCCATGCAACTTTAGCGTCTTCTTGGGTTGAATGTTGTGGAAATGAGATCCAGATTCCTCTGAGTGAGCTTTGGCCATCTTCTGTTGCTTTTCTCCTTGCTCAGGTTCCTTCCTCTTCCAAGGGGAACCCGACCCGGGCGGGGGTAGTGTTGGTGACACTGAGCACCCACTCTCTGAATACCCATGGTTCCATGGCACCCTGTCCCGTCTCAAAGCCGCCCAGTTGGTATTGGCAGGAGGAGCAAGCAGCCATGGTGTCTTCCTAGTGCGTCAAAGTGAGACACGGCGGGGTGAATACGTCCTGACCTTTAACTTCCAGGGGAAAGCCAAGGTGAGTGTAGTGGGGGGAATCTATCAAATGGTGCTTATTTTATTTATTTATTAGATTTCTTTGCCTCCCATCTCACCTCAAGACTTAGAGGCTTTGGGACAGGATAGGCTGGAATCTGGTTCAGGAGTAGTTTCCCACTCAGCCTCCTTTTCCTACCCGTAGCATCTGCGCCTCTCCCTGAATGAAGAAGGCCAGTGCCGTGTTCAGCATCTCTGGTTCCAGACTATTTTTGACATGCTGGAGCACTTCCGGGTCCACCCCATCCCCCTCGAATCAGGGGGCTCCAGTGATGTGACACTTGTCAGCTACGTGGTTGCTTCACAAAGGCTGCATGGTGAGTGTAGGATGAAGTGGGGCTGCAGGGTGGAAAACAGCATAGACACTATTGCTAGTCCATATCATGCTCCAGCTCCCTCCATTTTTTTCCATTGTCATTCCAGTCTGCCCTTCCTTTGTTGCCCCGCTCCTTGTCCATCCTGTCTTCTCTTCCAGCCCTATGTAGTAGGAGGGAGGATAAACCCGTTCACCCTTATGTTCACTACTCCCTCTCTTCCTCACCCCCAATCCCTATTTCTGATGTGGGCATCTCTGTCACAGGCCGGGACCGGGCTGGGAGCCGAGCACCAGTTTCTGGGTTCAGTGGGGACTCCAACTCGTCCCCCAACCTCATCTCCATCCTTGCTGCTGACTCCGTGGGTGACTGCGTGTAAGTGTGCAATAGCTACCACAGGAGGAAGGCAGGGATACGACCGTGTGTGTGTGTGTGTGTGTGTGTGTGTGTGTGACGGCCCCCACGCCATAGCCATCGCTATCCATGGGTCATGTGAATGCAGTGTCTACACCATCCACTGTGTCTGACACCAGGAGGCAGGGAAGAGATTTCAGGGGCTCCTTCTGGCATTTCCAGGAAGGACTAAGAAAGGCTTCTGTACAGAACTCTGAAGAGTCGCTAATAATTTCCCCAGCTGAACGGAACTATAGTCTGGTTTGGCATAAGGCAGCTTCTAGTGTTCTGCAGAGAGATTTTAGAACTATTGTTTCAATTATAATTTGGCCAACTCCTTCTATAATTCAATTGTATTAGATATAGCAGAACTCTGCAGAAAAGCCTCACTTGTGATGGAGAACACAAAGTTAAAGATTATCTACCCAAACTCCAAATAATAGTACTGCTGCCTCTTTTACTTGCGGCTTCTAGAAATTTACTAACTCAGGTGGTTGAAACAATCTTGAATTTGGTGATCTCTCTCTCTCTCTCTCTCTCTCTCTCTCCCTCCCCTCCCCCCCTCTGTCTGTCTGTGTCTGTCTGTCTGTCTGTCTGTGTCTCTCTCTCTCTCTCTCTCTCTCTCTCTCTCTCACACACACACACACACACACACACACACGGTTATAATGTAACATGAAGAATACTATTTATTAAACCAGTTTTCCACCAAACAGATCCTTCAATATGGTTTGGGTTAGACTGTCTTCCCCATTTGGTTGGTGTTAATGAGAGTTATAATCCAAGACAGCTAATGAATTCTAGGTTGGAGAAAAGTTTATTAGGGCCATTGAGAGTGAAAAAATGGCCCGCATGACTGCCTTAACTTTTGTCCCTGCTATGAAGCACAGGAAGGTGTCCATAGTTGAAAAGTCTTATAGCTCCTAAATATGTTATAGAAATAAGGTAGGTACTGTATATTGCTTAGGTATTATCTCGTAGAGGAGACAAAGAAAGGTACAACATACCAGTATTTCTGAAATAGCACATGACATTTGTAACAGACATTTATGCTCTTTAAAATTGTCAGTTTGTCCATCTTTAAACAGTAGAATATTCAGCATTAATTATGTAGGTTGGAGTTTCATGGCACACTAGGACAAAACAAATCATATTATGGTTTTCACTTGGTATATGTAGCCATTTCTTAAAGTAGTTTAGTGAATGAATTATCTAATATTGCCAGCATAAAATACATGAAGAATCCCTTCAAATTTTAGAAGTATTTCAAATTCTCTCTTCTTCATGTTCTAATTCTCATATATCACAGTATGTTGCCAATATTCTGTGAGAATTGTACAGAGCAGTGTTTCTCAACTTTTATCAACTTTAAGATGTATGGACTGCAACTCCCAGAATTCCTTGGCCAGACAGTTATGGAATTATGGGTGTTGAAGTCCACACCTCTTAAAGTTGCTGAGGTTGAGACACACTGGTGTAGAGTAATGGATAGAAATTTCAATGCTACATTTATCATGCCTTCCATCTCTCCATAATTATCAACCTTTTTCAATTAATATTTGGAATCACAGTCTCTGAATGGTATCTCTCAAATAAGAAAAAAACCTAAAACATTACAAAAGCTTAGGATTTCACCTTGTTGAATGATAGTTCAAAGAGCTTTATGTCCTTAAAATGCACTAACTGTAGACTGACAGTAAAAACACCTAAAATTAAATAGGTAAGATGGTTTTGAGTAAGTGATAGTCCTCATAATAATTTAGTTCAAACAATTTCTGGCCCACCAACTAACCAAAGGTTTGCCTACAAATGATTTAAGCTCACTTTATGCAGAAGCACAGTGCTTTACACCAATTTTGCATATTATAATGGCTTATAGAAAACACTTATTTTGGTGTTGCTTGTTTTAAATGTGGAGCACAGCCCCAAGGCATAATAATCAGCCCCTGTCTTTATACAGTCTTTCAACAATAGTAACATGATTTCATTCAGGGGCTACTACAGAAAACAGGTTTTGGAAACCAAATCAGAACAATAAAACCATTTCCAGACAATTCTTGAATGAGGGGTCCTTGGTGCTCTCTGAGCTTGCTTGTTTTCTTGCAGATGTTTCATTACCCTATCTTGATAACGTCATTAGTGCTAGTTACCTAGTTTGGGTAATGAAATATCTGCAAGAAAACAAGCAAGCTCAGAGAGCACCAAGGACCCCTCATTTCAACCCTGAGCTACAAATATTCTCCTCTATTAATTCCTGAATGATTGCATTTGACAAGCATTGGATACCGTAACATAGTTTATGCTAAAACTGCTCATGGAGAGTATCTTGCTGAAATAATACTGGTTCTCAGTGTTTACTCCCTCTTCCTGCCTTAACCCCAGACCATCCTATCTCTCTGTCTGTCCATCTGTCTCTTCTCTCCCTCCACAGAGCTGAGCATCTCTCGTAACCTGCCACTGCCACCTCCTCTCCCTCCAGCCCGGCCACCTCATGCTCCTCTGGACCATGGATTGCTGGAGTCTAAGGGGCAGACTGAGGAGGAGGAGGCTCAGATGGAGCCAGAGGTGGATGAGGGAGCATCTGTGAGAGTTGGGGGATACCTTCCTCTGCCAGAGGAGTCAGAAGGGAAAGTCAGGGCTGTGAACAACCAGTACTCTATTGTTTGAACCCAGTGGTGATGCGAAAAAAATAAGGGAACAAGCCCTTTTGCTCTAACCATTACTAGATGGACCATCTGATGCTGACCATAGGTATCAGATAGGCTTGAACACCCAATAGGCTTCTAGACTTTCCTTGAGAAATCTTTGCGGTGGGAATGGAAGTCATCCCCTCAGTTCTTCCTGCCCCTTTTCCCTGGGTATGGAGCAAGCCTCACTTTTGTTTAACCCCTCTCCCCACTCAATCTAGGTACATGACCCTCTTGGGGTTCTGCTATCAGCTTTCAACCACTCAGTCTGCACTATTTTGGTCCTGTTTGGGTTGTTGAGAAATTGGCCTGTCCTTTTCCTCTCACCTCCTCCTCTTCTTCCTCATACCCCCTCCCTTTCTTCAAGTCTCTGCAGTTGGATAGTCCACAAGAAACACTACCTGGAAGAAATGGGAGTGGTTGTAGCTCCAGGATAAATGTTGATTTCCATCATTTGTACCCCTGCCTTTCTTGGTGAATGTATAGAGTTTCTGAATGTAATCCTTTCCCCTCCCAGTTTCCTCTTGTGGGGGAAAGTTGGCTGCTTTTTCCCCAATTCAAATATATATTTATATTCTGTTTTCTTTTTTTCTGCTTCCTTCCCCCCAAATCATGGGAACTGGGAACTTATTAAATAGTCTACATACACCCCAGGTAAATGTATCATGCTATGAAATACACTTTTGGGGAGACTGTCCTCTTCTTATTCCCACTGCTCTCCTCCTCCTCTTTTAAGATTTAATTTTCTACTGTGGACTAGTTGGACTGCTCAGCCCCCACCCCCTTTTCAGTTTTTTTCTCTCCCTTTTTTAATTATTATGGGACACAGTTCTGTGTTTTGTTTAGGGGGGGAGTTTGTATTAAAAAAATAAAGGAAACATCATTTTACCTTTTTAAAGTGAACTTTTTTAAAGAAAAAATATAGTAAGTAAAATGAATAAACTGAAAGGTGGCAGGGAGCAGCTTGTTTATTTTGGGGTAAAATGAATATTTGTCAGGTGTCCTTTTGCTTTGAACTAATTTTCCTGCTTGATTGGCAAATAAGGAATCAAATGAAGATGTTATTTTACAGTAGTCGCTTGAAGACCTAATTGGGGCCAGCAACTCTGCCACTAAGCAAAGTGATCCCTAAGTGAGGTGACCACAGTCACATCACTACAATTGCTTTTCAGCCAGAAAGAGACAAGTCAGTTTCACATCTTTGTGTTGTTTTGTTCGCCTCCTAACCACTCCCCAAATGCTGGAGTGCCATCTTACTTTCTCAAAAGTAATGTGATTGCACCACAGCCTGGTGTTTGAATGCTGCAGATGTTTTGTGCAAACAGCTTACAGTGCTCTCTTGAAATCTCTTTCTCTCCAGTCTCTGCTCTGATGGGGGTGGAATGGAAAAAAGCAAGTGATTTCTATAGGCAATCTCTCCTTTGCCTGACCCTTTCCTGCTGCTGGGCTATCAATATGTAGAAGAACAAACAGATTTTTCCTTTTTGAAATATTTTCCTCTCCAATCTCCACTGCGGAGGTGGGAGAAAAAATCAGACAAAGGAGAGATTGGGATCACATTGCTTTCAATGTGTAGAAGAGCAAACAGCTTACTGTCTTGAAACCCCTTTCCAATTTCTCTGTTCTGCAAGGGGGAAAATCAGTAAGAACAAAACAATTATTGTTGACTCTAATGGCAATCATTTGACTGAGGAACACTGCATAAGTCATAAATGGTTGTAAATGAGCTATAAAGTTACTTTTTCCAGCACCCTTGTATGTTTGTACAGTCACTGGATGAATGGTCAGTAAGCAAGGGTTATCTGTATAATGCTTGATAATCATCAAGTTTCACATATAATTCAGGTAGAATTACCATGCACTGTAAGGAAGAAGCCCTAAGGGTAGAACCCAATTCTACCTGGATGACTGAAAATATTCATCGACGTATTGCCACACGCTTTGGGGGAAAAACCTGAAATTGGCGCAGGAGTAGCCTTAAGAATTTTAGGAGTTGGTACTTCCAACTGTTGAAAGAAATGTCCTTCTGGGTTCGGCTCCAAGTGGGGAAAAAGACACTGGAAACATGGAGGCTGCTTGGAAAGATGGTTTAATGGTGGACAGGACCACATGGCTTGAGCTCCTGAACAGAAAAGGGGATCACATGCTTCAAGATGTTGGGTGAAGAAGAAAAGAGAAAGAAGGGCTGAAAGTTCCTGGCTTTATACTCTCTGTTCGGCCCCACCTCTCTGTTTCCTGTTCCTGTGTAAGAAAATATATTTTGATTGGTTGTCAGACTCCCTTGGGGCCATGCAGGGGCAACCCTCTAGGCCAGCGATGGCGAACCTTTTTTGGCTCGTGTGCCATAAGTAGGGGGCGCACAGGGGGGTCGTGTGCAGGCGTGCCGCACCCATAACGCAATGCGCGACCCCCCCCCAGTGCACATGTGCACACTACAGGTGTGACCCCCCTCATTTTTACATGTTTTTTTTCGCCCTCCCCAGGCTCCAGAGGCTTTATAGGAGGGGGGGGGAGGCTCCTATAAAGCCTCTGGAGCCTGGGGAGGGCGAAAAATGGCTTTAAAAAAGGGTGAACTCAGCTGGCCAGCGCACACATGCGCGCTGGCTAGCTTACAGGGCAGCGCCTCGCGTGCTCTGACAAATGGCTCCGCGTGCCACCTGTGGCACGCGTGCCATAGGTTCGCCATCACTGCTCTAGGCTGTGTTTGGCTGAGTTCCCAGATGCCATGTGGTGAGTTGGGTAAAGGGCTAATACTATCATGCCTTCATCCCATCACCCTGGAGCTGAATGGGGGAACTCTTTATTATGTAAAATACACTTGCTTGGGCATTTTAATGGCCCATTAAGAAAGTGGGGGCTATTAAGAGTGAGTCTGTTTCCTGCCTAAAACATGTTTCTCCATTTCTGATCCAGGGAAATATAATATTCTCCCTTTTCAATATTTCCCAGGATATTTCAGTTTTCTAGCAGAGGGGTGGGTTTTAACTTCCTACACAACAACTCTCTGCCTACTCAGATTCCCCTAACCAATTTGCTCAGATTGAAGGAGCTGCTTGGATGGGCAGCAAAACATCTAAAAAAACCTAAGAAAAGTCCAGTTGCCATGACTTAACTTCCAGACAGTCCTACAGCATGACTGAGAATCTTCATCAACATATTGTAGTTTAGTGCATTGTGTGAACTTAGTCATCAGTTTTGAGGACTGTGTGCAAGGTGGACTTGGCTCAATAGTGTTGGTGTGACAAATTTAATGAACGGGATGAGTGTGTGTGTGGGGTGTGTCTTGAAGTAAGACATGGTATCCACTTGGAAGCAAGGGGTTGCCATGTATGGAACAGTAAAAAAATTATGGATGGACCCCAATTGGATGAGAAAATGAACCTTTAAAAAGCTGACCATGAAAATAGTACAGTAACATAGCTGTCTCCAGCTTTGTGCTTTCGTGATGTGTTTACTTGAAGCTTTCAGGATTCCTACCCACCCTATTTTTTGTTGACCAGTACTTTCAAAGTTGCAAATCCAGAAAGTGCCAGGTTGAAGACAGCAACTCCACAGATTCTGTTAGAATTTGTGACCTGTCCAGACAAATCTTTCTTCCCAGTATCTAAAGGCTACTTCTGCTAGATTCTCTTTTTGTTGCTTTTAAAATGGTTCTACTTTCCGTTCCATGAATTTTCAAGAAGGCATTCAGATTTCTAAAAGCTAATTAAAATACCATGCTGTAAAATTAATAATGCAACATTAAACAGGAAATTGTGGTGGAATTAAGTACAGGTAGTCCTCGATGTACGACCACAATTGAGCCCAAAATTTATGTTGAGACATTTGTTAAGTGATTTTTGCCCTATTTTACCACTTTTCTTGCCTCGCTTGTCAAGTGAATCACTGCAGTTGATAAGTTAGTAGCACGGTTGTTAAGTGAATCTGGTTTCCCCATTGACTCTGCTTGTCAGAAGGTTGAAAAAGGTGATCACATGACCTTGGGACACACCAACAGACATAAATATGAACCAGTTGCCAAGCATCTGAATTTTGATCACATGATCATGAGGATGCTGCAAAGGTTGTAAATGAAAAACAGTCATGTCACTTTTTCAATGCCATTGTAACTTTGAATGGTCACTAAACAAACTTTTAAATTGAGGACTACCTGTATTGAACAAAGAAAGTTTGTGATGTCTTGCCTAAATGCTCAGGCTTAATGAGTGGAAAATGCTGCCCAGTGATTGTTTCTGAATAGAGTCTTTCATGGTTTAGATATCACTTAATAGCTACGTACTTGCCTAAACTGCATTAGCAATATCAGGATAGGTTTCTTGGATAAGCCATTTTATGGTAATGGCAAAGGCTGTGAACTCATCTCCAAAGAGCTATATGTTCCTGTGACCATGATTATTAATATCAAGATGTTTAAGGTCCCTGGGATTGTAGCCAACCTCCCTGAACATGGCCCCAAGAGGAAAATTAACCCCAGGTTGAACAGAAGGATAATTTGAATGGTGGAGAAAGAACCAAGGAAAAATTCAAAGCTCCTGGATGACCTCCACAATCAAGTACAACAATATCAAGTTGTACCATCCACCGCTAACTGAAAGTGGTATCCATGATAAAAGACCCCATTTTTGAAAGACAGACAGACACACAAAAAAGCAGACTGGGTTTTGCTAAAATGCCACTTTGAAAAGCCACAATCCTAGGAGAATGTCCTTTTGGAGAGATGAAACACAATTGGAGCTCTTTGGTAAGTCACAACAGATCTGGGCTCACAAAAGAAAAAGTGATACTTTTAAAGAAAAGAAAATGATCCCTGTTGTGAAACATGGAGGAGGGTACATAATATTATGGGGTTGCTTTGCTGTCTCCAGCACCAGATGTCTTGAATCTTTGCTGGGCACTATGAAATCAAGATTATTAAGACATTCTGGAGCCAGACAATACAATGCTAGAAAGTTCTGTCTCAGTCACAGATCCTGATTCCAGCAGGTAAAATGACCTAAAATATACATCTAAGAGAACCCAAAAATGGTTGAAAAGCAAACATTAGATTCTTCTGAAGTGGCCTGTTATGAGTCCTGATCTGAATCCAATAGAACATCTATGAAAAGAGCTGAAACACGGAGTTGGAAGAAGGAACCCATCAAACTTAACACCATCTAAATCTGGTGAATACCTCAATGGGTGTCATGCCCCAACATATAACTTTTATATACTGTTGTTGCTCTCTAGCCCCATCTAGTGGCTGGAGAGACAAATACCAAGTATATTGTTTGAAGCTGACCCCACCCCATTATTCATCAGCCTCTCAACTCTCAAAACAAGTGCACGCTGGGAAGCCAGACTCCATTTCCTTTAGCATTTGGAGAAGGCAGAAGCACAAAGAAGAATCCATCTTAATCTGTGGCACATGGTCATCCAAGGATAAACCCACATCCCACACAGAGCATTGCTGTTGAGAGTTTGTCAAGAGTTTTGGCAGCGTGTCTATTATGAGGTAAACCCCAGGAACATAACACAGTACACATGCACAAAGAGCCTTAATACAATTAATAGTGGTTTATATACAAAATATATGCAGAGATATACATGCAGAGATAAAAAAATCCCTTACCACTCTGCTACGAACACAAGGAGAGAACTGAGATACACAATGAGAGAGAAAGACGCCCTCTAATGACCACCTATATATATATAGACTTGTGTGGACCTCCCATCAGAGTCTTAAAAGGGTTATACCATAGATGCAATGAATCAGCTTCATTACATCAGCCACATTACATTGCATCAGCTTCCTGATTACAGCTTACAACCTTTCATCAGCTGGCAGCTATTAAATCCTCAGTACCTTGACAGATTTAAATTGCTTGTATTTATTAATTGTTATGTTCAGCAGTAACTTAATACTGTCTATCTTGTATTTGGTTCTCATTGTATGCTTATTTTCCCCAGTTTCACCATATCCTGTTCTTTCAATAAAGCATTCAGATCTATGCACATGGTCTGTTTTATTGGAGGATAGGTGGGTTTAGCTGCATGTCGAGCTGCACACAGACTAATGTGTAGTGAGGACAGAACAATGGGGTTGCACTAGAGCCGTGATGGTGAACCTATGGCACGTGTGCCCGAAGTGGCACGCAGAGCCATGTTACCTGACATGTGTGGTGTCTCTCGTTCCTCTTCCGGGTTTTTGCCGCACATGCGTGCGTGACGATCAGCTGGCCTTTGTGCATGCAGCAGTGCCAGAAACTGGAAGAGCTGGTTTTCCATTTTCCAGCATGAGCATGCATGTCGGCCAGCTGATTATCACATGCGCACCAGAAATGGGAAGACTAGCTTGCCAGTGCGCATGCGCATGCCAGAAACCAGAAGTTCATTTTCTGGTGCATGCATGCCCCCTGGGCAGCTCCTCTTCCAGGTTGCAGCCCAGACGAGTACACACGTGTGCTCCCTTTTTGGCACTCGGTGCTGAAAAGGTTCACCATCTAGAGAAGGTTGCACTAGAGAATGAATACCAAGGCTGTAAGCCAGAGTTTCCCAACCGTGGCAATTTTAAGATGCATGGATTTCAACTCCCAGAATTCCTCAATCAGCCCAGCAGTCTTAAAAGTTTCCAAGGTTGGGAAACCTTGCTTTAAGTTAAACTGGGAAAGTTCAAATCTGCAAAGATGCTTTTGAGTACTCCAAAGCATGAAGTTATTTTATTTCTGACCTTGAAGCATTGCACAGTCTTAAAAACAAAATTCCAGAAACAAGTAAACCACTTGCCAAGGAAATTATGGTTGTTCCTCTGCAATTACTAGAACACATCTTAACTCTAGGATGATGCACACTCTAAGGCAGGGGTGTCAAACTCACGTCGTCACAGCATCACGTAATGTATCGGGAATGTTTTCCCCTTTGCTAAACCAGATGGTGTGAGCAGTGCGTGACACATCTGGCTGTAGTTTATACAACAAATTGTGGCACAATGTTATGTGTGAATACTATTGTTATTTTCTATGTGTTTTTTTTCTTTTTCAGACTACCAATATGTGTAAGAAGCATTCTTTTAAAACTCCCTACCTATAGATACCATATTAATTAAGTGAGCTATTTGCAGCTATACGTAGTTGGTGAAGGGTAATTTTATAAATCCTAGCATCTATTCAATCAGAATGTTAATGATAGATGGACCCATGCTAATAGAGAACAGGCTTCAACAGTAATCGCTAATCATTGTTGCTTTGGCAGAATTTTGTATTTCTTTTTTATAAAATTTATATATATATTTATTAATTACATTTCTTAGTGCTTAATAAGCATCATGTTGTCTGGGTATTTAATTTGCTTAGCAATACAGATTCCATTCTTAATCTCCACCCATTTTTCCAACCACTGGTAAAATAAGTTCCATGTTTGATAATATTCTGTGTCTTCTTTCTGTTTGATTTTTAATGTAAGTCTATCCATTTCTGCACAATCTAGTATCTTCTTAATTATCTCTTTGTCTTGCAGTGTTTCTTCATTTTTCCAATATTGCGCGAAGACAATCCTCACTGCTTTTTTGTATTTCTATGTAGCCGAAGTGTCAGTATGGAAAATCTGGAACAGGGAAGGTTTCTTAACTTGTTGAAGTGAGACTGTATATAGTAAAAATGATTTCCGCTCTTGGAGCCCTACTTTGATCAAAAGGGGGTGCTGTTGGTTTTCCTAGGTGTAGTGAACCTTAATTCACTTAATCAGATCATGTTAATTAGCAATTTAACTTTAGAATAACATTTCCCAGTTTGGTGCCTTCCAAGTAGTTGGGCTAAATTTCAAATTCCTAATCAGAACATTCATTTCAGTTTATTTATTTATTTATTTATTTTATTAAATTTATAGACCGCCCCCTCTCCCCGAAGGGACTCGGGGCGGTGTACAGACAGAAGCTAAAAAACCGTATACACAATACAAAATATATTAGAAACCCCTTAAAAACAAATTAAATATAGAGTCTGTACCATAATAGTAAAAATTAAAAACAGCTTAAAAAGTCTACCCCCAGAAATTTAAAATACCAGCCAGGAGGATTGGAGATTAAAACTAAGATTGGGCCAGGCCAGCTAATTGGAACAGGTGGGTCTGGAGTTTCTTGCGGAAGGAGCGGAGATCGGTGGTAGTTCTGATGTCGGGGGGGAGGTCATTCCAGAGGGTCGGGCCCATCACAGAGAAGGCCCTACTCCTGGGCGCCGCCCGCTGGCATTGCTTAGTGGACGGCACCCGGAGGAGTCCCTCTCTGTGAGAGCGAATTGGTCGCAGGGATGTGTGGGGCAGGATGCGATCCCGCAGATAGCTAGGTCCTGTGCCATGGAGCGCTTTAAAGGTGATAGTCAACACCTTGAAACGCACCCGAAAAGCCACAGGTAGCCAGTGCAGCTCGCGCAGGAGAGGTGTTATGTGGGAGTACCTAGCACTTCCCATGATTGCCCGCGCGGCCGCATTCTGGACCAGCTGCAGCCTTCGGGTGCATCTCAAGGGGAGCCCCATGTAGAGAGCATTGCAATAGTCCAGGCGGGACGTCACAAGCGTGTGAGTGACTGTGTGAAGGGCGTCCCGATCCAATAGGGAGCGCAATTGGCGCACCAGGCGAACCTGGTGGAACGCCCCCCTTGCCACGGCTGTCACATGGTCATCTATCGACAGCCGGGTATCTAGGAGGATGCCCAAATTGCGCGCCCGTTCCACGGGGGCCAGTTGTTCGCCCCCGATGGCCAGAGATGGAACCCACTGGTTGAACCGGGGCGCCGGTAACCACAGCCACTCCGTCTTGGAGGGGTTGAGTTTGAGCCTGTTGCTTCCCATCCAGACCCGTACGGCCTCCAGGCACCGGGACATCACTTCGACGGCCTCGTTGGGGTGGTTCGGGGTAGAGATGTACAGCTGAGTATCATCAGCGTACAGATGATACTCAACCCCAAAACCACGAATGATCTCACCCAGCGGCTTCATATACATGTTGAACAGGAGAGGCGAGAGGACCGACCCCTGTGGCACCCCACAAGTGAGTGGCCTCAGGGTCGACCTCTGCTCCCCTGCCAGCACGCATTGCGTCCGGCCGGAGAGGTAGGAGGAGAACCACCGCAGAACGGTGCCCCTCACCCCCAGCCCCTCCAGACGACGCAATAGGATACCATGGTCGATGGTATCCAAAGCAGCTGAGAGATCTAATAGGACCAGGATGGAGGAGCAACCCCCATCCTTGGCCCTCCAGAGATCATCCACCAACGCGACCAAGGCCGTCTCCGTGCTGTGACCGGGCCGGAAACCGGACTGGCGGGGGTCTAGATAATCAATTTCCTCCAAGTGGCGTGGGAACTGTTGCACCACTACACTCTCCACAACCTTTGCCAAAAAGCAAAGGTTGGAGACAGGACGATAGTTGGTTAACATAGCTGGATCCAGGGAAGGCTTCTTGAGTAGAGGCCTCACCACCGCCTCTTTCAAGGCGGCCGGCAAGGACCCCTCTCTCAAGGAAGCGTTGACTAACTCCTGGAGCCAGCCTCGTGTAACCTCCCAGGATGCCAGTATAAGCCAGGAGGGACACGGGTCCAATAAACATGTAGTGGCTCGCAATCGCCCACGCAAGTTTGAAGCAGCAGCAAACTCTGGTAAGGAAGCAGATAAAATCCAAATGCAAGCAGCCCACAACCTCAAGCAAATATCTGTTTTGAACTTTTGCTGACTCTTAGCAGGAATGTAAGTCTTTAATTTCTGAATAAGAACCTGAGCTTTGGGGCAACATATTAATTCTCTAACCCCTTTAATACTATCATGTTTAAATACCAATTGAATTAGGGTAATTTACCTAGTCTATCAGATAAATGGTGGTTAAGCAAATCACTGTGATTGTTAAGTGAATCCAGCTTCTCTCATTGACTTTGCTTGTCCGAAGCTGATTGGGGAAGTCACAAAGGGCAATTATGTGACCCTGCAACTATGCTAATCTGGTCTTCACAATTTTTGCTAAAACAATAAGCACCAATGAAGCCATTAATCAAAAAAGTCTCTAATTCCACCTGGAAGAAACAGCTTGCCTGACCTGCTTTTGAGTTTTAAGAATGCAAATGATAGTAATATCATTTTTTTCCCTGCAGGAAATCATATGTCTGGACATGAAGCTTTGGTTCAAAAGTGGAACAGATTTTTTTTAAGTATTTATTAAATCATAAGTAAAATTTAAAAAAGCCCTGAAAACATAAAGTCCCCCCACCTCAATCAACTGAGCAGCATAAGACTCAGCAGAAATCTTCTGAAATAAAATTTCTAAATAAAATCTGCCTTCATTTGTAAAATTGCTAAAGCTTTCAGAAGACCAAAACAAGTTCTGATTTCTAGAGGAAGCAGATTCCACAAAATAGGGATTATTACTGAAAAGCAAACTCTATGAGCCTTCCCTCCCCATACCTTGCAAAAGGAGAGGGGTTGTGTGTGAGTGTGTGAAATAATCCATTTTTCTCAGGGTGTTCAATTGAGTAGATAGATTCAAGTTAGAAAAGGTGATCTGCAGATATCCCAGTACTAAAATAGGGTTTTATAAGTGATGACCAGAATGTTTACTTGTACCCTGATGCTAATAGGAAGACAGTGCATGGCCCAGGCAGAGGTGGGATTCAACTGGTTCTAGCCTGTTCACTAGAACCTGTAGTTCATTTTCTAAGCAGTTCGGAGAACTGGTTGTTAGAAGAAATTTCCTTTTGTTTTTTTCCACTTCACAGGGTTAATCATGTAAGGAAGGCAGCAGAGGTAGGTTCCTACTGGTTCGGCCGAACCGGTAGTGGTTTGCCGGCCTGGGTCGCCAGAACTGGCAGTGACCCAGGCCTGCCACGCCTCCAAACCGGTTCCCTGGTTGCCGCGGCATGTCCCCATCCCCCCATTTTTTAATGTTCTGCGCATGTGTAGACCTATTTGTGTGCGTCAGGCGAGCACGCAAGTGAAGTGAGCGCGCACATGCAAAATTGCATGTGCAGCGAACCAGCAGTAATGCTGGTAGCAACCCACCCCTGGAAGGCAGGAAAGAAACATTCTGGTGTTGTTTCTAGCCTAATCTTTATTGCCCTGCTTACAGAAACTGCCTTTCCCTTAACCCTGATTAGATTCTTGGCAGTAGCCTAGACTTACTGACTCCAGGTGTTTTGGGTTTTTTTTGCCTTTGCTGGTACTTTCTTAAAGGGGGAGGGTTGTTTTAAGCTTTTTACACTGCTGTTGGGAGGAAATACTCCCCTGTTGGAGTTCTTCCAGCTGGGATCAGCACTTTGAAGGAATAATTGAATAATGAAGCAGAGCTGCCAGAAAGAAGCTTTTAAAGACAAGGAACCAAGATGAGTGACATTCAGCAAGGCTTCTTGGCTAGCTAGAAAGATTGACATTCAAACGTGAGTTTACATACCCTTTCTGACTTTTGGTCTAAAAGTCTTTTTTTTGTGTGTGAAGTTTAATTCTGTGCTTGGTGATGTTTAATCCTGTGTTTATTGATGGGATAATTTTCCCTATTCAGCTTTGTTTGGAAGTGAAGGAAATATTAAGTTACTCTTTTATAAAATGTTAAAAGGTTGCTTTTGTATTCTTTTACAATGTTAAATGTATACGCCATTATATTCTTGCCTAAAACGTGTAATGTTACTGTGCTTTTGCTAACCACAAAATGTGTTCAGTAAAGAGGTGTTGGAAGAAATGTCCTTCTGGGTTCGGCTCCAAGTGGGGAAAAAGACACTGGAGACATGGAGGCTGCTTGGAAAGATGGTTTTAATGGTGGACAGGACCGCATGGCTTGAGTCCTGAATAGAAAAGGAGATCACATGCTTCAATGTTGGTGGAGAAGAAGAGAAGGCAAAGGAAGGGAAGAGAAGAGAGTGAAGAAGGGCTTGCAGGGCTTTTTATAATCTGTTCTGCCCCACCTATCTGTTTCCTGTTCCTGTGTAAGAAATGTATTCTGATTGGTTGCCAGACTCCCATGGGCCCGTGCAAGGGCAACCCTCTAGGCTGAGTTTTGAATCCAGGTTTGGTTGAATTCTCAGTTGAGTAAAGGCTTATATTATCATGCCTTCATTCCCATCCCCCTGGAGGTGAAGGGGAGAACTCTTTATTATGTAAAGTGGACTAGCTTGGCCTTCTTCTTTTTTTTTAAACAAAGTTTTATTGATTTTTTGGTGTTTTACAAAAGGAAAAGGTATGGGGAAAGTTACAAATTGTGGCAGCCGCAAACTGCGATAGGTATACCCCCCCTCCAGACTCATGGTGTACATTTGCATAGCATTCAAATATTACATAATAACATATAGTCAGTGTGGTAAATTCATTAGTAATTTCAATCAATTTATGTCATGTGGATTTTCTTACTTATTTGTGTGATCTGAGCTTTCTTGATGTCGCCCCATCTCCCCCCGTTGGCAGTGCTCCGGCCCCTCCCGTGTCTTGTGCATCTACTGGGATATCTTCTGGTTTTTCTAGGAGTAGTTTATTTTTTTCCATAAAGGCCTGCGCCTCTATGGGTGTATTAATTCTGACTCTTGTCTCCTCCCAGAATATTAACATACCTTCAGGCAGCAACCAACGAAACCACACCCCCTTCTGGTATAATTTATTCGCCAATTGCGAATAATATTTTCTTTTCTCCCTCACTTTCTTGGGGATCTGTTTCAGTATGGTTATCTCCTTATCTTTGTATGTCAAGGCTTGTCCCCTTTGTGTATTCAGAATTTCATCTCTTGTGCTTTTCCTAAGAAATTTAATATGTACCTCCCTGGGGACATTGTGTGTTCTAGCATATGCGGAGTTCACTCTATAAACCAGGTCTATTTCCCACCCCATCTGTTGTTTTTCTTTCTGAATATACTCAGCCAAGATAGTTGTCATAATGTCCCTTATGTTTTCATCATCTGTCTCCATCACATTTTGAAACCTAAGATAAAAAGACATTCTCTCAAACTCTATTTTCATTTGTTGGGTGTCAAGCTCTTTGTTTCCCTTCTGCACGCCCTCCACCCCCCCTTCATCTCAGCCGCCCCCTGCTCCAAGAGATCCAGTCTCTGTGAGTTCTTATTAATTTTTTCGTAGTTCCCTCTAATTTCTTCTTTCATCTCCTTCAGTTGTTCCTTTATTTCCTCTTGTCCCTGTAGAAGTTGCTGGAACATTTGATGAAACTCCAAGTCCGTAGTTTTAGCTTGTTTAAAGGCTGTCAACGTTGATTGTGTGCTCGGACTTGAGGTTGCAGATGTCGGGGCAGAGGTAGCAAAGCCAGGCTTTCCAGGAGGTGGTCTTTTAGATGTCATTGTTAGTAATAAAGGGTCCAGTCAGTATAGAGAGGAATCAATCAGAGTGGTAGAGCAGCCAAGGGAGTCCGGGGGGGGGGGGGGGGGTAGAGAGACCAGGCACAAGGGAACTCTCTAATCACCCTGGCAGGGAACAGACGTTTTTCACTCCAGAAAGTTCAAAAACAAACAATCCACAAGAGAATTATCCAAATAACACGGAGACAAAGACCGGAAGCCTGAAGCTAAGAGGTGGAGTCAAGTTCAGCTTTCATGAAGACAACGGAAGTGTGTAGCTTGGCCTTCTTAATGGCCCATTGACAAAGTGGGGATGGGACGGAAGCTGCAGGAATTTACTTTGTGTTTAAAATGTGTTTCTCCCTTTTTCACATCCAGGAAAATATAATATTCTGCCTTTTCAATATTTCCTAGGATATTTCATTTTTCTGGGAGAGGGCTGGGTGATAACTTCCTACAGAGGACAAGATAGCCTTTGTTATTCCAAGCCCTTTACAGATAGGAAGCCATCTGCTCAGACGAAAGGCACCAGAAAAAACCAAATAAGAGATAGGAGCCTCTCAAGAAATTGTCAAGTTGACCCTTTAGAGTATGGGATGATGAAAGAAATGACTTAAATGAATGAGCAGGAGGGGGAGAGTTTCTTAGGAGTAGAGTGTATAAAACGTATTTGAATGCTATTCTTTGCTCTCCTTGTACTTGATCCACTTGGGAAGAGACTTGGAGGCTGCCTTTGGAAACTCTTTAGTTTTCTGTAAATAAACCTTTTTGAATTGTGAACTAGACTTGTCTCTGTGTTGTGAGGATTTAATAATTGGGTTTTTATCTCACAGAAGGAAAAAGGTTAATCTCTGTTCCTGTACAGAAGCAGCTTCAGAAATCTAGTTAGTTCCTGTGTCTATTTGTTCTGGTAATTGGTTTAGCAGGCAACAGCTACTGTGTTTGCTCCTTTGTTTCATTCTAGCATTAATTGCTTTCTTTGTAGTTAGGCTTATCACAAGTGTTTACATATGAACTTGCCTGGGGTGTGAGCTCTGGCAATGTGCTTGTGTTTTAAAAGGATTTAAACTGTTGTGATTTAATTATTTGTATTGTGTTTGAATTTTTTCCTGCCTCAAGGTTTCTTTTTCTATCTGGGGAGGGGGTCTTCCTTCACTGCTTTAGTGGTTCTTGGCCCTGTCCTTTTGGGGTGCACTTCCAAGAGGCAGGATGCAAGCTTGGCACTGATTTTTTTTACTGCCTTTCTGGGGTGTGTGTGATCTTTCCTTAAATCTGGATGATTTCCTTAGGCTATTTTATGAGGTGAGACCAGCTGGTATCTTTAAGTGGTGCAAATGGATCTAAGGATTGATTCTCCTGGGTGTGCTCTTTTTGGAGATCTTAAATGACCTCTCTGCTAAAGGGTTTCACTTTATGAACAAGAGTTGGCTGTTGATAGTTATCATTGCATTTTATCTTTTTTAATTCCTCAAGGTGCTCTGGCACCCTGCCTGATTTGTACCTACGGCTTGCAGGTATTTCTAATCTAATGATTGGTATTTAGTGCAGCTATTTTCAAGCAAAGACGCTCTTTGTATTTTTGTACAGGTAATCAGTGGTGGGCTCTTCTCCCCGTCACTACCGGTACACTGCGCATGGGGTCGGGTGTCCTAGTCATGCACATGCCCTGCACACGCATGCGTGCACCACTGCAAAATATGTACAAAGATCTATACACAGCCATTGATATATGGCCATATATGGCTTTGCTACAGGTCATCCCTTGTTTCAAATGCCAACTGTGAGATAATCCTTGTGTCCTGGTTTTTGATGTAATTTGAACATTGGGCGCTATCTAACAAAATGAAAATCAATAGTGAAAAAAGTATGGTTCTACATTTAGGCAAGAAAAAACAAATGCACAGGTATAATATAGGTCAGCGATGGCAAACCTTTTTTGGCTCGCGTGCCACAAGTGGGGGGAGCGCAGGGGGGTCGTGTGCAGGCGTGCCGCACCCATAATGCAATGCGCGACCCCCCAGTGTACATGCGTGCACAACAGGCGCTACCCCCCCCCCCCCCGGTTTGCTCGGAGGGTCATTTTAAGCGTTCCAAAGACTTCAGGGAAGCCTCTGGACAGTCCCTGAAGCCTCCGGAGGGCCTCCAGGGGGGTGGGGGAGGCTCCTTTCGCCTTCCCCAGGCTCCTATAAAGCCTCTGGAGCCTGGGGAAGGCGAAAAATGGCTTTTAAAAATGGTGAATTCAGCTGGCCTCGCGTGCCCTGACAAATGGCTCCGCGTGCCACCTGTGGCACGCGTGCCATAGGTTCGCCATCACTGATATAGGTGGTAACTGGCTCAATAGCAGTGAGAGGGATCTAGGAGTCCTAGTGGACAATCACTTAAATATGAGCCAGCAGTGTGCTGCAGCTGCCAAAAAAGCCAACACAGTTCTAGGCTTAACAGAGAGATAGAATCAAGATCACATGAAGTGTTAATACCACTTTATAATGCCTTGGTAAGGTCACACTTGGAATACTGCATCCAGTTTTGGTCACCACAATGTAAAAAATGATGTTGAGAGAGTGCAGAGAAGCTGATTAGGGGACTGGAGGTTTAGCCTTTAGACATAAAGAATGATTGCTGGAATTGGGTATGTCTAGTTTAATGAAAAGAAGGATTAGTGGTGACATGATAGCAGTGTTCCGATATCTCAGGGGCTTCCACAAAGAAGAGGGGGTCAACCTATTCTCCAAAGCACCAGAAGGCAAGACAAGAAGCAATGGATGGAAACTAATCAAGGAGAGAAGCAACCTAGAACTAAGGAGAAATTTCCTGACAGAACAATTAATCAGTGAATTGTCCCAGTACTCCAATATCTTCATAAACGACTTAGATTGGGAACTTACCAAATTTGCAGATGATACTAAGCTGGCAAGAATAGCTAATACCCTAGATGATAGGCTCAAGTTCCAGATGGATCTTGACAGACCTGAACACTGGGCCCTATTGATGGGCTGGCTGCTAAAGCAAGGTCCTGGCACACACTTGAAAGTAAATCAGGAAGACTGTAATTGTGGGGGTGTCTGTCTGGCCAGAACAAAGAATGCTTATCAACAAGAAATATGCATGTGTAAAGCTAGTAGCAATTATGTGTAGCTAGAAAGCTGATAAAAATTAACAAGAATTAGACAACTTGCAGACCTCAGCTAAAAGTTAGGAATAGAGATGGCCAGCAGCAAATGAAATGTGTATTAGATAACTCCTGACGCATTCATTAGCCAAGGCTTAGGAATGGGACAGCTAGAGACCAATAGAAAAAATTGTAGAATTATTGCTAAAATGTTTATTAGATGATATTTCTTATTATTTCACCTTGTCCTGCCTTCTCCTTTAGTGAAAATGTGTAAAGCTTTCTTAATCCTTTGTTCTTGGTTCTTGGCCTTTTGACCAGGAACCCTTTTCCTTGGAGTACTCCAATAAAAAGCAATCAGAAAACCTGCACCTCGTGTCTGGCGTCCATCATTGGCTTCAGCACCAGGCTCAGACCCAAATTGGAGACAACGCTATCTAACAAAATGAAATTTAATGTAGAAAAAAGTAAAGTCCTACACTTAGGTAAGAAAACCCAAAAGTACACATATAGACTGGGTGAAACCAGGCTTAAATAGCAGTGACTGTGAGAGGGATCTTGGCATCCTAGTGGACAACCAGTTAAATATGAGCCAGCAGTGTGCAGCAGTAGCCAAAAAAGCCAATGCAATCCTAAATTGCATTAACAGAGGGAATACAATCAAGATCAAGTGATGTGCTAATAACACTCTATAAAGCCTTAGTAAGACCACACCTAGAGTACTGCATCCAATTTTGGTCACCACACTATCAAAAAGATGTTGAGACTCTAGAAAGAGTGCAGAGAAGAGCAACCAAGATGGTTAGGGGACTGGAGACTAAAAAATATGAAGAACGGTTACAGGAACCGGGCATGGCTAGTCTAGTGAAGAGAAGGACCAGGGGAGACATGATAGCAGTGTTCCAATATTTCAGGGGCTACCACAGAGAGGAGGGGGTCAAGCTATTTTCCAAAGTACCTGAAGGCCAGACAAGGAATAATAGATGGAAACTGATCAAGGAGAGGTTCAACCTAGAAATAAGGATAATTTTTTTAACAATGAGAACAATCAACCAATGGAACAGCTTGCCTTCGAAAGTTGTGAGAGCTTTATCACTGGAGGCTTTCAAGGGGAGATTGTACCGCCATTTGTTGGGGATGGTGTAGGGTCTCCTGCGGGGGTGGGGGGGTTGGACTAGATGACCAACAAGGTCCCTTCCAACTCTATTAATCTAATTTAATCTAACCTAGATACATATAAATATTCCATTCTGATGAAGTGAGAACATTTTGGGGCAGTCTTTTGGGGCAGCTATAATAGAGAATTATTTTTCTCTAACTTCTCTGACTATGTTTATTTCCCACAATGCCCCTGATCTACCATCATTCTGGGACATGGTGGGAACTTAAAGTGGGGCCAGGAACAACCGTACAGTACTGTTTAGGGATCCTATTTACAAAAATGGCAATCCAGTAGAGTAGGTTGATTGAGGAAGGTTCCCCCTATGTCTCAAGACAGTTTGCTGAAAAGGCTCAAAGCCACAACAAATATGGCGTGACTCAATTAGAGCTGCTGCTTCTTATATCATGTATTTGGGCTAGTGAGTGGTATGGACTAGGTGACTATATAATCCCTTCCTTTTCATCATTTTGGGTTGATATTTTTATTGTATCTTGCTGCTAAACTTGCTAATTACATTTATCTTCCAAATTTCCTCTTAAGAGTTCAAGGTGATATTGGTTTCAGTTTTCCTCTTTCCTATCATCTCCTGAAGTAGATTAGATAAACAGGAGGTGATTGATCAAAGGTTGTCCAGAAAAAAGCAGTGTAGCTGGGAAGGGATACAGATGTTGCTGAATAACTCCTGCTAATCCAATCCAACATAGCCTGTGAGTGAAGGATGCTGGGAGTTGTAATTCTGCAATATTTGGAGAGCAGGTTTCCCAACCTTGCACTATCCTCCCCAGTTTAATTTGTTCACTCAAGTTTTGTCTAACTGCGTCTAGCGTCCTCAGGAGACTTGCTGAAAGCTGCCACTTCTTCCCTTTTATAGTGTATGAAATCTGCATTATGTAGAGTTGATGCCTCTCTTTTAGAGATGTCCTGAATTATTTTTTTGGTAATGTTTAATTAAATCAGGATTGTCTAACTTGGACAATTAGACTGCTGTTCTCTGAATTCCTGGCTACCATGGTTTAACATACAAAGCAGTAGGATTGCAAAAACCTGGACTGCCTCAAAATGTCAGCAAAGAGATGCAGAATGGTCAATTCCTGATCATCTAGATTTTTTTGCAGCCCTAAAATCTTCCTAAAACCAAATAGGAAAGATGCAGTGATCAGCTCTAGTGACTTAATGCTGAGGAGACTGGCAGCTGTCAGACTGTGAACTAAATCAAGGCCAAGCTGTATCAGAGTTTGTGTGATTTACCAAAGACCTGTAAGGATCTCAAGTTCCCAAGCTGTTAAGTGAAGAATTAAGTTCTCCAATGGAAACAAATTGTTAAGAATACTCAAAACATTATTCCATTTCCCATAGTTACCACATGTGGCCATAATTGATGTGTCTTGGGAATCTGATTACAAACATTTTATAAGACCAATATTTATCCAGTCCTATACTAAGATTGCAATTTTAGGCACTCTTGCCTGACAAACTTAATAGGACTTTCCTTTGAATAGACATGCACACTCACAGTCACTAAAGGAATATACTTGTGTTCTGTTTTTGCCAGGCTTAAAATTGTACAGATTATCCAATGTTGAACATAAATGTATATTTTGTGCTTAAAAGTATCAAAGCAGTCCAAATTCTCTGCCTGAGGGTTGGGATTATGGGGTCAAGGCAATTAGAAAGAACATAACTATAACACTGTATTTTGTTTTTATTCAGGGAGACAAGGCATAGAATCATGATAGGAAATCTGGCTTTAAAACATATCCAGTTGTTCCTATTGTTAGAAGTTGATCTGTGCATTGATGAGGGCTAGAAACTTGCAGGAAGCCAATAAAAAGTATTCTTAGGATATCACATTCAATTTTTATTACCAAAGGCAACGGGTGGGTTCCTGCCGCCATTACTACTGGTTCGGTGCCAAAAAATTTTGCCAGACCAAATAGGTAGGAACCTACCGATACCTCTGAAAAGCAACCTTAGCAATGTGATGCTGACTGCACACGGTCCTGCCTAAACCCCATTAGGTTGTTTTTTCACTTTAAACCTCAGTATTCCATTTTAGACTAGATGACGCCATGCAAAAACAAGCATGTGCATTTATTTAGTAATAATCCACATAGAGATCTACCTGGCTTTTGGTTCATGTATGCTAAAACCTGTTCACTCTCCTTTATTGGCCTACCTATCCATTCTTGGTCATTCCTCTCCCTCCCAGCCCCACTTCTCATCTTAATTCTCCTTTCCCTCTCAAAGTCTCCTCTTGAGCTCTCTAATCCAGAGGAGGCAGCTGCATCTATTTTGGGCCCAAGGAGCTCCCAGCTGCTCCCCATATAGGGTAAAAGCCGGTGCTCCAGCAGGGGACAGATATGGACACCACCACCTTCAAGACGGATCTTGTGGCTGGAGAAGGTGAGTGGGTAGGTAAGGGGACCTGTCATTCAGGCAGGGTGATGCCTGAAAGTGATGTCGAGGTACGAGACCTCAATGAACCTCGTCCTTTGTGCATACAGCTGTGGTGCCACAGTGCTTTGTGCGCATGCTTTAAGACCACATTGGTGCAAAAGCAATTCAAGAAAATGTAGCTATCAATTTAATGAATGCAGTGCTGTAGCACTCAGCCCCAGGACCGGGCTTTGAAGCTTCCCCAGAGGAAAGACAAATGGGGAAACTGAACCAGAGGTCCACCCCATTCCCCACAATATGCTGATCCTTCGGGAAACTTGAAAGTATGGTGCAAAAGTCATTCATCACTTCTTATGGATGCTTCCCAACAAAACTCCAATTGACACATTACGAGATAGAGGGTGCCTCTAGCAATAAATGGGCTGATCTTGCCACACAGTCTTATCCATGAATGTTTCAAGGATGGACATCTAGTGAAACGGTATGTAGAGTCTGGCTTCGGATGATGCATACCTTTGTCTCACTTGTTACACCTTGGATAGTGTTTCTATGGCAGAAATAGTTAGAATTACAGAATAACCATACACAAGGGCTTATTTTTAAAATGGTTTTTGCTTGAGGCCAAGAGCAAAAAAAGGGAGGCAGAATTAATACCATTTCCCTGAGATATGATGGCTAGATCAGCCTTCCCAACAAGTGTTGGGTACAAGACCTAGAATTCTTCATTAGCAGGGCTATTGGCCACTCAGGATAAGAAATCTGAAAATTGTAGCCCAACCTGTTTGGGAAGGCATCAGATTTGTAGGAAACCTGTCATGGATGGACATCTTTACAAGTCTGAAAGTACATCTCCCCCCACTGCCTTTACAGTTAAAAAAACAAACTAGGGAGGATTCCTTCTGAGACATTTGCTGTGCCCATATCCCTTCTGTGGGTTAAGCTGCCTTTTATCCAACAGGGACAAACAACTAAGGCAGAATATCAGCAGATAGCCAGAATCTGCAAAGATGAAGTCAGGAAAGCAAAGGCTCAGAATGACCAAAGGCTTGCAACAAAACTCAAAGATAATTTAAAAAAAAGTTTCTTCCAACATATAAATAACAAGAAAAAAATCAAGGAACAGACAGCCCACTAAAGAGAGGAGATGGCAAGGAAGTAACAGATAGCAGAGGGAAAGCAGAGCTGCTAAACTCATTCTTTGCATCGGTCTTCGCACAAAAAGAAACTATAGCTCAACCTACCAAAAACATAACTGTAAAAGACAGACTAGAAATAAAAGTTAAAACAAGCAAAAAAATAGTAAGAGAACACCTGTCTGATCTTGATGAATATAAATCACCAGGACCTGATAGATTACATCCCAGAGTTCTAAAGGATCTGGCAGATGTCATCTCAGAACCGCTGTACCACACCTTTCAAAAATCCTGGAGCACCAAGGAACTACCAGAGGACTGGAAAAGAGCTGATGTAGTTCCCATCTTCAAAAAAAAAAAAAGGGGGGGGGGGGGGACAGACCCAGGAAACTAAAGTCCAATCAGCCTAACATCAATACCCGGGAAGATACTGGAAAAGATAATAAAAAACAGATCTGCCCAATACTCTTCAATATCTTCATAAACGACTTAGATGAGGGAATAGAAGGGGAATTTACCTAATTTGTGGATGATACTAAGCTGGCAGGAATAACACCCTAGATGATAGGCTCAAGATCCAGATGGCTCTTGACAGACTTGAACACTGGGCCCTATCTAACAAAATGAAATTCAATGTAGAGAAAAGTAAAGTCCTACACTTAGGTAAGAAAACCCAAAAGTACACATATAAACTGGGTGAAACCAGGCTTAATAGCAGTGACTGTGAGAGGGATCTTGGCATCCTAGTGGACAACCAGTTAAATATGAGCCCAGAAAAAGCCAATGCAATCCTAAATTGCATTAACAGAGGGATACAATCAAGATCAAGTGAGGTACTAATACCACTCTATAAAGCCTTAGTAAGACCACACCTAGAGTACTGCATCCAGTTTTGGTCACCACACTATAAAAAGATGTTGAGATTCTGGAAAGAGTGCAGAGAAGAGCGACAAAGATGATTAGTAGACTGGAGGCTAAAACATATGAAGAACAGTTGCGGGAACTGGGCATGGCTAGTTTAGTGAAGAGAAGGACAATAGATTCAACCTAGAAATGAGAAATGTTTTGACAGTGAGAACAATCAACCAATGGAACAGCTTGCCTTCGGAAATTGTGGAAGCTTTTTCACTGGAGGCTTTCAATGGGAGATTGGACTGCCATTTGTTAGGGATGGTGTAGGGTTTCATGCTTGTGGGGTGGGGGTGGGGTTGGACTAGATGACCTACAAGGTCCCTTCCAACTCTGTTAATCTGGTGGTCTGTGTCTTCAGCTGCCTCCTGGCAGGCAGATCTAACTTCACACTCTCTTCCAGGCACAGAAAAAAGTTATTTTGAATTAGTTTTCTCCACCCTACTTCCCCAAATTAGCACAATGATTTTACCTGGGTACCAGCTAACCACCATCAACACTCTGATGCTTATCCTTATGGTTTTGTTCAAAGCAGATCTCTGGACAGGCTGTGAGACCTGAAATAGCCATCAAAGAAAACTTGAATCTCTTGCCTTAAAAATGATATTCATAAAAAAAACAGGTGAGCTTTGCACAAGTTGACTTTTTGACCACCTTATGAACATCACCAGTGAATCTGATGAAAGTCACTGGTGATGGGACTCAACCAGGTCTTAATGGATGTGTTGGCTTACAAAGAAGAAAGCCTAGATTTCTCTGTGAACGTAGCTTTAAAGGAGGAGGGATTTCTGAATGGGTCCAAAGCTTTCTCTGATCCTAAAAGAGACCCACAAAATCAGTTCACTTGCACAAAAGCTAATAAAACAGAGTGTGTGCTTTCCAGTGTCATCTGAGTCTCAGGTATGTACATGTCTTCTTGAATATGACGTATTCAGTGGTGGGATTCAAATTTTTTACTACCGGTTCGGTGGGCGTGGCTTGGTGGGCGTGGCTTGGTCATGTGACTGAGTGGGCATGGCCAACTAGACGTGAGTGACATTGAGTTGGCCATGCCCACTCAGTCACATTACCCTGTGAGATAAAAACCCAATTATTAAATCCTCACAACACAGAGACAAGTCTGGTTCACAATTCAAAAAGGTTTATTTACAGAAAAACTAAAAAGTGTTTCCAAAGGCAGCCTCCAAGTCTCTTCCCAAGTGGATCAAGTACAAGGAGAGCAAAGAATAGCATTCAAATACGTTTTATACACTCTACTCCTAAGAAACTCTCCCCCTCCTGCTCATTCATTTAAGTCATTTCTTTCATCATCCCATACTCTAAAGGGTCAACTTGACAATTTCTTGAGAGGCCCCTATCTCTTATTTGGTTTTTTCTGGTGCCTTTCGTCTGAGCAGATGGCTTCCTATCTAACTTGTACGTAGGTGCCTGTAAAGGGCTTGGAATAACAAAGGTTATCTTGTCCTCTTTACTGAACACATTTTGTGGTTAGCAAAAACACAGTAACACGTTTTAGGCAAGAATATAATGGCTTATACATTTAACTTTGTAAAAAAAATACAAAAATAACCTTTTAACATTTTATAAAAGAGTAACTTAATATTTTCTTCAACCCCCACCACCAAGCCACACCCACAGAACCCATTGCTGAAAAAAATTGAATTTATAGCTATTGCAGTCTTTCTACCTATTATTTTGTGCCCAGGGTCTGAGGTGGCTAAACTCAGAATCTGTCAAAGGCCTCCTCCTGCATGCGGCCCCTCTCTCCCTTCACCACGCATCGCCCCATTTCCTCTCCTTCAGAGGCCCCAGCCCTTACTCAATCTCCCCGCTTCCTCCCCCATGACCGCCTCTTTCTTTGTCCTGCGACCTTACCTTCCTCCCATGGCTGGTGGCAGAGGGGAAGGCAAGCCAGGGCTCAGCCATCACTGCTGGGCTCCCTGCCAGCCTGCATCTTGCCCCCGCTTGTCGTGAGATGCCTGCAGCCACCTCCTCTTTTTTTCAGTGCAAGAAGCCTCCCAGCCACTGCCTGTTTGCCAGCCAGAAGTGCAGGCTTCTTGCGCCAAAAACTACATACCTCTGCTTCTGTTCTTCCAGCACAGCAGGCAATGGGGTGCACGTGCGTGGCTGGCGCGAAGAACAGGGCGGCGACGGCGGTGGGACTGAATCTCCTTTTAGACGCATTCGAGAATCGGAGGTCAATAGTTTTCGGTGCAAGAAGCCTGCAGCCGCCACTGTTGGCTTGGTTCCAGCTGGCAAAGAGGCAGAGGCTGGGAGGCTTCTCGCACCGAAAAAAAGAGGCAGTGGCTTCAGGCATCTCGCAACAAGTGGGGCGAGATGTGGGCTAGCAGGGAGTCCAGCAGCGATGGCTCAGCCCTGGGTCATTTCATGTCAAGTGGTCTTGGGGTCCCAGCTCAACCATCATGGATTTTGATGAAATTTGGTGTGAACATGCACGCATATCCCCAATTAACATTGGATAAGTGTTATGTTTGCCGATGCAATACTTGTGGAGATATAGTCATTTGTTTGACCCCCATACTGCAGCCTTCGACTAATATCTCCTGCAATATTTTGTTGAGAGAAACAAAACCTGGCCATCTTGGACAACTTGTTGTGCTCTATTAAACAAAATAATAAAAACATTGTCATGAGCAATCACCATCTAGATAATTTGGAGCAAATTTGGCCGAAAATGACTGCTGTGTGAAAAAAGGGTAAAGTTTGGCTGTTTATATCTCTGGAAGGAAAGGTATGAGAAACGTGAAACTTTGTGCGTAATAACTTAGCAACACAAGGTTTCAGAATATAAAATTTCATTCTCCTACTGCTTTCCAATAGTTGAGTGTAAAGTTGACGATTTGTAAAAATGCAAAAAATAGGGTACATTCACCCCGCTTTTACAGCTCTGTTAAATCATTTTCATTAGAAAGAGCATCTTTCCAGCCCCCTAAAAAAGTAGAGTTGGTGTTTCATCGCTGATGTATAAAGCCTTAAAATAGGGACAAAGTGGAGGACGTTGTATGGCAGCGTCACATCCATTCTATTATTGTTTTGTCTTGTTTGTTTTATATAGACATCATTACTACTATTATAGTGCATTGGTCCATGATGACATTGTCACTACTAGTTCAGGCACTTGACCCAGTAACCCCATTGTCATAGGGGGCATGCCTGATAACCATGCAATACCAGCCACAGGTGGGTTTCTTGGTTCAGGATCCCAAGCCTGTAGTTTGGTTTTTTCCTCGAGGTTCCAAAGCCTTGTGTGGGTATCTGTCCGGTTCCGTTGGAATTTGGCAGTTCATACGAACAGTATGGACTTCAGTTTGGGAACCTTATAAGATACCCACTTTAGGCTTGGGAACCTAGGATAAGCTGCCCAATTGGCAACTTGGGAACCAGACAGATACCCACACAAGGCATGTTTTGATTCTCAGTTTAATTTAAAAAACAATTTATTAACAAAGAGATCTTGCTTTCTGTCTTAGGAAATATTAACAGCTTTATCCCACACTTCTAATGAACTGAGGCTTATCCCATTTAAACCTTACAAGTACACTATGTTGTTATCAAGGCTGAGAGGTGTGATCACACTGAATTTCAAAACTGAGCAAGGCTGTGATTCCAGATCTCCCTGGACCTACTCCAACCTTATCCATTCCACACACTACACAACTCTCATGACAGTTCCCTCTGCCCTCAAGGACCTTTAAGCACGTTTAAGATGAACAAAATTGAGTTTTGATAGCATACCTGCTTTGCCCAGAAAAATGAAATATCCTAGGAAATATTGAAAAGGCAGAATATTACATTTCCCTGGATGTGAAAAGGAAGAAACCTGTTTTAAAGACAGAATAGCTCCCTGCAGCTCCCTGCCCACCCCCCTTGTCAATGGGCTATTAAGATGCCCAAGCCAGTCCCTTTACATAATAAAGAGTTCTCCCCTTCAGCTCCAGGGTGATGGGATTAAGGCATGATTAGCCTTTACCCACTCACCACATGGCATCTGAAAACTCAACCAAACCTGGATTCAAAACACAGCCTAGAGAGCTGCTCCTGCATGGCCCCATGTGAGTCTGACAACCAATCAGAATACATTTCTTACACAGGAACAGGAAACAGAGAGGTGGGGCTGAACAGATTATAAAAAGCCCAGCAACACCCTTCCTCGGCCCCTTCTCTTCTTCCTCACCCAACACTGAAGCATGTGATTATGTTTTTGTTTCCGGCGATGGCGGTCGCCTTCCTAAGCTCCTAAGCTTACCATGGAGCGTCCCGACTGGGTAGGAGGTTGCTGCCGGCCCTCATGTCATCGGAGGGCCGAGAATTGGGTAGCCCGACCACCCTGGCTTGTTTTGGGCTCGTTTTAGCCCACCAGGGTTGGTCGGAGAAGAACGGAGAGTGAAAGGAGCGGAGCGGCTGTGAGCGGCTGAGGAGGAAGCCGGGAGGCAATGGCGGCGGCGCGCACAGCGGCGCGAAGGCGCGAAATTTGAACTGCGTTGCGGAAAAAATGCAAAAAAATGGGAAAAAAGCAAGAGAATGGCACCAAAGAGAACAAGGTTCTCCCTACGACTCCAGAGAAGACAACGAGGCACTGGAGGCTCCGGAGAGGTGAGCAGATCAGGGAGACAGTCAGGAACAGCAAAGGGAGATGGCTGCAGCGTTGGAGGTGTGGAAAGAGCTGCAGCCAGGGACTCCTCTATGACATTTGGCTGTAGCCTGGCTGCTCCCATGCTCCCGGGAACCTGGAGAACCTGGAGAATGTTCCTATAATTTTTGAGAGCTTTACCCAAATTGCAATGATCACTGAGGCGCCGGATGGGGACCAAGATGAATGTGTTGGGGAACCAGAAGTGAGGAGAGGAATTAAAATAACGGCTGGGGATGGCCTAGAACTTCAGAGGCCACTGGAGGCCCGTTTCAGGGCTATGGATGGGCCTGACTGATTGCCTAGATTAAAAACAGCTGGGCTCAGAATGCCCCCCCCACCCACTAAGGATCCCACATCTGTAATTATATCTATCCTCAACCACCTTAGACTGTTTCCCATTTTTATAACATCTCTGCCTTGCTCCACTTTGGGAATATTTGAACATTCCCCCCCCCCCCGCCTTCTTTCCAAGTACTATCTGGATACTAAAGCCTCCAGCTTTAGTATCCCATTAAGACCTTAGCCCTCCGGCTATTGACTTTTACTACCTGCACCCTTACCCATTTGGGCTTTAATATTTTATCAATTTATTCAAGGTTAGACCTGCTCCGCCTGCGGGAGGCCCCTCTCTCGCAGGTATGGCCCTTGGCTCTTACAAGGGCCTGCCTTGATGACGGGTTTGTGAACCCCGAGAGGTGGAAGAAACGGAAGCTGAGGGGATTTTTAGTCAAATGTTTTACATTGTTTTTAGGGGGTTCCAGGGAGGGGGGGTGGGTTAACCAGGCCGGGAGGGAAGCCAGCGCCAGTCGAACAGGTGAGTCCAGGAGGGAAGTGAGCGGGGTGGGGGGGGGAGAGGGAACAAATTATTCCGGTAGAGGGTTGTTTTATTACATCGGTCGCGGGGAGGGGGGGATGCGAGGACAAGAGAAGATCACAAGGTCGGTTGGGAGACCGTGGCTGTTGGCTACGCCCGGTCGTTTGTACCAACCCCCGCAGCCTAGGTGGTCAGGAACTACAGAGCCAGGGCCTGCGGCTGATGCTTTGCAATGCAAGGTCCGTAACCAACAAGGCCCCCCTCATTAGCGAGTTGATCTCGGAGGGGGAGCTGGACCTTGCAGGGATAACGGAGACCTGGTTGGGCCACGAGGGTGGTTTACCCCTCGTGGAAATGTGCCCACCGGGTTTCCGTGCATTCCATCAGCCTCGGGCCCTGGGTAAGGGTGGTGGGGTGGCGGTAGTTATACGGGATGGTCTGGAACCGAGAGAGTTCACTGTTCCTCAGATACCCGGTTGTGAGTCCCTAGGTGTGAAATGGGGCCCAGGTAGGCAGTTGGGCCTGCTGATTGTATACTTGGCTCCTCGCTATACATCAGCGGCCCTGCCCGAGCTCCTCGAGCTGATCTCAGAGACGGCGGTTGAGATCCCCAGGCTTTTGGTCATGGGGGACTTCAACCTGCCGTCGACGGGAGCAGCATCTGAGGTGGCTCGGGAGTTCATGGCTTCCATGACAGCCATGGGCCTGACCCAATTAATTCAGGGCCCCACACACGAGGGCGGTCACACACTGGACCTTATTTTTGTATCTGAACAGTGGACGAGTGATCTGGGAATAGGGGACTTAGTCATTACTCCCCTGTCATGGTCAGATCACTCATGTCTCCGGCTCGACTTCCCTTCCGCTGCCCCCCACCGCGAGGAGGCGGAGCCAGCCTCTCCAAGCTGGTACCGCCCCAAGCACCTGATGGAACCGGATAGGTTCCAGACGGAACTTGGGCCACTACCTGTAGCCCTGACCCGCGCTCGGTCGGAGGACCTAGTGGCCGCCTGGAATACGGCGGTGGCTGGGGCCTTGGACCGGGTTGCGCCTTTGCGACCTCTCCTGCGGCAACGATCCACCCGAGCTCCTTGGTATACCGAGGAGCTAAGGGTGATGAAGCGCCATAGGAGACGTCTAGAGAGCAGGTGGAGATCCTCACGCTCCGAGTCTGATCGAACACAGGTAAGAGCCTATTTACGGACCTACCTTGTGGCATTGAGAGCGGCCAAACGTAGACATTGTGCCGCTCTTATTGCGTCCGCGGATAACCGCCCTGCTGCCCTGTTTAGGGTGACCCGCTCTCTCCTGTCACAGGGGACGCGGGGGGCACCCTTGCAGGGTAGAGCAGAGGAGTTTGGGGAATATCTGCAGGACAAAGTTGCTCAGATCCGGAGCGGATGGGCCCCCTCCAGTGGGCCGGACGAGCCGTCAACAGTGAGTCTTGTGAGACCATTCTGGGAGGAGTTTGACTCTGTTGCCCCCGAGGATTTGGACAGGTTGCGTGGACGGCTGCGACCCACCACATGTTCAATGGACCCGTGTCCCTCCTGGCTGGTACTGGCATCCTGGGAGGTGACACGAGGCTGGCTTCTGGGCCTGGTGAACGCCTCATTGGGTGAGGGCTTCCTACCAACTGCCTTGAAAGAGGCGGTGGTGAGGCCCTTGCTCAAGAGGCCTTCACTGGACCCAATGGAGCTGGCTAATTATCGTCCAGTCTCCAACCTTCCCTTTTTAGCGAAGGTTGTTGAGAATGTGGTGGCACAGCAATTTCCACGACACCTTGACGAATCCGAATATCTAGACCCACGCCAGTCCGGCTTCCGACCCGGGCACAGCACAGAGACAGCCTTGGTCGCGCTGGTTGATGATCTCTGGAGGGCCAGAGATAGAGGTTGTTCCTCTATCCTGGTCCTATTAGACCTCTCAGCGGCTTTTGATACCATCGACCATGGTATCCTATTGCGCCGGCTGGAGGGGATGGGAGTCGGAGGCACCGTTTTACGGTGGTTCGGCTCCTACCTCTCCGACTGGTCGCAATGTGTGTTGACAGGGGGGCAGAGGTCGACCCTGAGGTCACTCACTTGTGGGGTGCCACAGGGGTCGGTCCTCTCGCCCCTCCTGTTCAACACATATGTGAAGCCGCTGGGAGAGATCATCCGTGGTTTGGGGGTTGAATACCATCTGTACGCTGATGATACTCAGCTGTACGTTTCAACCCCAAATCACCCCAGCGAGGCTGTCGAAGTGATGTCCCGGTGTTTGGAAGCCGTCGGGGTCTGGATGGGGGACAACAGACTCAAACTCAACCCCTCCAAGACTGAGTGGCTGTGGCTACCGGCACCTCGGTTCAGTCAGCTGACTCCAACGCTGGCCATAGGGGGCGAACAACTGCCCGCTGTGGAACGGGCGCGCAATTTGGGCGTCCTCCTTGATGCCCGGCTGTCAATGGACGACCATGTGGCAGCCGTGGCTAGGGGGGCGTTCCACCAGGTTCGCCTGGTGCGCCAATTGCGCCCCCTTCTGGACCGGGATGCCCTACGCACGGTCACTCATGCACTGGTGACGTCTCGCCTGGACTACTGTAATGCTCTCTACATGGGGCTTCCCTTGGGACGCGCACGAAGACTGCAGCTAGTCCAGAACGCAGCCGCGCGGGCAGTCATAGGGAGTACTAGGTACTCCCACGTAACACCGCTCCTGCGCGAGCTGCACTGGCTACCTGTGGTTTTTCGGGTGCGTTTCAAGGTTTTGACCACCATCTTTAAAGCGCTCCATGGCATAGGGCCTAGTTACCTGCGGGATCGCATCCTCCCACATACATCCCTGCGGCCAATTCGCTCTCACAGGGAGGGGCTTCTCCTGGTGCCGTCCACTAGGCAATGCCAACGGGCGACACCAAGGAGTAGGGCCTTCTCTGTGATGGGCCCAACCCTCTGGAATGACCTCCCCCCCGACATTAGAACCACCACTGACTTCCGCTCCTTCCGGCAGAAACTGAAGACACACCTGTTCCGACTGGCTGTTCTGGCATAATTCTTAACGTCTACCTCCTGGCATATATATTTCCTACTGGTTTTTTAGGGGACTTAATTTTATGGGACACTGGGGTTTTAAATTTTGTATATTTTAAATTATTTATTTAGCAATTACAGTTCTGTCTATTTTATCCTCCTCTTATTTATGTATTTATCCATTTAAAAATTTTTAATTGTTATTATGTATGATGTTTTTGATATGGACTGTACACCGCCCCGAGTCCCTTTTGGGAGAGGGGGCGGTCTAGAAGTGCTAATTAAATTAAAATTAAATTAAATGTGATCACCTTTTCTGTTCAGGACTCAAGCCATGTGGTTCTGCCCACCATTAAACCATCTTTCCAAGCAGCCTCCATGTCTCCAGTGTCTTTTTCCCCACTTGGAGCCGAACCCAGAAGGACATTTCTTCCAACAATTGGCACCCCAGATGGGACTCCAAGCTAGCCTAACCAATGTATATGGCCCAGTAATCCTTCCATGCTGGCACAGACCCCATTGACTCTGTGGGTGGATTTTCCTGGACCTTAGCCATTTGGAACTAGGTTTTAAAGGGGGTTTGAGTTTGAGCTCAAAGGCTGCCTGGAAAGAAGGTGGAGTACCTCTAAATTTTAATTCTCTAAAATTTAATTTTAAAGCACGGCAAAGCATGGGAAATGTGTGTATGCCTGCATGTGTGTGAGTGATGATGGGATCCTTCTCCCGATCACAGCTGGATCTTGGTTCCTCTGTGTGTTTTACTGAGAGAGCCTGGAAAATATTAGGGTCAGGCCAGAGCACAGGACCTTCTGTTAGGGAAAAGAGAGTGTGTGTGGAAAAGTGAATGAGTTTTTAAAAGTCCCTGCAAGTAAAGGGCGTGAGTTTTTAAAAAGTCCCTGCGAGTAAAGGGCACGAGGTTTAAGACCAAAGTCCCTGTAAGTAAAGCGTGGGAGTTTTAAAAAGTCTTTGTGCACCCTCAAGGTAATTGTAACTAAAATGTCTCCAAACCAAAAAGACAAGAATTTAAAATTGTTCAATGAAAAGAAAGAGTAAACTGGCAGAAAATGCCTTCGCTCCATCTGTTGGGCCCAGAAAACTGAGTGAAGTGGGGTGGGAGTCTTTACTTTGTGTTTGTTTGGCCAACAAAAACAGAGTAAAGAGAAGTATTCTTCCTTCCCTATACCTTAAAGTAACAACCCAGGGAATGTTCATTTACAAGAAAAGTTTCATCCTTGCATTTACCTGTTCATCTCTTTCCTGAAGCATGTGAATCCAGACCCCACTTCTCATCTGTGATATCCCCATAATGTTACCATTTTATCTGTTTAGTAACTGCAATATGATGGGTTTTTTCCCCAAAACTCTGCCTGCAAGATATCTACCCCCCACGCCCCCCCTTACCTCTAACCCTCCAACAATGCCTTTTCTGTGGGGGAGGGGAACTTGTTCTCATGTCTTTCAGCCCTGCACAGATGAGCAGAGCACATGGATCCAGATGCCTCCAGAGGAGACCTTCCATAAGCCTCCATTTAAGTCTCATGTTTGGCTCATTGTGACTAGGATGTGTTCTCAAATTTCTCAAACGTGAATGGAACTTGGAGGCCCCGTTTTCCTTCAAGGTAGCCACATCTGGCTTCCCATAGAACTGAACCCCTTTGAGGTTTGTCAGGCCTTCAACATGGTGAACTGGAGAAACTGGCGTGTGCCGCAGACGATCTCAAAGAGCACTCCCAGTGAGTTTGGACCGGTGACATGGGCTTGGCCGGATGCCAGCAGATCCTGAATCCATCTGGTCCTGAATGCCAAAGAAGCTTGAATTAGGTAGTGGGGAAGATTGTACATGTCAACCCGGCCACCCTCAGCAACCAAGAAAGAAACCACTTAACTCCACTTTGCGGCAGCACAAACGGGACAACTGGCTATGTAGGACTCAATGTCTTTTTTCAATGAAGGCCACAAAAATTGTCTCTTAACCAGATGTAAACTCTTTACAAATCCAAAATGGCCTGCCATTCTCGAATCGTGGGCCCGTTGAAGAACAATAGTTTTCAGGTCAGCAGGAACATATAATTTAGCCTCTACTCAAGCCAGTCCATCCTTCATAGTGCATTCGTTTGAATGTTCCTTGAACCAGTCATCGGACTCAAGGCCCTCCTTGAGTTTGCACATGAAGTCCGTCGTGACCTCTAAATTCGAAATGCCTTGGCTTCTAGTAATCACCAGGGCAGCTAGACTTTTTGCTGGGATGACTGGGTGAACTACCTCAGCTTAGAGCTGTTGTATTGGAGAAGCCTAGACAAAGCATCAGCCATGAAGTTCTCCCCCCCCCCCCCGGGAATGTACTTGAGGGTAAAGTTGAAATGGTTGAAATGTTGCGCCCAACGCACCTGTTTAGGAGATAGCTTACATGGGGTCTTCAATGCTTCCAAATTTTAATGATCGGTTTATACTTCAAAAGGGTGTTTCGTTCCTTCTAGGAAATGTCGCCAGGTCATCAAAGCCCATCTGACCACAAAACTTCCTTTTCCCATATAGCCCATCATCTCTCCGTCTCTGTCAGTTTGCGAGAGGTGTAAGCGCATGGCTGCAATCTTCCATCAGCGTTCGTTTGAAGTAATACGGCCCCCACCGCCACATCACTGGCATCAGCTTGAACGATAAATGGTGCCTCCATATCTGGGTGCTTCAAAGCGGGTTCAGCTGCAAAGAGTCGCTTTAATTTTTTGAAAGCGGCTTGACACTCCATAGTCCAATTCAAAGGCTTACCCCATCTGGGCTTGGCCTCCCCTTTTGACTTTAGGAGATTTGTAATGGGCAGAGCAATGCTGGCGAACGAGGGGATAAATTGACGATAAAAATTAGCAAATCCCAAAATTTTGTAATTGTTTGCGGGTGTGAGGAGGTGCCCATTCAGTTACAGCCTGGACTTTCACTGGGTCCATCTCGATGCCGTTGTGGGAGATGCGGTAGCCCAAGTAATCAATTTTCTCTTGATGAAATTTACATTTAGACAATTTGGCATAAAGTTCTGTGGCCCGGAGTTTCTTGAGTACTGATCGTACTAAAGTCACGTGTTAATCCCGTGTTTCCGTGTAGATAAGGATGTCATCAAGGTAAACTATCACGGCCTTGTACAGGTGTTCATGTAAAACTTCATTTATTAATTGCATGAAAACAGCTGGTGCCCCCTGTAGGCCAAATGGGAGTACTCTGAATTGAAAATGCCCGAGTGGGCAGTTGAAAGCAGTTTTCCATTCATCTCCCTCTTTGATTCTGACTCTGTAGTAGGCCTCTTTTAGTCCAATTTCGTGAAGATCTTCCCTTTACCCAATTGGGCCAACATATCCTTCATCAGAGGGAGGGGGTATACATTTTCCACGCACACACTGTTAAGATTTTTGTGGTTAACACAGAGACAAAAGGAGCCATCTTTCCTCTGAACAACACAGGGGCGGTCACACGTGGCCTAGCAGGTTCAATAAACCCCCTTTTCAAATTTTTGTCACTAAACTTCCGTAATTCCTCCATTTCGCGTGGGATCATTGAGTAAATCTGGGGTTTTGGAAGTTTTACTCCTGGGAGGATCTCAATGCTGCAATCCGTCGCACGGTGAGGGGGTAATTTATCAGAGGATTTTTCACTGAAAACGTCCTTTAGGTCCCAATATTCCTTTGGGATTTTCTCCTCCCCCTCAATTTTTTTCTGCACCGCGGCCGCTAGGTTAGGTTCAGTGTTGGTAATATTGGAAACCCTCCCTTCTCCCTCAGGGGGTTTAGCGGATCAGATGCGCAACCACCCTTTCTTCCAGTTGACATGTGGGTTCCATTTACCTAACCAGGGTAAGCCCAGTATGAGAGGCCAGTCCATCCCCGGTGCCACAATGAAACATAATGTTTCCTGGTGATCTCCCATCCACATGTCTATAGGTTCAGTCACAAAATGGGCAGGAGCCCCCACAGCTATAGACCCATCTAGCTGGCAAAAAGCAATGGAGACTTTCAAAATTCTCAGTTTCAAGCCCATTTTTTTCACCACTTCCGGGATAACAATGCAACGTGTGCATCCCGAGTCTAAAAGGGCCAGCATTTTTGCTTGGGCGCCAGTAGAGTGCACTTTAGGTGCTACTGGGATGGTCAAGGGGCCCGATCGGGAACTTACCAGATGGTCGTCATCAGATTTGGTTTCACTTTCCCCGATGAGGATGGTTCTTCTCTTGGAATGGGAGGGAATTGCGCAACAGGTTCCACCCCTTTCATCGTCCCTTCTCTTTCATCGTCCCTTCTCTTCCCAGGTTGTTTGGCTTCCTCTCTCCCCCGGCAGAGGGCTTTGGGCCAATCTTGGAGCAGCGATTTGCTGCCCGGTGCCCCTCTTTTCCGCAACGGAAGCAGGTGGTAGACTGGGGCTTCCTTGTAAACCAACTTTTTCCTCCTTTCAGAGTTCCTTTGGGGGTGTTGGGAGGGGTAACTTTCTCTTTCTCACTGTCTTCGCGGTACTTGTCTCTGGCTAGATCGATCTCCACATATACTGCCAATTCGTACCAGCATTGCAAGTTACCGGGGGGGGGGGGCTGTTTACACAGTTTTGGTATATATCTTTGTTTAAGCCATCCATAAAACTGTGCATTAAAGGTTCTTCCGACCCGCCGCATATAAACGGACAATTCATGAAACTCTTGTATGTAATCAGCCACTGGGTTCTTCCCCTGGGTAAGGGTTTTCATTCTGGTTCTGGCCTTCTGCTCCGTGAGCGGGTCATCAAAGCATTTCCTCAGAGCGGCCATAAACCTATTGTAGTCTCTCAGCAGGGGGGAGTCATCATTATGCAGGGCAACCATCCATGCCGCTGCCTTGTTCTCCAGCGCCATGGTAACAACTCTTACCTTGGCTTCTTCTGTGGGAAGATCATCTCCGAACTGTTGCATGAAATTCCAGACTTGGACCAGGAAAAATCCTAGTTCCTTTGGGTCACCTCCAAATTTCACACCAAGCGGAGGAACTTTTGCCATCCGTCATCTGCGGGGGGCCCCGCCTCCTCTTGGAAGGGCTCTCGTGGCTACTGCTGCTGCTGCCGGGGCTTCCCCATTCTGATGAGCTCCACTGTCTGCCCCCAGGGCCCCCCTTGGGCGGAACAGGGCTTCTGCAATTCTCTCCTCTAGGTCTGGGAAATCAGCTTCTCTTTTGGGACCGCTCTCACGTAAACGTCGCCTCTCCCAAGCCTCTTGAAAGAGTTTCATAGCCTGGGACATCATAAGGTTCTCCTCATCGGCGTCCTGCCAAGCAGCTGCCAGACGCCGATGTCGCTTTTGGTAACTCCAGCCAGAATTTCCTCAGGGCCATACTTCTGTCCCACTCCCAACGACCACCTGGGGCGGACGAATCGTTCCTCCAAATTCAGATCCGCCATTCGCTCTATCTCCAAGGGACACGAGGATGCAGCCGCCCCCATGTCGTCCTCCTGGTCGCTGCCTGGGTAAGACATTCCTTTGAAGGTTTTGGTTTTATTTACACTCCCCTCGGAAGGTGTTAGCTCCGGGATGAGTGTGAAAGTAAGATCTTGCTTAATGTCAAGCTGGCCTCCCTCAGCAACCAAGAAAGAAACCACTTAACTCCATTTTGCAGAATTAAGAGTACTTTTACTGGTTATGAAAAGATAGCAGCTAAGCAAAGCAAGATCTGAGGGAAAAGCGCGTGAAATCATACATATCAATATGTGACCAACCCCCTTCCCCTGGTAACCCTCATCCCACTTTCCAATCTGTAAATCCTTTAGGTGTCATGTGAGTTCCATCTTCAAGGAGCATCATCAGGTTGATATGCTGGACAGTTGGCCTTGACCGACACCAAGCACTAATCTCCAGCATGTGCAGTAGACCGTGAGACCAAAACTCACTTTCTACAATCTCTCCTGTATTAAAACTTCCCCTCCCCGTTTCAATGGCAGCCGAAAGCAAATAGCAAAACAGAGGGTGACAGTACTCTGTGAGGTGAGTATAGAATTTTTTTTTCTTTTGGGAGGAGGAGGGGAGTGTTGCCTTGTGTGTGCATGTATGAGACGAAGGAAATTCCTACTAGAGGTTTGCCTTCGACCTGAGTAAAAACCCTCTGCACATCTATCTGACCAACCTTCTCTATTGGTTCTAAGGTAGAAACCTGGCCTCCAGAAGGCAGTTTTGATTTAGATTTTGACAATAAATTTGCTGATTTTCTGGCCACCATCAGACGAACTGAAGAGAAGCTCTACATGAGTTTCTTCCCCAAACTGACAGGAGTCCACAGGGATACGTTAAAAAGCTGTTGCAGCAGTAATAGTTGTCTTTAAAAAGAAAAGTAGAGCCCCACTCAGATGCAAACGGTGTGTTAATGAAGGTCTGTATACATCTTGATCTTTAAAAATATGCCAGTGTTTGCTGGGAGATCTAAGATAGATATAGAAAACTTTGGATCGTTAAAAAATCAGCCAGTGCCTGCTGGGAGATCCAAACTAGAAACAGAAGACACTGAACACCCCAGGGCAGAGACAGGTATTAACAATCTAGTCTAGTGCTTAAGGAGATAGAACAATGGGTGTAACTTTGAGCAAAAGTAAGAAAATTTAGCAGGAAAAAAAGGTAAAGCCTGTCTGAATGGAAAGACCTAGGTAATTTCTGTTAAAATTCTTAGGTGTGCATCTATATTAATAGCATGTAGAATTGAATGGCATTGAATTGATTGTGATATGTTTGACCAGCTGGCAAAATAAGTAAGCTTCTCAGCTTGGGCTTGGAGCTTTTGGGGAAGGGGAGTGTGGTTAGGATTTAAACTGCTCTCTGAGTTTTCCCACTGCTTCAAGAATGAGCCACAGGTTCCCCAAGGAAAGAAAATTGAAGATTTAAAGGGATAGAACCTCCCCCAGGTCTGAAAGTGTTGTTCCATGGTGTTTGTGCATGTATGTGTATGTGTGTAAATATTTCCAGACTTGGAGGGAAGTTGAGATCCTTTAATAATAGAAAATGGAGGTCATTGGCTTGTGAAAATGCTCCCTGAAATACTTATAATGATTGGTTGGCATGAGCAAGCATGAAGGTCTGATTGCAGTATGAATGTGAGTGTGTGTCCCCGATGCCCCGAGGGAGTGATGTGGATGGGATCTAGAGACCTGTGATTGCCTTGTGTGTACCCCCCCCCCTCTTTCCCTCCTCCTTCTGGGTCATTAAAGGGGGCTGCGGTTTCTCTGCTCCCTGTAACCACATTTTTCCTCTCTCTTCTGAGAAATTTGGGGTAAATGGGTGACCTGCTCCTGCACCTTTACCTTTCACTGTTGTGGTCTTTTTCATCTGCATATAAAAGCTATGCAGTTACATTTCCTTTTCTGCTCTGAATACAATTTTGACTTTCTTCTGGAAATTTTTGAACTTTAAAATGCTTAATTAAACATATAAAAAGAAATGATTTTGAGATATTTTGCTTACATTTGTAAATGTTTTAACATACCTAATGAGAATTTGCTTCCATCTGAATGGAATCTGATATTTTGGAGTGTTGACTCAAAGTACCTCTTTTTTTATTGCTAGTTTTATTTTTTGAAGCTGTTCTCCCCGCCCCGCCCCCCCTTTTTTATGCCTGAGTGCATTTCTAAATGCTTATGAGTCAAGGTGCTCTACCCTATGATATTTTGTTTGTTTGTTTGTTTGCAACACAAGTTGTCCTTTTTGGAAATTTACTCATCTTACTGAAATTTCAATCATAGAGGCAGTGGGAATGTCATGTTCCATGAAATGTACATCATCTGCCTTCTGAAATAATGTTTGGATTTCCACACTTGGACAGAATGGGGGAAATTCCACAACATGAGACTGAAGATATGTCTGTAAAGAACTGCATACTTGGCCTCTCCTCTTCTTCACCTCAGAAACAAACTGCTAGCTCAAACCATAACTCTTGAATTTGCTGCTGGTGATTGGGTCCTGATAAAACCTGACATGAGGAAAAAACTTAGCCTGGAGCAGACCTTCCCAAGCCTGACTGACCACCCTTACCAGCAAGCCAAGCCTAATGCCATCCAGCAGACATGAAAGAAAGGACCCTGAGATGGACAAGTAAAGACAAAAGGACTCTTTTCTTTTTTATATATATAATTTTTTTATTTTTTATTTTCAAAACAAACACAACACATAAAATCTTCCTTCTTTACATACTGTAGAAAGTGTATCAGTTGGTTACAAAAGGCTTTCGTGCATCTCTTCCACAGTCATCAAGCATAATTCATATTAACTCAAATATTTTAACTTAGATATTTATACATGTTACCATCATCATACCTCCATTTTCATTTGACTATAATTGTTTAAACGTCCTTCATCATAAAATGTACCAAGATTTAATACATAACCACATACTGGCATTTCATTTACTATTTCTAAAATCCTCCAATAACACTGAATCCTTATGTCCTATTCTAGCTAAACATCCATAATATTTAGTAACAGAATTTTCTAATCCTCATTTCCAAATCACTGTTTACAATTTACATCCAGTTTCCTTATGTTGTACCCATACATATATATATACGTTGTTATCATTATCCTTCCTTTATTTAACTATATCCTGTATCATAACATTTCCCCCCCTAATAATCAAAACTTAACTGAATCTAACTTAGTTCTTTTTTATCAACTTTTATATATAATCCAAAAGGATTATAATCCATTCATTTTAAAAGACTTGCATAAATTCTATCCATGAACATAGCATTTAAAAAGTAAGATAACCCACTGTCCAAAACCCTTCCAAACTTAATTCCACCACTTATTTCTTCTGTTCTCCAATTTAAATTAATTTTTAAGTTTTTTATATGCAGTCTCTTTTAAAACGGTAAAAATTCCTCACCAGCTGGAAACACTTTCTCTTTCCTTTTCCTTCCATTTTGTAGCCACCGGCTTGAAGAACTTCTCTTGGATCGATCAGTGTTAGGGGGAGAGGGAGAGAGAGAGAGAGAGAGAGAGAGAGAGAGAGAGTCAGTCTCCAGTGTCTTTTGTCCCCACGTGGAGCAGAACCTAGAAGGACATTTCTTCCAATAATACTATTATTTTTTAAGTTCCTCAGTACTTCTACTGTCTTTTCTTTTCTTTTTCTCTTTCCTATCTCGAGTTACAGTGAATTTCTCTCCACAGAAATTAGAAGTAGCAATGTTAATTTTATCAAACTTTTTTGTTTTGTTTTAACAAGGGGCTTTGATAATCTCCCAAAATGTAAGAAGGGGCTCCTGCAAGTGTCCTCCAACACACTTCTAGATATTTGTTTCAAAACCCACAATTTCCACTTATAACATGGGCTTAGCCCCTTCCGTTCCTTGCATCCCACCTTTGTGCCCACAAAGCAGACCATTATTCCAAGCTAAGAAATAGATCAAGGCAATGCCTCAGTTTCCCCATTGCCCTGGACCAACTGGAATAAGCCATTTGGCAGGGTTTACTCAACCTGACAAACCAGAAAGCACCATGTATAATAACCAGTAGCTGAGTCCATGCAACATGCTAGGCCTAAGACAGACAGACAACAAATTAATGATGGCTGGGTGTAAAATATCTTTCTCAACACAACAGATGAAAAACGTCTCATCTACTGAGAAAATCTCATGTATGTGCTAAATATCTGATATAGCAATGTGTTTTCCTCGTCAATCCATTTTTTCTCCTCCTCAATAGCAATGCTGTCATGAGGAAGAGAAGTAATATTTGAAAGTTGAGAAGGAGGGCTTTCTCCTGGGTTGTTCCCAAACTATAATGTTACAGTTGGCGCTCCCTCAAATTTTAGAGGGGTTTAAGACACATGATTATAATCTACCCTCTTAAACCATTTTTAGTGGGTTTTAATAGCTTTAAATGGTTTCTGATTTTATTTATTTACTTTTTACTATGATGTTTTGCTTTAGAGGCACAGCACTTGATTGTGAGATGGGTGGCTATTAATGTGACACATAAAATAAATAAGTAAATTCTTTTTGGGGGGGTTTACCAGCATGAGGGCTTAGATAGTCAAACATAAAAATGACCCTCCTACCCCAAATAAAATACCGTGTTGAAGAATCTGCAGCTTTAATTTAGGAGGGAGTGTTTCAATGCTTCTCTATGTGACTCTCATCACACACCCATTTGCAAGAGAAATTGACCAAGATAGCTTGGTTAAATAAGGAAAATTGAATGTCAATATGAAGTGGACTGTCGACACGTTGGATAAGTGTTTTGCTTTTCCAAATTTCAATTACAATTTTTCCTAGTTTTAATTGGATTTGCTTCTTCTTCTCTTCATGTTCTCCAGTGCCCATCCTTCAATTTATTTGTTTGTCAAGGCAAATGAGAGGACATGCTACCTGGGGCTACCTGGGGCTAATGAGAACTGTAATCCATCACAGCTGAAGAGGCCAATCTTGGGGGAGATTGAAATCTGGGATATCAAAGGAACACATTAGAAAGATACTTGGAATAGTTCACTGAATTCAAGTGGGCAGTGCATGATGGCTTCCTATCAGAGGGATCTGGAAGAGGACAGCTGGTCAAATTCAGTGGTATTAATCGTATTTGAGAACTGATGGAGGACTGGCACAGCACCAGAAGCAAAAGAAGGAATGTAAATAATGCCTCTTGGGAAAAGGATCAGAAGAAAGCATAACCATGGGAGTGTGTGTGTTTGTGCATATACAAACATAGATATCAACATTAAATGCGTAAAATTGTAGGGAAGTCTCAAATTCAACTGTAGTTGGTTTAGTGTTATATAACTCGTTAAATTAAAAAGATCAGATTTAGTTCTGTTTCTTGCTCATCTACATCATGCCTTCACCTATTTGGGGGAATACAGCCTTCAGCCTGAAAAAAAGCTTGTTTCCCCCTTGATTTAAGCTATAAATATATATATTAAATCAATTTTATATATATCCCTAGTATTGAACTTTGATCCCCAAAATTCTGTTTATTGCATGAGTCAAAAGCCAGCCTGATGTGAAAGTTCAAGTAAGGAAAATGAACTTGAGAAAAAAAAACCTCCCACTCTCCAGGTCAGTGCAGTTCATTCTAATTTGATCCTCTGCCCTTGAAAATTACTACCTTTTTTAAAATGCAGGTAATTCAATTGCAGAAGTCCTCATGTCTTATTTAATGATTCCTTCAGATTGTTTAAACTGTAGACATTCTTTTCCATCAATTGATTTTATACAAGCCCTTCTACACAGTGGTGGGATTAATTTTTTTTACTACTGGTTCTGTAGGTTTGGCTTGGTGGGCGTGGCAGAGGAAGGATACTGTAAAATCTCCATTCCCTCCCCACTCCAGGGGAAGGTTACTGCAAAATCCCCATTTCTTCCCGATAAACTGGGACTCTGGAGGGAGAGAATAGATGGGGGTGGGGCCAGTCAGAAGTGGTATTTCCCGGTTCTCTGAACTACTCAAAATTTCTGCTACCGGTTCTCCAGAACTGGTTAGAACCTGCTGAATACCACCTCTGCTTAAAATAAGAAATAAAAAACTTTATTAATAAAAAAAGCTTCCTAGGGTTCGCAAACCTCTACAAACAGTTCATCCCCACCTTCGCAAAGATTGCCAAACCCACGATGGACCTCTTAAAGATGGGGCACAGGGATAAGACCCTACCCGGGACAACCTCTACAGTGGGATCTAACCTGCCAAGAGACATTTGAAACACTAAAAACAATGTTTGCAAAGGAACCAGTGCTGAAGCATCCTGACCCCAAACAACCCTTCGTTATCCAAGCAGACGCCAGTGATGTGGCAGTGGGAGCAGTGCTACTCCAAAGAAACAGGCAAGGAAACCTACAGCCCTGCGCCTACACCTCCCGCAAACTCACGGATACAGAGAGACGATGGGCTGCATGGGAGAAAGAGGTTTTCACGGTGAGATGGGCACTACTAACCTGGCTGTCAGACCTGGAAGCCATCTTTTACTTTTGGATTTCAGGCCTGCCACACTTTCTACTGTGGGAAAATGGGAGGGGGGATTATACAGAGTATGAGTGATGTGCAGCCATAATAACATTCTTTCTTAGAAAGTCAAGGTCGCTTTGTCCCTGCACCTGGATGGATGGAGATGGGAGGAAGGATTGGACCATGTGATAGACTTGTGGGTTTTGGGGCAGGGTCTTGAACTTTCAACTGGGTGGGAAAACCTGGAAGCTTTCAGATTTGGGTTTTCCCAGATGTGCCAACATGGCTCTTTTAATAAATTGGAACTTCTAGCCTCGGAGTGTTATTTATTTGAGGATGCTATTTGGAACCCTGACACTGGTGCCACCTGCTGGAAGTGGGGCAGAGGCCGTTCAAAGTCTGGACTGACTATAAAAATCTGGAGGCCCTTAGGACCCCACGAAAGCTATCGCCCAAACAAGTCCGCTGGCCTTAATACTTCGACCAGTTCGACTTCATGTTAAAGCACATCCCGGGGGGGGGGGGGGGAGGAACTTTCTACCTGATGCCCTCTCCCGCATGCCCCAGTACAAATGCGAATGGGAGCAGGTAGTAGATGCTATCGTTCCCCCTACTCAAATAGCTGCCCAAGTCACCACCAGACAACAACTTCATGACCGGCAAGACCAACCAGCTAGCGACCTAATCACAAAACTAAAAATTGAACTGCTAGCAGAACCCTGGTTCCGAGGCAATCAACACATCTTGACGAAAAGAGAACCTTTGGAAGGTGATGAAACTTTACATCCCAGAATCCCTAGCACCCTAATCCTCTAGAGGAGCCATGACATTAAACCAGCAGGCCACTTCGGGTTTCTAAAGACTTTACACTTAGCAAGGAGGCAGTTCTGGTGGCCCGGCATAAAGCAAGCCTCCATTGCATTTTAACTTCCCAGAGGATAATGGGAGGAGCTGTTGGCTGTGAGTGGGGGAGACTGAGAGGGAGTACAGAGAACAAAGGTAGCAGCCCGCGAATCATATAACTATAAACCAAAAATAGCAATAATACATTCAGGGTTAGTGCGCTTGATATTGTGATTTTATTTTATTTCAAAATGACTGGCTTAGTTCAGTGCAATACTTGTTTTGAAGCTGTCTTTGGATACTGTCCTGTTTGTAAACAAATTACTAGTCTACATGGACATATCACCTATCTAGAATCTCTAATCTGTGCTCTCCAAGCAGAAATTACCGTAGGTGCCCAATTCAGCCATTCCACTCTATTGAGCTGCCACGCTATCAGCCCCCTCTACCACAAAGATCCTGCTGAACAAGGGCAGTATGGACAACTGTGGGATCTGGCAGGGTGAGAGCAGTGAACCACAAACAAAGCTTTCACTGTGTCCCAGCTTAACAGATACAGTGACCTTGCTGACCTTAATAGGGACACTAAAGTGACAGGTCAAGGTAGTTGTGATAATGGTAATTCAAATAAGCAGGGATCGTGGTCCAAGGTGAACTTACTTTGGAAAGGGGAAACTGTGAAACAGGTATTACACATCAGTCACACAAGAAGAGCAAGGTATCCAAAAAGAGAAGCCACCTGGTTGGTGATTCAATTGTAAGGAATGTAAATTTATGAAAGGATATGGAGGTGTTTGTTTGTTTTTGTAAAAAGTTTTTATTGGTTTTAAAACATTTATAGGGAAAAGGTAATAGGGTACATAGAAAATTTTAGTAGCTCCCATGTTAGCAGTAGAAATCCCCCCAAATCTCACACTTCTACAATTTTGGAAATAACATGTAAAGGGTAGCATAAACAGAATTCTTACTTTATATCAACAATGTGTTCAATCATCTCTTTCTTTGTCACTTTCTAGTATATCAACAATTACAATAATATTTCAGATATATTTATTTTTGTGACCTGAGCCTTTTCGATATTGCTCCCTCCTCCCTGCCCCCAGGTGAAGCCATGCCCCCCCCTTCTCCATATCTTGTACGTTGCTGCCTTTTCCCCCACTTCCGCTATCTTTGTCCTCTGGGAGGGAAAAATGTTTTTTAATAAAGGCATCTGCCTCGTCCACTGTCTTAATTCTAATTCGGCTTCCCTCCCAGAAAATCAGCATTCCTTCTGGCAATAACCATCTGAACCAAATTCCTCTATTGTATAATTTCTTTGATAAGGAAGAGTAGTTCCTCCTTTTTTCTCTAATCTTTTTTGGAATTTGCTTGAGAATGGTAATTTCTTTATCTTGGTATTTTAGAGGTCCCTCCCTTTGGGCCCCTAGCACCTCGTCTCTTGTGGTCCTCCTGAGAAATTTAACGTGTACCTCTCTTGGAACATTATGGGTTCTGGCATATGCTGAATTAATTCTATAGACCAGGTCCATATCCCACCACATCTGCTCTTTGTTTTTCTTAAGGTATTCTGCTAAAATTGTGCTCATAATATCTTTAAGATCTTCATTTTCTGTCTCTGGTAGATTCTGGAACCTAAGAAAAAAAGACATTCTTTCCAATTCTATTTTGGCCATAAAGTTTTCCAGTTCTAAATGTCCCTTACGGACTTCCTTAACCCTTTCCTCCATCCCAGCTGCCCCTTCCTCCAGTACCGCAAGCCTCTGTTTATTTTCTGTTGTGTTTTGTTGTACCCCTCTGAGTTCATTTTTGATGTCTGCCACTTCCTTCCTCAGTTCGTTTTGGCCTCTCATAATTTCCTGAAACATTTGGTTGACAGATAATTCTTTTGAACTTTCTCCAGCCGCTTCTTTTTGTAGCAATGAAGTAATTTTCGGCTGCTGGGTACTTGGGCTGGAGGTCGCCGATGCAGGAGCCGAAAGTGACTTGCCTGTTGGTGGTTTCTTAGGTCCCATTGTCTAAGTTCAAAGGTGGTAAATCTTTTACAAAGAAAATGGCATCGCTGGGGCGCGCAGCTGGGTTGGTCCAGGGTAGCAGGCAAATCCAAAAGTAAAAAGTTAGTTCTCCTTCACTGTTCCAAGACACAGAGGTACACCAGGAAGGGAAAAACGAAATAATCAAATCCAGAAAGTCCACGAAGCATAAGAGATCTGGAGCACCCTCAAGGGAGATATTAAAAGATGCCAGAAATTATCATTTTTTTCCCAGGGTGGTTTCAAAAGGCAGACTTCATTTATAAGTACAGAAACGAGAATGGAGGGGAGCCATCTTGACTCCTTTTCGCAGGGAGAAGAGCAAAAGTTTTAATTTAAAAAAACAGCTCAGCAAGCACTCTTGCAACTGTGATTTCAGTCTTTCTCACATAGTTAATTCGAGTGGCAAGTCAGCCTTTGTTCTCTCTCCATTCCAAAGTGGAGAGAGAGAGTTTGAATGCTGCTTTGTCCGAGGGGGGGGTTAGAAAAAAAAAACTCCCCCCTCCAATCTTCGGTTTAAAATAGATTGAACAGAAACTTACGATAGCCTGCTGCTTGTCCGTTACCGATAGTTGAAGAGATTAGGAAGGATCCTCCACAACCAACATTTCAGCCACGCTTCCTTTGATTAGCTTATTTCCTCCGGAGCCCATTCGGCGAAGGGGCAAGCATGCCCCCCCCTTCTGCTCCCCGGCTCCTGGGGCGAAGCTGGAAAAACCCCCACCGGCTGCCGCCGAGTCTGGAGGGTTCCAGCAAGCTGCCCTACAGCAGGGGTCCCCTCCAAGGTCCCCTGCGCTCCAAACAGAGCCCACCGAGAAGACAAGCGGCAGACGAAACGTCCGTCGCCTGCAGGGACCGGAAGTCGACTCCAAAAGGATATGGAGGTTTCAAAAGAGGTCAGGTGTCTGCCAGGTGCTACTGCCAGCGGAGACAAGAGGCGCATCCTTTTTTGTTTCCAAATATTTTTATTTTCCAGTAATAAACATACATAATTTGTGGACATTGCATTGACTGGGTCAAATCTTTTTTTGACAACATTAACAATAATAATACAAATAGTATGTTAAATTCTTATCTTCACACTTCAACAATATTTATCCCTTTCATATTCCTTTTACATTTCTCCATTAATTCATTTGTGTGGGATTACGAATAACACCAATTATTAACAATATTCAATCCATCATGGGAGTACAATGTATTTTAACACACTATTAATATTAATAATAGTTACATTACCTAATCTTAGATTACCACCTACTAATTGGCATTTATTGGGATTATGGTATTTTCCCATTTTATTAATATATTTTCTCATCCATCTCTTTTTTGAAAAAAGTTTTTTATTTTTAATCTCATATATACATTCACAAAATATACATTATCATAGTTGTTATTAACGTGTGCTATCCTTCAACATTTATAAAAATTTATTTCTCCATCTAAAGATTTAAATATGAAATCGGGATTGCTTTACCTACCATCCCATACACCTATCTTGTTTCACCACAACCGTGCTTTACCTTCCTTTTCTTCCTCCCTCCCTTCTTCTCTACTTTCTTCTTTCCTCCTCTCCTTTCCCTTTTCTTCTTCCCCTTCCTCTCCCCCACACCTCCCCTCTTCTTCCCCTTCCTACCCTCTCTCCTACTCTTACTTCCACTCCATATCTTCATCTCCTTTCCCCTTTCTTCCTTTCCTCTCCTTTCCTCTCTTAGATTTAGATTTATTGGATTTATATGCCGCCCTTCTCCCAAGGACTCAGGGCGGCGTACAGCATTAAAAAACACATAGTGCAAAAGTTAAAAGGAAATTAGAAACAATCCAAAAAACAAACCCAATTTATATAATACATTTTAAAAATTAAATAAAATTAACAGGCCAGGCCGGCTTGCTGGAAAAGCCAACTTTTTAGGGCGCGTCGGAAGGACCGGAGGTCAGGGATTATGCGAAGCTCCGGGGCCAGCTCATTCCAGAGGGAAGGCGCTCCCACAGAGAAGGCTCTCCCCCTGGGGGTCACCAGCTGACACTGTCTGGCCGACGGCACCCTGAAGAGGCCAACTCTGTGGGATCGTACTGGACGGTGGGAGGCTATTGGTGGCAGTAGGTGGTCTCGCAGGTACCCTGGGCCTAAGCCATAGAGCGCTTTAAAGGTCATAATTAGTACCTTGAATTACACCCGGAAGACAACCGGTAACCAGTGCAGTCTGCCGAAAAGGGGTGTAACATGGGAGCACCTAGGTACCCCCATGATAACCCACGCGGCTGCATTCTGGACCAGCTGAAGCCTCCGGGTGCTCTTCAAGGGCAGCCCCATGTAGAGAGTGTTGCAGTAGTCCAGCCGAGAAAGGACGAGGGCATGAGTGACTGTGCACAGAGCATCCCGATCCAGGAAGGGGCGCAACTGACGTACCAGGCGAACCTGGTAAAAGGCCCCCCTGGTCACGGCCATCAGATGTTCTTCTAAACTAAGCCGCGTATCCAGGAGGACTCCCAGATTGCGAGCCTTCTCTGAGGGGGCTAAAATTTCTCCCCCTATCATCAAAGATGGAACAAGATGCACAAATCGGGATGACGGAAACCACAGCCACTCAGTCTTGGAGGGATTGAGCTTGAGCCTGTTCCTCCCCATCCAGATCCGCACAGCCTCCAGGCATCAGGACATCACGTCGAGGGCATCGTTTGGGTGGTTTGGGGTAGAGATGAAAAGTTGGGTATCATCAGCATATTGATGATACCGTACCCCAAAACCACGGATGATCTCACCCAGCGGTTTCATATATATGTTGAACAGTAGGGGTGAGAGAACCGACCCCTGGGGCACCCCACAAGTGACGCGCCTGGGGGTCGATCTCTGCCCTCCAGTCAACACAAACTGCAACCGATCCGATAGGTAGGAGGAGAACCACCGTAAAACGGTGCCCCCCACTCCCAACCCCCTGAGTCGTCGCAGTAGGATACCATGGTCGATGGTATCGAAAGCCGCCGAGAGGTCTAATAGGACCAGGACAGAGGAGCAGCCCCTGTCCCGGGCCCGCCAGAGATCATCGACCAACGCGACCAATGCCGTCTCCGTGCTGTACCCGGGCCTGAAACCCGACTGAAACGGATCCAGGTAGACAGCTTCATCCAGGTACTGGGGAAGCTGACGTGCTACCACACTCTCGACAGCCTTTGCTACAAAGCGAAGGTTGGAGACCAGACGGTAGTTGGCTAAAGAAGCTGGGTCCAGGGAAGGCTTCTTAAGGAGGGGCCTCACCACCGCCTCCTTCAAGGCGGTGGGAAAGAACCCCTCTCTCAATGAAGCGTTGGTAATCGCCTGGAGCCAGCCTCGTGTCACCTCCTGGGAAGCCGAAACTAACCACGAGGGACACGGGTCCAGCACACAAGTGGCAGCACTGAGTCTCCCCATAATCCTGTCCATGCCCTCGGGGGTCACAGGGTCAAACTCATCCCAGATTGTCTCCTCAAGATTCATCCCCATCGGCTCGCCCAAATCTACCCAGTCAGAGTCCAAGCTTGTCCGGATCTGAGCGATTTTATCCTGCAGATACTGAACAAATTCTTCAGCCCCACCCTGCAAGGGGTCTTCCCCAGTTCCTTGGTTAAGTAAGGAACGGGTCACCCTGAACAGGGCGGCTAGGCGGTTATCTGCGGACGCGTTAAGAGCGGAAAAATGTTGCCGTTTTGCAGCTTTTATCGCCACTAAGTAGGATTTAATATGAATTCTTAGTAGTGTTCGATCAGATTCGGACCGGCTGGCCCTCCAGCCACTCTCTAGGCGTCTTTTCCGGCGTTTCATCTCCCGGAGCTCCTCGGTAAACCAGGGAGCCACCTGGGATCGACACCGGGTCAGAGGCCGCAAAGGCACAACGCGATCCAAGGCCCCAGCGGCCGCCCTATCCCAGGCTTCCACTAGGGCTTCGGTCGAGTTGTGAGCAAGGGATTCAGGAAAAGTCCCAAGCTCCATCAGGAACCTTTCAGGGTCCATCAGGTGCCTGGGGCGGAACCATGTGGTCGGTTCCGCCTCCCTGCGGCGAGGGGTAGTGGTATGGAAGTCAAGCCTGATGAGGAAATGATCAGACCATGACAAGGGTTGAATAGAAATATCCCCTAAATCTAGATCATTCATCCACTGCCCAGAGACAAAAATCAGGTTGAGCGTGTGTCCCCCATTATGGGTGGGGTCTTGAATTAACTGAGTTAGCTCCATAGCTGTCATGGAAGCCATGAACTCCCGAGCTGACTCGGATGTCTCGCCAATGGAAGCCAGATTGAAATCCCCCAGGACCATAAGCCTGGGGAAATCAACCGCCAATCCAGCTAACACACTCACCAGCTCCGGCAGGGCCGATGAAACGTAGCAGGGAGACAGATACGTAACAAAAAGGCCCACCTGAGCTCCACAGCCCCACTTCACAAAGAGGGACTCACACCCGCCTATCTGAGGCACAGTGACCTCCTGAGGTCTGAGACTTTCCCTAATAACCACCGCTACCCCCCTGCCCCTGCCCTGGGCTCTCGGCTGGTGAAACGCCTGGAAGCCTGGTGGGCATAGTTTGCTCAGGGGCACACACCCCTCATGGCCCAACCAAGTCTCCGTAATGCACGCCAGGTCCGCTCTACCCTCTTGTATGAGGTCCTAAATGAGAGGAGCCTTATGTACCACAGACCTGGCGTTAAGCGACACCAGCCGGAGACCAGGGTCCTGTAATCCCGGGCACCTGGGGGTGCGAGAAGGGCGATGAGGGTCGGAACGCGCGATCGCTCTTAAACAGCAAACCCGCGTCCTCCGAAGATCATTTGGCCCTCAGCCCCCACCATATCTGCCTCTCCCACAAACAGTAGAGATGGTGAACCCCCCAATGCAATGGCTTAATGTCTCCCCCGGAATCCCAACCCTTCCTAGCCCTCCCAACCCGCGCCCATTAGTTAGCGCTGGCCTCTGCCCTGGCAGACTCCCCCCCAAGCCTGTTTGAGCCATCCGAATCAACCCACCCCTCCCACCCCTTAAAATTTGGTTTAAAAGCCCCTGTAAAAAACCCTTAAGAAGTCTCTTCTTCGCATGCCACCTCTCGGGATCCCAAGATCTGTCATTAAGGAAGCGTCTTTATAGGCCAGAAGGCCATCCCCGGGAAAGGGGGAGTTCCCGGAGGGAATAAAGTTCTGTCGCAGTATAGCATAGAGGAGAGTGTGGCATCAACCAAACGGGATGACATCATGGGGAGATGGAATGAGGAGATGACATTTCCATGGGGGGGCAGCCAGCAGTGTTCAAGGGGGTAGCAGGAAGCTTATGTCCATCATAAAATTGTCGGTGTTGGGGACAATATGTAAGGGTAACGGCCAGCTGTCCAAAATTGCAGCAGATGCTAGCTTGCGAGGTGGTAAAGCGGCCAGTGATGGCGGCAATGAGGACAGCGGCGGCATCGGCGGCTGCTCCAACTCCGACTCCAACAGCTAAGCTCCGCCCACGCCAGCCGCACTCACATCCATCGCCAGGGCCGCACTCCGTTGACCCAGTCCATAATATCACAGGAGGGGGGGCCAAATGGCCAAATGCACAGTATGGTGGCCCAGGCAACGGCAGTAATACCAGGGGGGGCACAATGAAGGACCCCCCCACTCCAGCCACGCCCACGCCAGCTCCCGAAGCCATCTTCCGCTGGCGTTAGTATCCATGCCAGCTGCCTCAGCCGCTCCCCGCTGATCTAATTTATCATGTTCACAAGCAAGGAGGAGGGGGAGGAGCAACCGGGATAACACCACGGCGTGGGGAGCGGCAGCTGTAGAGACCCCAGACCGGGCGTCCCGCCGCCACCGCTGACCATACCCGCGCTGGCTGCAGAGACCCCAGGCCGGGTGTCCTGCCGGGCGTCCCGCTGGGCGTCCCGCCGCAGCTGCTGACCACACCCACGCCGGCAGCCGACCGACGCTCTCCATTCTCCTTTCACCACCCCATTTCACTCACAATGTTCCGGCTATAAGGCAGGACATTGCAGCTCAAGGGTATCCCCCGAGGTCCCAGGAAGTTCTCATAGCTGGACCTGGAACCAACGATGGAATAGGGTACCCCTGCAAGCCCCAAGAAGGACAATCATCTCCCCGAAGCTCTCCTCAAACGCGACAGGACACCATCTTGGGCATGCGCCTTCTCTCCTCCTCCTATCTTTCCTCTCTTCCTTTCCTCTTTCCATTGTTGTGTTTACATATTTTCCTCTTTCAAGTGGCGTATTTCCGGGATGATATTCCAGCAAACCCGGTTCTGTCTTTACATTTACATTTCCTCTTCCTCATTATATTTTCTGTTCTATTAGTTACACATATTTCATCCTTTGAACATATATTTTTATATTAATACTTTTCTATTTTCCCCCCTCTTCCCCCTTTTTCATTTAATAGTGTATTGTCTGGGTTTCTATTTCCCTCTCTTGCCTTTTCCTTTCTATATTCTTATTCATATACTTTTTCTAACCAATCATAAAATTTTCCCCACGTCATGAAGTACCTCCTTATCCTTTATTCTCAATGTTAGTCTATTCATTTCTGCACAGTCTAAATATTTCTTTATTACCTCTCCTTCTTTAGGGATCTTGTCTGTTAGATCGGGTGAACGGATGAGGCAGACTCAGGCTCAGTAACAACAGCTCTTTATTCAGTGACTGCTCTCTACAATCCAGCAAAGGTTCTGTCCTGCAGCAGCCCTTTTATAGGGCTCTGGCAGGGCCTTCGGCCAATGAGATTTAAATGAGTTCCTGCTGGTAGCAGAGGACCTTGGTGGATACTACATGCATTCAAGGTACTTAACATATTCAAAGTACTTAACATTGTCTACTTTCCAATTTTGTGCATAGATAGAAATCTCTCTCTCTCTCTTTCTCTTTCTGTCTCTCTCCCTCTGTCCATCTATCTTTATCTATCTTCTGGAGGTGGGGGAGGTGAAAAATGTGCCATCTTTGACAGTTTTTTGGCCTCCTGGGGTATCTGTGCGCCCCGTTGTGCATCCTAACCACCTCCAGAAGCATTCTGCATGCCAAAAAAGTCAAAAATGGCCCGGTTTTTTTCCAAAACCAGGCAAAAACAGCTTGTTTTTTGGCCTCCTGGGGTGGCTGTGTGCCCCGTTTTTCACCCCCCCACCACCTCCAGAAGCATTCTGCAGGCCAAAAACAGGCAAAATGGTTTGGTTTTTTGGGCAAAAACAGGTTGTTTTCACCCAGTTTTTTTCCTCCTGGGGTGTCTGTGCACCCCATTGTTCACCCCCTCCACCTCCAGAATGTCTCTGTAGACCAAAATTGTTGGCCTTACCTTTCAGTTCCAGCGGGACTCTGAAAGGTCTGAAGGTAAGTCCTGCGTTTGGGCGATGTGGGAGGGGCAGCCTCGTAGTCCTGCGCGGGCCGGATTAATGGTTTCGGTGGGCCACTTGTGGCCCATGGGCCATAGTTTGAGGACCCATGCTTTAAACAATCTCTTTGTCTCTTTACTATCTCTTATAAGTTTACGCAGACTTTTTAACATCAACAATATTTCTAATGTCTCTTGTGGGTCCTTTATTTATCTCCCAATTATACAAGTTTAAAAATCTTATTTTCCTTCTTCTCTCTTTTCTTCTGGCCCTTTCCTTCTTTTGAGTTGTCCAAATCCAAATTAGTCCACATTAATGCACTAGGTTCTTCCGACCTTTCCAATCCTTAGTCCAATAGTCAATTTTAGTAAAGTTCGCTGTTTGCAAATTAATTCCTTTTATAATTCTTCAAAAGGAAAAAGAAAGACCATTAAATGTTCTCAGATTTTCCCAGTCATCTTCTCACAATAGAGTCAAGGTCAGGCCATTCTCCAGAAGTTGTTGCTTCTATTCTGTGTATTAATCTTTGTAGATATTAGGTTAACTTCCCTTGAATATACTGCTGCTGTAGTGTTGCAATACTTCTCTTTCACCAATAGATGGCTCTCTTATTCTCAAAGCCAATATCAAGCAGTCTGATTGTCAGTAAGTCCGAGAAATTTAAAAATGCAAATAAACAAATAACAAATAATTTCTCCCTGAAGTCACTTTCAAAATATTTGAGTTTTCCTCCCAATCTTTCTGTATTTTATAGTTTCCTTTGGGCTTTTTCCTCCTCTTCTCTTCCGTTTTTCCCCCCTTTTTCTCCATGTGATTGGTACGCGGCTAATTTAAGCTTAGGAGTGTTCTTTTAATATTCTTTTTGTTACTGCAAGCCATTAGAGTAAAAGTTGCTAATTACCTCACCCAAATTCAATGCTCTGTCCATACACCGCTCCTGCACAATCTTGGTTCCTGGTTGTCCCGGCTTCGTGACTGCCAGCAATGGCAGTCGTGCCTGCTGCCTTTCGGGTGAGCTTGCTTTGGACCAAATGAGGAATTTGCAGATTCCTCATGGTCAGCGAAGCACCTCACCTTCCTTCACCTCCCCTTCAAGGAGGCTATGACCCCGAAGGGTTTCCTAGCAGCGGTTACCAGCTGGATTTCACAGGGCTCAGCCGAGCCTGCTATTTTCCAGCTGTTCTTACTGAGGCTGCAACCGGAAGTCTCCAGAGGCTCATTCTTAAGATAGTCAAGAATGCGAGTAAGGACTGTGGTGTTGATGCTATTATACATCTTGGCACAAATGATCTGTCCCAAAAAGTTGTACTTTCCATGCAGAATGATTTCCAGAGCTTGGGGTATGAACTTAGTAGTATAGGTTGTAGGCTTATCTTTTCAGAGGTTTTACCAGTATACAGTGGGGCAAAAAAGTATTTAGTCAACCACCAATTGTGCAAGTTCTCCCACTTAAAAAGATGAGAGAGGCCTGTAATTGGCATCATAGGTAGACCTCAACTGTGAGAGACAAAATGTAAAAAAAAAGACCAAACAATCACATTGGCTGATTTGGAAATAATTTATTTGCAAATTATGGTGGAAAATAAGTATTTGGTCACCTACAAACAAGCAAGATTTCTGGCTCTCACAGACCTGTACCTTCTTCTTTAGGAGGCTCCTCTGTCCTGCACTCATTACCTGTATCAATGGCACCCGTTCGAACGTGTCATCAGTATAAAAGACACCTGTCCACAACCTCAAACAGTCACACTCCAAACTCCACTATGGTGAAGACCAAAGAGCTGTCAAAGGACACCAGAAACAAAATTGTAGACCTGCACCAGGCTGGGAAGACTGAACCTGCAATAGGCAAGCAGCTTGGTGTGAACAAATCAATTGTGGGAGCAATAATTAGAAAATGGAAGACATACAAGACCACTGATAATCTCCCTCGATCTGGGGCTCCACGCAAGATCTCACCCCGTGGGCTCAAAATGATCCCAAGAACGGTGAGCAAAAATCCCAGGATCACACGGGGGGACCTAGTGAATGACCTGCAGAGAGCTGGGACCAACGTAACAAAGGCTACCATCAGTAACACACTACGCCGCCAGGGACTCAGATCCTGCAGTGCCAGACGTGTCCCCCTGCTTAAGTCAGTCCATGTCCGGGCCCATCTGAAGTTTGCTAGAGAGCATTTGAATGATCCAGAAGAGGATTGGGAGAATGTCATATGGTCAGATGAAACCAAAATAGAACTGTTTGGTAGAAACACAACTCGTCGTGTTTGGAGGAGAGAGAATGCTGAGTTGCATCCAAAGAACACCATACCTACTGTGAAGCACGGGGGTGGCAACATCATGCTTTGGGGCTGTTTTTCTGCAAAGGGACTAGGATGACTGATCCGTGTACAGGACAGAATGAATGGGGCCATGTATTGTGAGATTTTGAGTGCAAACCTCCTTCCATCAGCAAGGGCATTGAAGATGAAACGTGGCTGGGTCTTTTAACATGACAATGATTCCAAACATACTGCCCGGGCAATGAAGGAGTGGCTTCGTAAGAAGGTCCTGGAGTGGCCTAGCCAGTCTCCAGATCTCAACCCCATAGAAAACCTTTGGAGGGAGTTGAAAGTCCGTGTTGCCCAGTGACAGCCCCAAAACATCACTGCTTTAGAGGAGATCTGCATGGAGGAATGGGCCAACATACCAGCAACAGTGTGTGCCAACCTTGTGAAGACTTACAGAAAACGTTTGACCTCTGTCATTGCCAACAAAGGATATATAACGAAATATTGAGATGAACTTTTGATACTGACCAAATACTTATTTTCCAGCATAATTTGCAAATAAATTATTTCCAAATCAGCCAATGTGATTGTTTGGGTTGTTTTTTTTTTTACATTTTGTCTCTCATAGTTGAGGTCTACCTATGATGCAATTACAGGCCTCTCTCATCTTTTTAAGTGGGAGAACTTGCACAATTGGTCGCTGACTAAATACTTTTTTGCCCCACTGTATAAGGAACAAAAAGGGAAAGGCCAGCATGTAGCTAAGTTTAATGTGTGGCTAAAGGAATGGTGTAAAAGGGAAGGCTTTGGTTTTATTAGTCATGATGTCTGCAGCTGGTCCAATGAAAAACTGTACAAAAGAGATGGTTTGCATCCATTCAAGAAAGGGACTGAGTTACTTGGCATTCACAGATTTTCTGGATAAACATTTAAACTGAACAGCAGGGACAGAGAATTAATTGATACAGAACATTTCTGTCCCCAGCAATTGAAAATTCATAGGGTTATCAGTGCATGTAACATAGATGTTTCTGCAGGTAAGATTATCAACCTTGCTGTCAAGCAAAACCAAGCATTTAATAGTGAATGCCATACCATGTGCACTAATCAAACAGGTGGCAAGAAAATAGGGGCAGTCAATGTTAGGGTGTGAATTTAAACCCTTTGTTAATTAATGATGATGGATCGTGGCTTCTCCTCGAAGTATACTTCTTGAATAAGCAAAAAATAAACCCGAGGCATGATCTAATAAAAAACATTTTAATACAAAAGAAAGTAAAAATACAAACTTGCTAACTGAATTAATTACATCTTGGCAGAGTTCTGTGCCTACCTCCCTTGGCAGGCGAACAAAAGATCAGAAGTGAAAGTTAAGAAAGAATGTGTGACCTGCGCAGTAAATCATTGCAGATAAGAACTGCGGCATGCGCAATAAATCTCAGCACAGCTAAGAAACAGTTCAGTCTATCGTATAAGTCAGAATGCAGGTACAGCTGGCAAACCAAAATAAAACGCAGTGACACCCCTTCTTTTGCCAGTTGAGGGATGACATCAAATAAGGCACATCTTCTTACGTAGATACTCGTGTTGGGCTGCTGGAAGCGGTTTGTTGAGCATATCAGCAATTTGATCATGTGTAGATACATATTGCAATTTAACAAAACCTTGTTTAACTAATTGCTTTGTGTTTTGATAACGAATGTAAATGTGTCTGGACCTAGAACCTATGAAATGTGACTCAGAAATATAAACCACCGATTCATTATCTTGCATCACGGTGATTGGTCAAATCGGACGTGTCCAGATATCTGCGATCAAAGCATCAAACCATGTTAGAGAATTACATGCATCTGAAATACAAACATATTCAGCTTCAGTAGATGAACAAGAAACAAAATTCTGTTTTCTCACTTGCCAGTAAACAGAACATCCATTCAGGAACATCATGTAACCTGAAGTACTTTTGCGTGATTTCTTATCACTTGCCCAATCAGAATCTGCATAATAATAATAATTATTATTATTTATTAGATTTGTTAGCCGCTCCCATCTCCACGAAGGGACTCGGGGCGGCGTACAATAAATAAAAAAGCACATATTATACAATTGAACATTACACATTACACATTACACGGAGGAGGTATAAAAATCACACAACAATCATTACAATACATAAAAATAGTAATAATAAGATTAAAAATAAAATACCCCAATATAAAATTACAAGTTTAAAAGATTGCCAGGAGGATTAGAATGGAACTATGGTTGAGCCAGGCCGGCTAGTTGAAAAAGGTGGGTCTTGAGTTTTGAACGGAAGGAGCGGAGGTCGGTAGTAATCCTAATGTCGGGGGGGAGGTCATTCCAGAGGGCTGGGCCCATCACAGAGAAGGCCCTGCTCCTGGGCGCCGCCCTCTGGCACTGCTTAGTGGACGGCACCCGGAGAAGTCCCTCTCTGTGAGAGCGAATTGGTCGTAGGGATGTATGGGGCAGGATGCGATCCCGCAGGTAACTAGGTCCTGTGCCATGGAGCACTTTGAAGATGGTAATCAACACCTTGAAACGCACCCGATAGACCACAGGGAGCCAGTGCAGCTCGCGCAGGAGAGGTGTTATATGGGAGTATCTCGTACTCCCCATGATCACCCGCGCGGCCGCATTCTGGACCAGCTGTAGTCTTCGGGTGCATCTCAAGGGAAGCCCCATGTAGAGAGCATTGCAGTAGTCTAGGCGGGACGTCACCAGCGCGTGAGTGACTGTGCGAAGAGCATCCCGGTCCAATAGGGGGTGCATTTGGCGCACCAGGCGAACCTGGTGGAACGCCCCCCTTGCCACGGCTGCCACATGGTCATCCATGGACAGCTGGGCATCCAGGAGGACGCCCAAATTGCGCACCCGCTCCATGGGGGCCAGTTGCTCGCCCCCAATGGCCAGCGATGGAATCAGCTGGTTGAACCAGGGGGCCGGAAGCCACAGCCACTCCGTCTTGGAGGGGTTGAGCTTGAGTCTGTTGTCACCCATCCAGACCCGTACGGCTTCCAAACACCGGGACATCATTTCGACGGCCTCGTTGGGGTGGTTCGGGGTGGAGATGTACAGCTGTGTATCATCAGCGTACAGATGATATCCCACCCCAAAACCATGAATGATCTCACCCAGCGGCTTCATATATGTGTTGAACAGGAGAGGCGAGAGGACCGACCCCTGCGGCACCCCACAAGTGAGAGGCCTCAGGGTCGACCTCTGCTCCCCTGCCAACACGCGTTGCGTCCGGTCGGAGAGGTAGGAGCAGAACCACCGTAAAACGGTGCCCCTTACCCCCAGCCCCTCCAGCCGGCGCAGTAGGATACCATGGTCGATGGTATCAAAAGCCGCTGAGAGATCTAATAGGACCAGGATAGAGGAACAGCCCCTATCCCTGGCCCTCCAGAGATCATCTACCAACGCGACCAAGGCCGTCTCTGTGCTGTGCCCGGGTCGGAAGCCGGACTGGCGCGGGTCTAGATAATCATTTTCCTCCAGGTGACGTGGGAACTGTTGGGCCACCACACTCTCTACAACCTTCGCTAAAAAGGGAAGGTTGGACACGGGACGATAATTGGCTAGCTCCGTTGGGTCCAGGGAAGGCTTCTTGAGTAAGGGTCTCACAACCGCCTCTCTCAAGGCGGCTGGTAAGGACCCCTCGCCCAATGAAGCGTTCACTAGTCCCAAGAGCCAGTCTCGTGTAACCTCCCAGGATGCCAGTACAAGCCAGGAGGGACACGGGTCCAATGAACATGTGGTAGCTCGTAGTCGCCCACGTAACCTGTCCAAATCTTCGATGGCAACCGAGTCAAACTCCTCCCAGAATGGTCTCTCAAGACTCGCCTCGGGCGTCCCTCCTAGCCCACTGAGGGGGACCCATTCCCTCCGGATTTGAGCGATTTTATCCTGCAGATATTTCCCAAATTCCTCTGCCCTGCCCTGTAAAAGGGCTTCCCGCGGCCTCTGCGACAGAAGGGAGCGGGTCACCCGAAACAGGGCGGCAGGGCGATTATCTGCGGACGCAATAAGAGCGGCACAATGACGATGTTTGGCCGCTCTTAATGCCACAAGGTATGTCCTTAAGTAGGATCGTACCTGTGTTCGGTCAAGTTCGGAACGGGAGGATCTCCATCGGCTCTCTAGGCGTCTCTTGTGGCGTTTCATCACCCTTAGCTCCTTGGTAAACCAAGGGGCCAGGGTGGTTCGTTGCCGCAGGAGAGGCTGCAAAGGCGCCACCCGGTCTAAGGCCCCGGCGGCCGCATTATTCCATGCGGCTACCAGGTCCTCCATCCGGGGGCGGGTCAGGTCTACAGGAGGTGGCCCAAGCTCCATCTGGAACCTATCCGGTTCCATCAGGCGCCTGGGGCGGAACCATCTAGGACATTCCGGTTCCGCCTCCCCGCAGCGGGGGGTAGCACCAGGGAAGTCAAGTCGGAGAAGTGAGTGGTCTGACCATGACAGGGGAGTAATAGCTAAGTCCCCTATTCCCAGATCACTCGTCCACTGGCCAGAGACAAAAACAAGATCCAGTGTGTGGCCTCCCTCGTGCGTGGGACCCTGAATTAATTGAGTCAGGTCCATGGCTGTCATGGAAGCCATGAACTCCCGAACCACCTCGGATGCTTCTCCCATCGATGGCAGGTTGAAGTCCCCCATAACTAAAAGTTTGGGGGTCTCAACCGCCATCGCTGCGATCAGCTCGAGGAGTTCAGGCAGGGCCGCTGATGTATAGCGAGGAGCCAGGTATACAATCAGCAGGCCCAACTGTTTCCCTGGGCCCCATCTCACGACAAGAGACTCACAACCGGATATCTGTGGCACATTGAACTCTCTCGGCTCCATAACAACATAATTCTGCATAATCAGTATGTTCTAGCAATAACTTCATGTGTTTAGTGTGTTTCACGTATTTCAATAACTTCTTAACGCATGTCCAATGAAATTGTTTTGCCTTACCTATGTGTCGTGATAAGAGATTAACACTAAGTGCAATGTCGGGTCTGGTCCAACTACTAATGTACAACAGTGACCCAATGACTGAACGATAAAGTGTTTGAACTTTGAACTCAGGACTTGGTTCATGTGTTAAGTTGTGAAAATCTGTTTGCATGGGTGTCTTTGTTGCGTTAGCATCCTTCATGTTGCAATGATGCAGAATGTGGTCAATTTTCTCCTCTTGTGAAAGACTAAACCCCTTCTGTGTTTTGTCAATCTGAACACCTAAGTAAGTGCTAATATGACCTAAAGATTTCTATGTGAAGTATCTCTGCAAACTTTTAGCAAAAATCTCACCCATTTTCTTATTTGGACCAATGTAAACAATATCATCAACATAAATAAGAATTATCTCATATGCATTGTTAGATCTTTTTATGAACACGCACTCATCAGTTTCGGACTTAATAAAGCCCATTGAATTTAGTTTGTCAGTAAGACATAAGTACCACATTAAACCTGACTGTTTCAGACCATAAAGACTTTTGTTCAGGAACCAGGTATCCCCTTCTTGCTTTCGGAATCCTGGAGGGCTTCTTACATAGATCTCTTCATCTAGGTCTGCATGTAGATAAGCTGTGTCCACATCAAATTGGAAAACTTCTAAACCAAGAATAGTTGCAGTGGTTAAAGCAATTTTTACACTTTCAGTTCTGACTGTTGGTGAGTAAGTGTTTGTGTAGTCCTCAGGATAATGTTGAGCGAAACCCTGAGCTACAAGTCTGGCTTTGTATAAAGACTCACCATTTGGTTTCTTCTTGATTCTGTAAACCCATCGAGTGCCAATGACTTTCTTGTTTGCTGGAGATTTTGCAGGTGTGAATACATTAAGTTTCTTTAAACTGTCCATTTCATCCTGCATTGCTTCATACCATTTGTCTTGCTCTGAATCAGGAAGCTGTTTGATTTGTGTGAATGTCTCAGGAGGAAGAGTAACGTTGCAAATCAAAGGTAATGGTGTTTTTGTCAGTTGCCACGAATATCGTTGTGGAGGGATTCCTTTTGTGACCCTCTTGGAACGTCTAGGAACAACAGTCCAGTCTTCTTCTTCTTCTTCGTCCACGTCCTCATGTTCATCGCTAGCATCAGCATCCGCGGCTTGCAAAGACGGAACATCAGGTTGTGAAGAACTGGTAGAAGGAATATCTGCCTGTGAATTGTCATCAGGCTGCGTGGCATCTGAAACATCATCTCTAGGAAAATAAACTCCAGGATCATTGGAATGAATCCTGGACCAGTCAATGTCTTTCTCAAAATTAGCAGATTGTGAAATGACAATCACATGTTTAGGATCAATAAATTTGCACCATTTTGAGTTATCATCAATACCCATAAATCTCAGTCTCTTTGCTACTGGACCTCCCTTTCTTCTTTGACTTAAGGGAGTGTTCACCATAGCGTATGAACCAAAAATGTGGAGGTTATTGAGATCAGGCTTGTAGCCATACATCATGAAGAAAGGAGTTTGTTTTATTACACTGCTCCAAGTACGGTTGACAATGTAATTTGCATATTTGATAGCTTCACCCCAGTATGTGTTACTGAGATTGGCGTCTTCTAGGAGACAACTCATCATGGTTTGTAGGACCCCTTGTCTTCGTTCTGCGACTCTGTTATGAGATGGTGTGTACGGAGCGGATGTCTGATGAAGAATTCCATTCTTACGCATCCAGTCCTGGAAATGCTGAGACATGAATTTGGCACCACGGTCACTCTGGATTCTGGCGATGCGAACTTGGTATTGGGTAGAAACAAATGCTGCAAAGTCTTTAAAGATCTGAAAGGTCTCAGATTTCTCTCTCATGGGATATACAAATCCATATCTAGAATGATTATCAAAAACTGTTAGAAAATAATTTTTGCCACCAATTGTTGGTGGAAAAGGACCCACTATGTCAGTGTGTACCAAATCAAAAATGCGTGTTGACAGGCGTGTAGTGTGTTTGGGAATGGCTGCTGCTTTGGATTTGGCCTTCCTGCAAACTGCACAATCCAAAAACACCTTACACCATGTTGTGGCCCAGCAGGAGCCGTCAGAGCTGCCACCAGACTCCGACAGCGAGGGTCCCTATGAGTCGGCTCTGGAGGATGTGGAGGACCCTGGACAGGGTTCTGACTCCGAGCAGGGATCAGAGAGGCTGGTTGGCCACCAGGAGGCACCTGAGGCATGGAGCAGTGGTGAAAGCCAAAGGGAGTGTGCTCCTGATGTCATGCCTTGGAGCAGTGGGGAGGAGACAAGGGAGTGGTTTCTGGATGCCAGGCAACGGAGAGCTGATAGACGGAGAGAACAGCTACGCATTTACAAGAGATGATTGGATGCAGGTGCTCGTAATCAGGCTCCTCTCAAGGCTATTTAAAGAGGGACTTTCCGACAGTTGTTTTGCAGGAATCAACTGATCATTAGAGTTGGAGACGCTCTCAGATCTGTGTCGTACCTTGGCAGGCAGGATTGCTGTCAAGGTGGTATCTGGACCTCGGCAGGCTGGATTGCTGCCAAAGTGTTACTGGATCTCGGCAGACTGGATTGCTGCCAAAGTGTTCTCTGTACCTGGATTGCTGCCAATGTGCTATCTGGACCTCGGCAGGCTGGATTGCTGCCAAGGTTTAAACTGTCTGTAATAAAACATCTTGCAGAGACCTTGTTTCGGAGTGATTTGGTATATGAGAAGGGGGGAGTCAGAACACACCCCTTTAGATCCAAACCTTTTGCGAACTCCGGCATTTTCCTAAGAACACGGAAACTGGCGTGCCCCAATCTTCTATGCCACTTGTGGATACACCTGGAATGCAAAGGTTTACCAGTTAGTGAATTTTCAACATTAACAGTTTCCTGAGGAACCTCAGGCTTGCTCTGAGCAACCTGCTTCCTTATTTTCTGTTTGTTGGCTTTAGTAGCCTTTGGAGTAGCAACAGGATCTCTCTCTGAAGCAACTCTCTCTGGGCCTGTGCTCTCCTCTTTTGGAGTTTGTATACTTGCCTGTGCTTGCGGTTTAGGCTTTGGTTTTATGTAATAAACACCACCAATTAGCATGGTTTCAGCAACAATATCTCCATTTTTAACTATGTAACTTGCTTTCTCGAGGTGGTGAACCTGGAACTTTAACATTCTAGACAAGTGACTTTGACTAAGCAAATTACTGGTTGCTGAAGGTATGTAATAAACATCAGGGATGAGTCTATCAAGCTCTTCAACGTAAACAGTTCCTTTTCCCATGACCTTACAAGGATGTTTGGAGAAAGAATAAAGTTCCCGTAGATCAGGTTCTGGCTCGTGCATCTCTGTGAAAAGTTCCTTTCTGTAGGTGACATGCAAAGCTGCGCCACTATCCAAAGTCCACAAAAGCTGTCTGTCGTACTCTGGATCAGGTTGTGGATCGTTGGTTAAGGCCAATGTGGCGAGTGGAGCTTGCGGATCATCCCTTGGACCACGACGACCTTGTCTTCTGCCTCTACCTCTGCCTCTGGGCTGGTATGTGATGGGGGCTGGAACTCGTTGGGGACAATACCGGGTGTCATGTCCCATACGGTTACAGAAGTAGCATCTTGGCATCCTTGGAGCGTAGGCTCTTCCTCGGAAGGGACATCTAGCTGGAGCTCTTGATGTGGGCGGTCGTTGCAAATGTGGTGTGGCTAATTTGATAGCTTCCTCTTCAGTTTAGAGCCTGTAGACATTATCGACTGTTCGTTGAGCAATAGGCACATGGTTAATCTTTGCAATGGCATCTTTCCATTCATAATTCAATGAGTTAATGATAATGCTGATCATTTGAACATCATCAATAAAATGGCCTCTTTCTCTCAATTCTTTTCTCATTCCTTTCAGTTTGGTCAAATGTCCACCAATTTGTTCACCAGGTTTCAACTTCGAACCATGGAACTCAGACATGAGCAAAAATGAAGATTCAATTGAAACGGGCCTGTAGCAATCTTCCAAATGGGCCCAAATTTGTTAGGCTGTTGCATTAGGCGGAAAAATAACCTGCAGTTCAGTTTCCATGGACATTAATAATGTTGTGCAAGCCTTAGTCTCTAAGTCTCTTATTGCAGGAGTCCATGGCTGGGCAGGAGGATTAAACACCATACAATGGGTACCTTCTCTGCGAAGCAAAATTGAAATCTCACTGACCCAGGCTTTTTAATTCTGTCCTGACATTTTTAATTTTGACTCACTAGTCAATGGAGGAGCAAAAAATGCCTGCTGAGGGATATGCATTTGAAAAGCTTGCTGCTGTTGCACCTGTGGTTGCTGTAATTGAATCTGTGGTTGTTGTGTTACATCTGGAGCTGGTGCTTGGGGAGCAAAATTAACATGGCTTGCTTGGGGGGCAGGTATCTGCCTTTGCTGCATTAAGTATTGTTGTGTTCCATCTGAGAAGGCACGTGTACCACCAGGGGGTGCTGAAAATTGGGCCTTTGGAGACACTTGATGCGTTGCAGCCTGAATATATGAGTAATCTGCTCTCTGTAGTAAATTATTTCTGCCAGGAGATGGTGCTGTGGTTACATCTTTTGGCTGTAATATTTCTGCTTGCGTGGCCTGTGCAATTGGAGAACAAAAGAGATCACGTGGTAATTGTGACGTGTGCACATCTCTCTGTTCTGATTTGCCTGACACAATTTCCACCAGGGGGTGTGTCTTAGGCTTTGGAGAAGAAGGCAAAATGGCGTTTTCAGAAATTTGAAAAGCATGGGAATCCCTCTTCTCTGACTTGAGCTTGGAATAAGCCCTTTTTGCTTGAAATAGCGCATTTTCAAAGAATTCTATGTGATTATGATAGCTTTCCATAGCTTGCTCAGAGGTGCAGATAGAATCATACATATCTCCTGTGTGGGAGTGAAATTTCTGCAGCTGCGAGAGATTTGGCCTTGCACCAAGTGTTTCAAACTCAATAAGATTTTGGGAGCATGCATAATTAGGAAGATACTCTACTGACCTCAGTTGTAGATTGTCATCTCCTGGAGCAGTCCCATCTTGTTGAGATCTTTCTCCCACAGCAGGTTCTTCACCCAGTCTGGTTGCATCAAGAGTTGTAAATCTTTGTAAAATACTTTTCCTCTCTTCATCGGAGAGGGTGAAAATATCTGAATGCCTTGAAGAGAAATCTTTCGGTTTCTTTTTTTTCTTCGGCATGTTAGAAAATGATCTAAATCAGGCGTTCCTCGGTCGCGAGGTAAATCATCCTGTCTAGATTAGCCTATTACGCTTATCTTCAAAGTAACCAAACAAGGATAATGTCAGGCCTGTAGTTATGTTTCTTTTAGGATCTTTGGCCTGCCACACTTTCTATTATTTTCCTATGCTGTTTCATTAGTGTAGTAGTTGGGAGGGGGGAATAGAAAGGAGTAGATTTGTGGAATGTGTTGTTGTCATTTTTTCTAGAAGCCCAAGGTCATCTTTTGTCTCTGCACCTCGACACCTGACCGGAAGCAGAGGGGGGTAGATGCCAGCGTGGAAGAAGAAGATTGGACCATGTGATGGATTTATGGGTGTGGGGATAGATCATGAACTTTCAACTGGGTGGAATTCCAGGGAGAAAATCAGAGTTGGAATTCCACAGATGTGCCAACATACCTGTATTATTAAATTGGAACTTTAAGGATGATTCTGCCTTGGACTTTGATTTATTCATGCATGGTATTTGGAACGCTGACAGAGAAAGCCATAAAATAGACAACCAACCTCTGGTGCCATATGTTAGGGTGTGAATTTAAACCCTTTGTAATTAATGATGATGGATCGTGGCTTCTCCTCGAAGTATACTTCTTGAATAAGCAAAAAATAAACCCGAGGCATGATCTAATAAAAAACATTTTAATATAAAAGAAAGTAAAAATACAAACTTGCTAACTGAATTAATTACATCTTGGCAGAGTTCTGTGCCTACCTCCCTTGGCAGGTGAACAAAAGATCAGAAGTGAAAGTTAAGAAAGAATGTGTGACCTGCGCAGTAAATCATTGCAGATAAGAACTGTGGCATCCTCAATAAATCTCAGCACAGCTAAGAAACAGTTCAGTCTATCGTATAAGTCAGAATGCAGGTACAGCTGGCAAACTGAAATAAAACGCAGTGACAGTCAAGGCACAACACAGGTTATATAGACAGTAAACACAGGGTCAATCAAAATGGACTCAAATGTCTATACACCAATGCACAGAGTATGAGGAATACACAGGATGAATTTGAAATTCAAGTAAATGAGGGAATATATGATATTGTTGCCATTATGGAAACTTCGTGGGATGAAACCCACAAATGGAACATACAACTAGAGGGATTTAAATTATTTAAAAAAATTAGACCAAATAAAAGAGGAGGTGAAGTTGCACTATATATAAGAAATAACTACATCTCTACAGAAATAGAGCACAACAATGATGAAAAGTATCTTGAATGCATTTGGGTCAATATTAAAGGTTGGGTGGGGGGGAGGAATGACATTGCCATAGGTCTATACTACAGGCCACCCAACCAAGCAGAGGAAGTAGATGAACCTTTTGCTAGTCAGCTAACTAAGGTATGTAGGAAGCACACCACAATAGTAATGGGGGATTTTAACTATCCTGACATCAACTGGGAAACAAACTCTGCACCAAGTGGAAGATCCAACAGTTTCCTAACAAACAACTAGCAGACAACTTTGTTTCCCAAAATGTAGAGAAGGGAACAAGGGGATCAGCCATATTGGACTTAATTCTCACTAACAGAGGAAATGATAGAAAGTGTTGAAGCCACAGGAACCCTGGGGGCAAGTGACCATGCAATATTGGAATTCAGCATTATGCAAACACAAGTAGTAGAACGAACTCAAACTAGAGTATTTGACTTTAAGAGAGCTAATTTCAATAAACTTAAGAGCTTGGGAAGAATTCCATAGATGAGAATCCTCAAGGGGAAAACAGCTCAAGAAGCTTGGGAAATTTTGAAAAATGAGATTACAAAAGCCCAGTCTAGCACAATACCAATGAAGAAGAAAAATAACAGCTTCCAAAGAAACCAGCATGGCTGCATAAAGAACTCTCTGACAAACTGAAAGACAAAAAAGATAGTATAAAAAGTGGAAAGAGGGGCACATAACTAAGGCAGAATATCAGCAAATAGCCCGAGCCTGTAAAGATGAAGTGAGGAAAGCTAAGGCTCACAATGAAGAAAGGCTTGCAACAAAAGTAAAAAATAATTTTTTAAAACTTCTTCCAACATGTTAAAAACAAGAAAAAATCAAGGAAACAATTGGTCCATTGGTGGGAGAAAGTGGCAAGAAGGTGACAAGCAACAGGGAGAAAACAGAACTACTTAACTCATTTTTTGTATCTGTCTTTACACAAAGGGAAAAAACAGTCCAACCTATCATAAACAGCATGACAAAAAACAGATTAGGAACAAAAGTTAAAATAAGGAAGAAAATGGTAAGTGAACACCTGTCTACCCTAGATGAGTTCAAATCACCAGGACTGGATGGATTACACCCCAGGGTTCTGAAGGAACTGGCAGATGAGATCTCAGAACAACTGAACTATATCTTCCAAAGATCCTGGAGCACCAGGGAACTGCCAGAGGACTGGAAAAGAGCTGATGTAGTTCCCATCTTCAAAAAAGGAAAAAAAAAAGATCCAGAAAACTACAGACCTATCAGCCTGACCTCAATACTAGGGAAGATTCTGGAAAAGATAATCAAGCAACGAATTAGCGAACACCTAGAAGCCAACAAAGTAAGAACCAAAGGCCAACATGGGTTTGTCAAAAACAGATCATGCCACACTAATCTTATTGCACTCTTTGACAAAGTGACAAAATTAGTGGACCAGAGGAATGCCTTTGATATAATTTACTTGGACTTCAGTAAGGCATTTGATAAAGTAGACCATACCCTACTACTAGATAAAGTAGAAAAATGTGGGTTAGACAGCATCACCACCAGATGGATTCGTAACTGGCTGACCAACTGCACTCAACGTGTAGTCCTCAATGGAACTGCATCTACATGGAGGGAAGTATACAGTGGAGTACCCCAAGGCTCTGTTTTGGGCCCAGTACTCTTCAACATCTTCATCAATGATTTGGACTAGGGGATAAATGGGGAACTCATCAAATTTGCAGATAACACCAAGCTGTCAAGAATAGCCAACACTCCAGAAGACAGGCTTAAGATACAGAATGATCTTGACAAACTAGAACATTGGGTGCTATCTAACAAAATGAAATTCAATGGTGAAAAAAGTAAGGTTCTTCATTTAGGCAAGAAAAAAAATGCACAGGTACAGTATATGTGGTACCTTGCTCAATAGCAGTAACTGTGAAAGGGATCTTGGAGTTCTAGTGGACAACCATTTAAATATGAGCCAGCAGTGTGCAGCAGCTGCCAAAAAAGCCAACACAGTTCTAGGCTGCATCAACAGAGGGATAGAACCAAGATCACGTGAAGTGTTAATACCACTTTATAATGCCTTGGTAAGGCCACACTTGGAATACTGCATTCAGTTCTGGTCGCCATGACGTAAAAAAGATGTGGAGACTCTAGAAAGAGTGTAGAGAAGAGCAACAAAGATGCTTAGGGGACTGGAGGCTAAAACATATGAAGAACGGTTGCAGGAACTGGGTATGTCTAGTTTAATAGAAAGAAGGACTAGGGGAGACATGATAGCAGTCTTCCAATATCTCAGGGGTTGCCACAAAGAAGAGGGAGTCAAACTATTCTCCAAGGCACCTGAGGGTAGGACAAGAAGCAATGGGTGGAAACTAATCAAGGAGAGAAGCAACTTAGAACTAAGGAGAAATTTCCTGACAGTTAGAACAATTAATCAGTGGAACAACTTGCCTCCAGAAGTTGTGAATGCTCTAACACTGGACGTTTTAAAGAAGATGTTGGATATCCATTTGTCTGAAGTGGTGTAAGGTTTCCTGCCTAAGCAGGGGGTTGGACTAGAAGACCTTCAAGGTCCCTTGCAACTCTATTATTCTAAATTCTAAATACCCAGACCATCAGTGCCTAATAATGTATTAATTTTTATCTTATAAAATGAAATTAATAATGAGAAAATGTGGAATAATTGAATAATGATAGACTGCAATCTAATATAAATGTGTATTGTTATTAGACACATATAAGTTGATTGAATGCAATAATTATGTTTAATCTGATTAGTTTCATTTGGATTGGAATGCATGGCGCCCAGGTGCCACGCTGTTCATACATTGATTTGACATTTTTATTAAAAAAATAAAAACTTTAAAAAAAGAAAAGAAAAAAAGAATGTGTCCAGGGCATGTTTTGTGCTGCAGTTAGTTGAAATACCAGCTGATCACCGGGCTTTCTGAGAATGCACCCACACAAAACATTTGTGCTAAACAAAAGATTAGCAAGCTCCTTTTGGACAGAAATGTAATGCTGTTCCATGAGAGCCTCAAAGCTATGTTCAAAAACAACCTGAACATCAGCTGACAAATGTAGGAAGAGCAGAGAGAAACCTGACTCTCTCCTCTATTGTGCTATAACCCCCTCCCTGACTGTCCCCGTGGTGAGTGGCTGTTCAGGCTGATCCAGGGCTTGAAACCAGGGATTGGTCTAGAGAAGTCCTGAGTAGAGGAGGAAAAACAGAAGGGCTCTGTAACATGGTATCCAGAGGGCACACCACTAGGTGCCAGGTGAATTGTGTCAAGTTGTGCCTGTGGCAAAAATGCTGAAGCTGGTCTGTTTAAGGGGGGAAACACTTACATTAACACTGGAGCAGCTAAGGACGACTTTGAGCTCCCTTGGGGAAGGGTTGGGGATGAGATGAAGGTGGTGTCTTGAGAACTTGAGTTTAAAAAGAAATTTCATCAGGGACATGTTGATGTAAGGGGTAGAGAGGACCATCTAGGTACTGTTAAGTATAGGACAACTGTGGGAAGTCTAAAGAGTTTACAATTCTTCATATTTACACATGATTCAATGCTGGAGAACTGAAATTAGAATTTCTTTTTCAGGTTTTAAAAAATTGCACCTTAATTTCCCCTTTGCTACGAAGGGCAATTTCAATTAACTGGCAGACGGTGGGATGGTTAAGAAGCATACCGTACATGCAAATAAAGGGAAGCCAGGCATCCTATTCACTGTTTAAGCTGGACTCAGGAAAACTGCCAAGTGTCCCTTAGTAGGCCTTATTGTGCTGGATGTTTCCTTGAGGGGTTTTGTTTCCCAGGGTACTGAATAGAAAATGGTCAATGTGCATTGCAAGAACTATATCCTTATTCCTGATTGCGACCCTAGCGGAATTTGGCTTGAGAAGTCAGGTTTAGGATTTTAGAAACCTGAGCAGTTAGGTTTATAAAAGCAAAATCTAAATGTTATTTTCAGGGATGTTCGCAGAGTAGTCAAAAAAGTCAGCCATGTGATTTAAGTCCATCTTTTTTTCTGTATCTTCTGCTTGATTTGACTCTCAGCCAGTCTAGGCCAGCCTGTGCAGAATGAACAAACGCTGGGTACACTCAATTATCTGAGAAATCTCTGACCTTTATTCCTGCTACAAGCATGGAGCTAGGCACACAACGAGTTTGTAAAACAATATAAAGCCGGGGCTGAGAGCCTCCGCCTTCCAGCGCTCTTTATCAGCCCGCTGTTCCTCATTAGCCACCATCCAGTGTCGCAAGATCCCTCCCCCACCTAGCTGGTTGGTCATTAGGAAGTTCAAGTAGCCCGCCTGGTTTTGCAGCTCGGCGCTGGTGTGATGTCATCACTTGTCATCGCCTCATGCAGCTGGGAGTCGGAGGCCTCACGCTGGAAGCTGGTAACTGCTTCAACAGTATCCGCCAACCACGCCACCAGCTACCAAATTACTATACTGACAAATTGCGACATCCCAAATTCTTGGGATGAAGTGAATGTGAATGAAGATCAACATCGGCTAAAGAACTGGAAGTTGTTGTTGCGTATATTATAAAAGAAGAAGGAGGAGGAGAAGGAGCAGGAGGAAAAAGAGGAGTTCCCCTCCCCCATTACCCTAAGTTAAGACACTGTGGAAAAATGGACTCCTACCCACTTCCTCAGATTTCTGAGGCATTTGTTAAATTTACCTCTCTTAACTCCAGTTTTGGTTTGGCTGCTAGTAAGAACTTTAAAAGAAGAAATGCACCTTCATGGGACAAACTGGGATATATGCCTGCATCAAATTTGCATGTGATCATTTATAGGCAAATTTATAAATAATTACTAGAATTAAAACAACAATGACATGTTTAACCCTACTGAGAAGAGTAAGAATCCCTGGAAAGGCTCACTCGCCTGTTCAGGCATTAGCTGTTGATAGGTACTTCAAGTCCTTTGCTTTCCCTTCTTCAGGTTCCTTATCTTGAAACAGAGTCTTTCAAAGGCTGTGACGGGACAGAATCTGTGTAAACCTGTGACAATTGTCCCCTCCACCCCTATTAAAACCAGATGTCTGCCAACTGAGAGGTGTGAAGAGAAATACTATTGAACAAATTGAGCATTTTTAAAAATCAATTTTATTGGAGAACTTTTTTTTACAGAGTAAAAGCAATACATATTTTTACAAATGGAAAGGAAAGGAAGGAAAGTAGATAAGTAAATAAATAAAGAAAACAGTAAAAAAGAAAGAAAAAGAAAAGAAAACAGATATAAGGAAGCAGCTCCTATCTTTATTTATAGCAGTTATAAATCTCTCTCTATATAAGAGCGAAATACCACTCACGCATCATCACAAAATCTCCAGAACTGTAAAGCCTACAAACTTCAAATTTGCCATGTATGTTCCTCTTGGCTTCTAGGTGCTCACTAAGAAAGGATTTTTCAAAATGACCATCAGAGCATTAGTATTTCCTATATTATTATTAACACTCTCTGATGCTAAGGAGTTCTACTACCCCTCCCAACCTGAAAAGAAATCTGTTCCAAACGCAAAACACAAGCAGAGGAGATTCAGTTTCAGTTTTACTTTCACAGCAGGAAGCAGCTTTACTACATAACAGTTGAGCTAAGCCACACCCAGGCTCCTTTCTGTCTCCTTCTTGCTCACACAGCAAATACTGTTTGAGTTTCCAAACACCCCTCAACTCTCTCACACACTGACAGGTCGCTAGCCAGATGAATACCGATGGATGCTGGTAGGCAGAGGCAGATCCCCCCCCCCCCCGCTTATTTTCCTCCTCAGTTCATACGAATCTGTTCCTTCTACTGTAACACCAGTTAAAGGGAAAAGAGGCAAAAAACACAGAAAAAGATTTACAGATGCGATTAGGAAAACACAAGGGAAGCTGAGCACACGTATTGTAAAACTCATCCCAAGTCAGTAGACAGGCTGTAAAAAAGTATACATCTAATAACCCCTACGTTAATCAGTCACAAATGAGATCAATGCCTTGGACTAATAAGTATTTGTCTGGTTTTAAATATGAACCTCAGATTGATTACTCCAGGGACAAGGTTGTTGATCTTGGACATCGGTTACCCTGTGCCTGGTGCCGTGCTCTAAAGTGGCAGAATGAGAGTCCTGGGATGTGCTGCAGTGGCAGTAAAGTCCACCTCCCTCCCCTTCAGCCCTACCCTGAACCCTTACACAGCCTTCTCAACCACCAGCATCCAATGGCAAAGCACTTTCTGCTATCCAGAAGTACAACAGATGCTTCCAAATAACATCTTTTGGAGCCAGAGACGTGAAGGAGGGAAGTTTTATGCCAACATTCAAAGTGCATGGGCAGGTCCACCACAGGATAGGAAGTATCATGGTGGGGCCTCAGCGGCAGCCTTCATTTCTCCAAATATACTTTGTTGGTGATAATGACAATGAGAGGGACATCTGTTGTGGAATCTACCCAGACCTTAATCCACAACTGGTTAGCCAACTGCAGAAGTTGCTGTGTGAACACAAGTATATTCTGGAACTTAAGGCTGCTATTGATTCTGTTCCTAAGGGCCACAAGGACTTCCAAGTGGTGATTAATGCCGATAGGAAGCCTTCTGGAGAGCACCGAGGTTGTTTCAATGCTCCCATGACTACAGAAGTGGCTGTTCTCATTGTCGGCCAGGTTTTTGAGAAGAGAGATATTGTTCTTCACAGCCGAGACAACAGGTTGTTACGAATCAGTGAGATGCACCATGCCTATGACGCTCTCCAGTACCCTCTGATGTTCTGCTGTGGAGAAGATGGCTATTACATAAATATACCTCAGTGCGAACCAAACACCAAGGTTCCCCTCAAGAAGACCATGTCTGCTGCTGTTTTTTACAGCTATAGGATAATGGGGCGTGATGACGAAGAATGCTACCTACTGCTGTTCCAGTTCCGTAGCGAAGCACGGGTATCCAACCAACTAGTAGACTTATATTTTCTTGTGACTACAGTCAGTAAAAACAATAACATTTATGGTTATGAAGAAAATGTATAGTGTTGAAGTACTACATACTTGCATGCACACATCTGTATTTGAAGTAATGGAACACATAATTTGAGTTTATTGGATGTCTTACTTCATCATTCTGCACAAGTAAATATAAAAACCCATGTTTGTTTTTAAAATCAAATAAGTATATTCAACTTTTGCACAATGTATTGTAGGAAGTTATCACCCAGCCCTCTCCCAGAAAAATGAAATATCCTAGGAAATATTGAAAAGGCAGAATATTACATTTCCCTGGATGTGAAAAGGAAGAAACATGTTTTAAAGAGAGTAGCTCCCTGCAGCTCCCTGCCCATCCCCCTTGTCAATGGGCCATTAAGATGGCCAAACCAATCCCTTTACATAATAAAGAGTTCTCCCCTTCAGCTCCAGGGTGATGGGATTAAGGCATGATTAGCCTTTACCCACTCACCACATGGTATCTGAGAACTCAACCAAACCTGGATTCAAAACACAGCCTAGAGAGCTGCCCCTGCATGGCCCCATGGGAGTCTGACAACCAATCAGAATACATTTCTTACACAGGAACAGGAAACAGAGAGGTGGGGTTGAACAGATTATAAAAAGCCCAGTAAGACCCTTCCTCGGCCCCTTCTCTTCTTCCTCACACAACACTGAAGCATGTGATCACCTTTTCTGTTCAGGACTCAAGCCATGTGGTTCTGCCCACCATTAAACCATCTTTCCAAGCAGCCTCCATGTCTCCAGTGTCTTTTTCCCCGCTTGGAGCCGAACCCAGAAGGACAGTTCTTCCAACAATTGGCACCCCAGATGGGACTCCAAGCTAGCCTAACCAATGGATATGGCCCAGGTAAGCCTCCCATGCTAGCACAGACCCCATTGAGTCTGTGGGTGGATTTTTCTGGACCTTAGCCATTTGGAACTAGGTTTTAAAGGGGGTTTGAGTTTGAGCTCAAAGGCTGCCTGGAAAGAAGGTGAGTACCTCTAAATTGTAATTCTCTAAAATTTAATTTTAAAGCATGACAAAGTGTGGGAAATGTGTGTATGCCTGCATGTGTGTGACTGATGGGATCCTTCTCCCAATCACAGCTGGGTCTTGGTTCCTCTGGCGATTTACTAAATGAAGAGTCTTGAGGAAACCAAAATGTCCAGCCGAGAAAACGTTGTGGCAGTGCTGCAGCACGGCCACCTGTACCACACTTGGTACATATAACTTCGACCCCTTCCAGGCAAAGCCCTCTCGCTGTGTTAATAAAGTTTGATTTTCCTGATACCACTGGTCCATTGGGAGTGCTGCTTTGATTGCTCTGGAGAGGTCCTTCCCCTGGGCATACAGATTTGTTGCTGATGGGGCCTGTTGAGTGGCCAACACCCTAGGCTGTGAGGTCGGGATGATAGCTTGTACTAGATCCTCCCTTTTATTATAATACTGTGGTTTGCAGGAGAGGGCATCAGCTAAGAAGTTCTTGCCCCTGGTATATATTTTAATTGGAAGTTGAATCGCTGAAAATACAAGGCCCATCTAACTTGTTTTGGCAACAAACTTAACGGGGTCTGGAGGGCCTCCAAATTCTTGTGGTCCATCCAGACCTCAAAGGGTATCCCTCCCCCTTCTAGTAAATGCCGCCATGTCAACAGAGCCCACTGGACCGCAAACACCTCCTTCTCCCAAATGGGCCAGTTGCGTTCGGTCCCTGTCAACTTCCTCGAGGTGTAGGCACACGGCTGTAGGACTCCTTCATTGTTCTTTTGTAAGAGGACTGCAGCCACCGCCACATCACTGGCGTCTGCCTGAACCACAAATGGCTTAGTGAGCTCTGGATGTTTCAATACCAGCTCTTGTGCAAACAAGGACTTCAGACACTCAAACGCTTGCTGACACACTGTTGTCCACACATTGAAACAGCATAGAAAATTATAAGAAAGTGTGGCAGGCCAAAGATCCAAAAAAGAATATAATTACAGGCCTGACAGGCGGCCTCTCCTCAAAAGAAAAACGTTTCCTGCAAAGAGAATAACATAAAAGTTAACATAACAAAATTAACCACCTCTTCTCCACCCAGGGGAACCCCTTGACTTCTCGGGAAACTTCCCATTGAATTGCTTTACTAACTTCTCCACTTTCAGGTTCCCACTGTTTACCCAATTAGCTTCAGACCAAGGGTAACCCTTCCAATGCACTAAGTACTGTAAGCAACCCCTATTCAGCCTGAAATCTACAATTTTTTCCACCTCAGATTGTGTTTCCCCTTCCATCACTAAAGGAGGAGATTGAGCTTGGGTGGATGCTCTTCTGTTAGACCCAATTACTGGTTTCAACAAGCTACAATGAAATTCTGGGTCAATTTCCCCTAGACTTCTGGGTAGACTGAGTTGAACTGTAACTGAGTTAACTATCTTCACTATTGGGAATGGACCTAGAAATTTTGGACCCAATTCCTTGCTAAGCATTTCTAATCTTATGTATTTGGTAGATACAAAAACATTGTCCCCCACACAGTAGGGGTTTAGGAGTGAGCGACGTTGATCATCTTGCTTCTGGTAGGCTTCTGCCGCAACTGCTAGAGCCTTCTTCGTATTCTCCCATCCTTTCTTTAGCATGTCCATCCATTCACTCAAAGACATGAAAGAAGGAGGTTCTCTAGGCAACTCAGGCATGGCAACAACTTCCATGCCACTGGTAATCTGGAAACCCGCTAATCCTCTGCTGCTGTGGACCGCATCGTTGTACGCCACTTCGGCGAAGGGTAGCAAGTCCGACCAGTTGTCGTGCTGATAGTCCACAAAACACCTGATGTATTGTTCCACCACCGCATTGGCTCCCTCTGCTGCGCCGTTCATGCTGGGATGAACCTCTGAGCTCAGTTCTTGTGTGGACCCAATAGATCTCAGGACCTCTCTCCAGAACTTGGCTGTGAACTGGACTCCGCGGTCTGAAATGATCCTCTTGGGTACTCCATGCAGGCGATAAATGTGTTTCACAAGCATTTTCGCTAATTCGTTTGCGGATGGCAATCCTGAGCAAGCAATGAAGTGTGCCTGCTTAGAAAACAAATCAATAACAGTCCAAATTACTTTATGCCCACTGCTGTCTGGGAGTTCCATGATGAAGTCCATTGCGACCTCTTCCCATGGCCGTTTCGGGCTCTCTGCTGCAGGTGCTGTAGGTTCTGGGCTCTTGGATCCAATCATCCACGGCTGGCCTTGTTCCTCCTCCGAGGCCTCCCCCTTGGTAGGACTCTTCGTCACCTGAAGTTGGGGGTCCTCTTCCAGAGGTCGGTTGGGCATTTCCCCCTCCGAGGCCTCCCCCTTAGTTGGACTCTTTGTCACCTTCAGTTGGGGATCCTCCTCCGGAGATTGTTTGCCCTTTTCCTCTTCCGAGGCCTCCCCCTTGGTAGGACACTTCGTCACCTTAAGTTGGAGATCCTCTTCCAGAGGCTGTTGGCCCAGATGACTTTTCTGTGCGGGCATCTGGGGCTCTCTCTTAACCACCGTGGCAATTGGTACACACGTTTGTTCTTCGGCAATTCCCTCCTCCGAGGCCTCCCCCTTGGTAGGACTCTTCGTCACCATAAGTTGGGGATCCTCTTCCAGAGGTCGTTTAGGCTTTTCCCCCTCTGAGGCCTCCCCCTTAGTTGGACTCTTTGTCACCTTAAGTTGGGGATCCTCCTCCGGAGAATGTCTGCCCTTTTCCTCTTCTGAGGCCTCCCCCTTGGTAGGACACTAACTCACCTTAAGTTGGGGATCCTCTTCCAGAGGTTGTTGGCCCAGATGACTCTTCTGTGGTGGCATCTGGGACCCTCTCTTTACCGCCGTGGTGGTTGGTGCGCACGTTTGTGGCATTGGGGCTGGAGCCAAGCACTCTGACGCTCTGTGGCCAAGTTGACAACAATGGTGGCATTTAATTGGGCCCCACGAGGAATGGAACCTAGTTACATCTCTAAACTTAGGAACCGTTTCATCACACTGCCTTGCTCTCCAACTTGCAGCTGCCCCCTTGGTAAACCCTTCTTCCATGGTGGAGATTGCTTCTCTGTAGGAAGGTGGAGTAAGAACCTTTTGGGGCATTGCAGATGCACCTTGTTCCGCTTCCCATCTTGCAGGCCTGGCTTTGGTAATCCCTTCTTCCATGTTGGTGATTGCTACTCTGTAGGAAGGTGGGGTAAGAACCACTTGGGGCCTTGCAGGCGCACATTTTCCCGCCATCCACATTGCAGGCCTCTGTTTGGTGATCCCTTCTTCCATGGAGATTTCTTCTCTGTAGGAAGGTCTGGTAAGAACCTTTTTGGGCCTTGCAGGGGAGACTGGAACTGGTGGGGAGGTCAATCCCTCGGTTGGCCACTGCCCAGCTTTCTGCCATGGTGCCATCTGCTGAGGGAGGGCAGGTGCCCACTGGCATCCCTCCCATCCATGACCTGGGGTTAAGACCCATCCCGGGGTTGCCTGCTTCACAGGTTGCAGCTCAACCAATGATGGCTGGCTAAGGGGTTTTACGTGCCAAGGACCCTCCTGCTGGCTTGGAGGAGTTATGGGCCAAGCGGGTGCCCTTTGCTGGCTTGGATGAGTTATGGGCCAAGTAGGTGCCCTCTGCTGGCTTGGAGCATTTCCCCATGCTGATGGCAAAGGAGTTGGTAAGTAGCATCTCTTCCATCCAAGTCCTGGGAGGAAAGCCCAATTTACTGCCCAATTTGCTTCATTTACTGGTTGCAGCCCCATTTGTGGTGGCTTGCAAGTGACAGATGCTGGAAAAATTCCTTCTTCCTGCCTCCTTTGAAATTCCCATTTTGAAAGGGAATCCTTCTCCCAGCTAGTTGCAGGGTGACAAGCCATTTCATTTATTGCCGTCTGGAAGGAGCCCAAACCTCTGTTCTAGGGTTTTTTTTTTTCCCAAGCCTTGTTTCCAAGCTGGGGGGAAGGAGGGGGAGCATGCACTCACAATTTGCTGAAGAAATATTTCTGCGACCTTCCTTCGTCTTGTCGTGTTTCCTCCTGCATTCCTCCTTATGCAATTAAACTGGAAGCAGCATTCCATTGCCTTTGAAGTTCCGCACTCAGCTTCTTATCACCAAAAGCTTCTCATTTATTCTTCGCTGATATTTACGCTGTCCCGGTCAGCGTTGGGAATGCCGAGACCCCCATCACCAGCCCCCCCCCCCTGCGAGGGGGGGGGGTGCTAGTGAATTATTTTGAGAGAGAGATATTGTAATCTATTTTGTCACCAGGAAAACAAGGAATGGAATATTACAAGCGATTTATGAAAACAAGCTACAAGTGGCAGGTCAGGAGGTGGCAGTATTGAAGGAAATTCCCCCAAAAATGTTGAGATCCAGAAAGGACTATGCATTCCTAGTGGATGAACTTAGAAATCGCCAGATACAGTATAGATGGGAGGTTCCGGCCGGACTGGTGGTGAATTATTTAGGTGAAAGATATCGTCTTAATTCAGTTTGGAAGGCAAGAGATTTTTACAGTAATGTACTAAAGGCTAGATACCCACCATCTCCAGGACTCAGAAGAAGAAAAGAAGCAGGGGAGGCTAGACAGGAAAATACCCAGGTACAAGCAGGTGCTGCTCAAGCCTTGGAATTACTCGAGGAGACAGAAGGAGTTATGGAACAAAGACAAACCCAAGCGGCAACAAGAATTAAAGATGCAACAAGCTCAGATAATAATCCAAGAAGCTATAAATATAAATACAGAAGCTGTGGGGGGAGCCAGACCCAAGAAGAAATTCCAGCAGGATTTCCAGATGGCTCTTAAAAAGCTTCAGGGGGCTGAAGATGACAATTAAATTCCTGACCTGGAATGTTAATGGTTTAAACTCACCACAAAAAAGGAAAAAAATATTTCACCATCTGAAACAATTTAAAAATAATGTAATTTGTTTGCAAGAAACACATATTAGAACAAATGACCAGAAATATCTGATGAATGCAAGATTGGGAATGCACTTTGTGGCATCTGCTCCAGAGAAGAAAAATGGCATAGTTATATACTTAAGGAAAGACTTAAAGGCTGAATTAATTGAAGCAGATCCTCAAGGAAGATATATCGCAATTGAATTATTAATAGAAGGAAAGAAAATACTTTTAACGGGAGTATATGCTCCCAATCAACAACAAGAAAATTTTTACAAGTTCCTCCATACTAAATTAATACAATTGGATTATAGACCGTGTATATTACTGGGTGACTGGAATGGAGTATTGGATACTATGAAAGACAAGAAGGGACTTTTGCAAAATATTCAAACACGAGCAAGATTGCCTAAATCCTTCTTCGACATGATGGAGGATATGGAACTGAGGGATATTTGGTGAGAACAGAATGTTAAAGAACAAGACTTTACATTTTTTTCTGATAGGCACCAATCCTTTTCTAGAATTGACTTTATATTAATTACGAATGATCTTCCTTCCAGGGTGAAGAAGACAAAGATATGTCCGAGAACCCTCACAGATCATAACCCGGTGTGGATGGAATTGGAATATGGAGAGGGATCTAGGAGGCCTTGGAGGTTAAATGAAAATTTATTTAGATATGAGGGAAATGTCATAGAATGTAAAAAACTACTGAAAGAATATTTTGTTTTTAACATGCATAAGGGAATATCCATGGAAATGGTTTGGGATGCAAGTAAAGCATATATGAGAGGTGTTTTAATAAACATGAATAACCTATATAGACGTAGACAGGGGAAAAACGAAGGGAACTAGAAGAAGAGATAAAAAAGAAAGAGCAGGCGCTAATATCTAACCCAGATGATAAGAAGACAAAAGAAGCAATTACTTTACTACGAGGGCAATTCAATATGTTGATGTCAGATCAAGTAGCAACTAATTTGTTATACGCTAAACACAATACTTTTTGCAATGCAAATAAACCAGGTAGATGGTTAGCATATATGTTAAGGAAAAAACAAAAGTCTCGTACCATAGAGAAAATAGAGTACAAAGGTAAAGAAGTTTATCAACAGGACATGATTAAAAAGGCTTTTTTAGAATTTTATATGAGACTGTATGCTGGGGATAAATACAAGGTTTAGATATAGATAGATATTTGGAGAAAGAGAATATCCCCATAGTTACAGATGAGCAAAGGGAAAGATTGAATCAACCGATTTCCACGGAGGAAATTCTCCTGGTAATTAAGCAGTTAAAAGTTGGTAAGGCCCCTGGCACAGATGGACTGACAGCGGTTTATTACAAAAATTTACAACTAGAAATGGTAGAACCTCTTAAGGAACTATTTAATAAAATACAACTGGGAGGAGGGGTACCACCATCTTGGAGAACAGCCTTTATTTCCCTGATTCCGAAAGAAGATCAAGATCACAGTCAGCCAAAAAACTATAGGCCTATATCACTACTTAATACAGATTATAAAATTTTTGCTAAAATACTAGCAAATAGGTTGATGTCAGTTATACAACAAATGATTCACAATGATCAATCTGGTTTTATACATGGGAGACAAATGAAAAGTAATGTAAGACAAATTGTTAATATATTGGAGTATTTGGGGAAGAATAACCAAATACCTGCAGTGCTTATATTCTTGGATGCGGAGAAAGCATTTGATCGAGTGGATTGGCAATGTTTAATGAAAATAATACAAAAGATGCAGTTTGGAGAGTATTTTACACAATCTATTAATGCAATATACCAGAAACAAACAGCACAAATTATAGTTAATGGTAGTCTAACAATCTTTTAAAATAAAAAAAAGGAACAAGACAGGGATGTCCCCTGTCTCCATTATTGTTTATTTTAACTTTGGAATTATTGCTGAACAGAATACGTGACTGAGATGATGTACAGGGAATTAAGATTAGGCACCATGAATACAGAGTACGAGCATTCGCGAATGACTTGGTCGTAACTCTAACCCAACTGGGGAAATCAACTATAGGTTTAATGAACATAATTAATCAATATGGTCAAGTATCCGGGTTTAAAATAAATTTAGGGAAAACAAAGATGATAGTTAAAAATATGACTATAAACCAAAAAGAAGAATTGGAAAGAGTAACAGGATGTGAGATAGTTAAAAAGGTTAAATATCTAGGAGTTTATATCACAACCTCAAAGGGGAAATTATATAAGTATAATTATGAACCATTATGGTATAAAATACAGAGATGAATAAATGGAAAAAATTACAATTGTCTTTACTGGGAAGGATAGCAGCAGTAAAAATGAACGTTTTGCCTAAGTTTTTATTTCTTTTTCAAATGATACCAATACTCAAAAAAGATGCAAATTTGGAAGAATGGCAGAAAGGTATTAATAACTTTGTTTGGGCAGGGAAGAAACTGAGAATAAAGCTTAAAATAATGCAAGATATACGTGAGAGAGGAGGTCTGAAATGCCCAACTTAAAATTATATTATGAAGCAGTAGTTTTATCAACAATTAGTGATTGGATTAATTTAACTGAGGATAGAATATTGAATATTGAGGGATATGAGATGACTTCCGGCAGCCAAAGGAGACGGACGTTCGTGTCTGCCTTCTCGCTGCTCCGGTGGGCTCCCTCGAAGTCTAGGGGGAGCACAGGGTGCCTGGGAAGGGCGCCCTGCCATAGGGGCGGCTTGCTGGGACCCCCTGGAACGGCAGCGGCCGCGGGGGGGTCTCCAGCTTTGCCCCAGGAGCCGGGGAGCGTAGGGAGCGTGCGGAATACCACCGCACGCTTCTCCGGACGCAGCCTGAAGGAAATAATCAATTGGAACGAAGCAGCTGAAGAGCGGTGAGCCGAGGGGTCTCCCCAGGTCTTTTACTATTTTTATATTCCTGACGGTTTTGCAGTTTTCCTGCCTTGCTTGTTTCAACTTCTGGAGGAGTTTAGATTGGAGGGGGGGGGAATGCACCCCCCTCGGAAAAGCGGCGCTTGAAAAATCTCTCCCCTTCATGGGGGAGAGAGAAAGTTTGAAAACCACTTTCACTTCCCTTAAATAATAGGGGGAAAAATCTTTTTTTTGGCTACAATTGCGAGAGAAAGGATGGTTGAACTGATTCTTTTTTAAACTACTTATGGAAACTTAGACTTTGTTGTTTCCTGATCACCTATACTGGCTGAGCCAAGATGGCCAACCTCCTCTTTGTTCTTTGTCTTTATGAATGAGATTCATCCCTTGGAAAACTTTATGGCTTTCAACTAACTTCCACCCCAGAGACTTCCAGGAGCCTCTTCAAACATGTTATTCCCCTGGATTTGGAATATTTTGACCCACCTATCTGCTTTAACTTTTCTGCTAGAGGACTTGTTCTCCTTTGGACCTGCTTGTTTGGTGATCCCTGCCGGCTGTGCTCTCCCACAGACGCCATCTCTTTGTACAGAATAACAATTATCTCTGAGCCTCATGATGGGTCCAAAGAAATTACCGCCTGGTAAGGCCTTGTCGGCCCCAACATCTTCCACGTCCAGCCCTGCACATCAGTCACAAATGGGATCTTTTCTACAACCTAAAGCCTCTGAAGAGAGTGCAAAAGACCTGTCTACTCAGCAGATGCTTCAAAACATCTTAAAGGGAAAGGACGAAATTAAAAAACAATTGCAGGATTTAAATGAACAGCTCAGAGAGACGAACCAGCAAACCACACGGAATGAACAGAGGATTGGTGTGCTGGAGGAGGGGGCGGTTGGGATTAGAGACGAGATGATGACAATCCAGAGGGGGAATGTAGAATTTGGGAATCAGATGTTAAAAATGGAATTTGAAAGGATGTCTTTTTTTCTTAGGTTCCAAAATTTGCCAGAAGTTGAGAATGAAGATCTCAAGGAGATTATGACCACAATACTAGCAGAATATATTAATAGAGATAAACAACAGCTCTGGTGGGACATTGATTTGATTTATAGGGTTAATTCAGCCTATGCAAGAACACACAACGTTCCAAGGGAAGTTCATATCAAATTTCTTAGAAAAACTACAAGAGATGAGGTTCTAGGAGCTCAAAGGGGAGGACCACTAAAATATAAAGATAAAGAAATAACCATTCTTAAACAGATCCCAAAGAAAGTAAGAGATAATAGAAGGAAATATTCCTTCTTAGCAAAAAAATTATATAATAATGGGGTCTGGTTTAGATGGCTATTTCCAGAAGGCATGCTGATTTTTTGGGAGGGCAGCAGAATTAGAATTCACACACCAGTGGAAGCAGAGGCTTTCGCTAAAAAACACAGTGCTCTTTTAGGTGAAATGGGGGATGTTACACAAGAAACAAAGGAGGGAGGGGCTGAGGCTCAGCCGGTGGATGGGAGAGAGGATGCAACAGCTAGAAGACTCAGATCACAAAAGTGACTTGGATCGCTATTGCAATTGTTGCTACAATGTACTTTCATGGAAGTGATACAAAACAAATGATTGAAACATTCTGACGATTTTGTGCTAAATTTAAAACTGCTAATACTTAGGTAAATGTTGATATTTTTCTATCATTGTTTGTAAAAGTTGCAAGACCTGGGGGGGCTTCTCCCCCCCGCACGATGTAGCTGTCAAAATGTTTTATAACCTTATAACCCTTTTTCCTTGAAATTTTTTTTAAAACCAATAAAAATTTGAATAACAGAATATTGAGGGATATGATTTGGTATATGGTTGGCATGCTTATTTAATATATGACAAGAAGGTGGACAAGATTTTTAAAAGCCACATATTAAGGAATGCTCTACTGCGTGTCTGGAAAAAATATCAATACAAGTTAAAAGACAAGATACCTATGTGGGTAGTACCCAGACACGCAATAGAGAACATAAGTATAGAACAAAAACAGGACATAATTACATATAAAGAGCTTCTTAACATAGAAAGAGGTGTACCACAGCTAAAACCCTTGAATGTATTAAGAGAGGAAAGGGTAATTCAAACCTGGTTTCAGTATGGACAGTTACAGGCTAGATGGAAAAAAGACCAGAAAATTGGTATCATACAAAATGAGGATAATTTGGTAAAACAAATTAGGGACCAGAGTCAAATGCATATAAAAAGGTTGTATAATACACTGATAGAAATAGACTCGGAAACAGAGTTAAAGATTGCATGATAAAATGGGCACAAAACTTTGAAGAACCAATATTGATGGAAACATGAGAAAAGATTTGGGTAAGAAATGTAAAATTTATGCAAGCTCAAAACTTGAGAGAGAATTTTTATAAGATGTTCTATAGATGACATTTAGATCCCAAAAAGTTAGCTTGTATGTATCCGAATTTACAATCTAAATGTTGGAGATGTGATTGTGTTGACGCTACGTATTATCATGTATGGTGGACTTGTAAAAAAGTTAAAGCATTTTGGATAAAAATATGGTGGATTATTCAAAATATTCTTAAAAAGAGGATGAAGTTCACTCCCCAGCTGTTCTTGTTAGGTATAATTACAGATTGTACATCTATAGAGACTAATTTGATTTTGAACTTAATAATGGCAGCAAGATTGTTGGTGGCGCAATGCTGGAAGAAGGAAGAACTGCCTACTATTCAAGAATGGACGTTAAAAGTAGTAAACTTAGCAGAGATGGCCAAAATCTCAGCATATTTGAAGGATTATTCAGATGAGAAATACAAGCTGTAATGGAAAAGATGGATTGACTACATTCAAAATAAATATCGGACTAAGAAATTCCAATTAGCTTATGAATGAACAAGGAATGTTACAATTTATCTTAAGTTAGTTTAATAAAAGGGGCGTTAAAGTACAAGAGGAGGTAGGATGCCATAGTTAGTTAGCCTATGTTAGTGTATGATTGTTAAATGTTTATACCCTGTATTTTGCTCTGGGAGGTTGGGGGGAGGGAGGGTTGGAGGAGGGGTAGGGTTGGGGTGGAGGGAGGGAAGGGGAAGGGGAAATATTTGTAAAAATTATTAAGTTCTTTAATAATAATAAAAAAAAGAAGATGGTATAGATCATTGGTTCCCAAACTTTTTCAGTCCACCGCCCCCTTGGTGCTACAAACTGATCCTCAGTGCCCCCCACCCAGTGGTGGAATTCAAATTTTTTTACGACTGGTTCTGTGGGCGTGGCTTGATGGGCGTGGCTGGGGGAGTCATGTGACTGGGTGGTTTGCATGAAGGAATAAAGATAGTAACAGTAAAATTCAAAACTGTAACAATTAATTGCACATTTATTCAAAATCCAATTTAAAAACCTTTGTAGTTAGTTAATTCAACAAAATTGTTGAACATGATCCAGTGATATCAGGTTTTCAAAGTCTGATAGTCATTTATCAAGAACCTTAGTAACTAGTAACTTAGTAAACTTAGCAAAATTTAGTAACTACTTCACTGTTCAGTAAATTCTTAATGTGATGGATGGGCTTGATGAAGTGATACCAGTTTCCCAATGTCTGGTTTTAAGTCACTTAGTAGGAGTCTTAAATCACCACATTCAGTAATCTGGAGTCATTTTCTTTGCTTGGAGACCACACTGAAGCCATGTTCCACCAAATATGATGTTGGAAATACAACAAGGAGCTTCTTAACCACTGTCCATAGTGCAGGGTAGCGATCAGAAATTTCTTTCTGTAACTAAAACTCTTGGTACAATTTCAATGTCACCAACATTTGCTTGAATTATTTGATGAGATTATTGCATGGTACCTAGGGATTCCCAATATGGAAAGTGAGAATGAGAACATTTTAACAGATCTATATGTTCTTGGGTTATAATTTTCACTAAAGAACCATGGGGATGGAAAGGGAAATATAGACAATGGAGTCCAATCCCCCTCCTCAACAGTTTGGAAGAATACCTCTAGCAAAATGTAGCCTTTTACCTCTTTGGGGAATCATTTATTATTATTATTATTATTATTATTATTATTATTATTATTATTATTATTATTATTATTATTATTATTATTTTTACTTTTACTTTTACTTTTACTTTTACTTTTATTTTTATTTATTTATTTATTTTTCCCAATACAACTCATGCAAAGGGTCATCCACAACTACATTACATTTTCCACACTCATATTTGTGATTCCTTATAACTTCTTTAAACTAAACATTTTTAGTACAAATCAACAAATATATATTGACATATATATCACTAATGCAGTTTCCTATCTCTTCCATTGACATAATTAACATAATTATGCATTGAATACAAGTATATCAAATATAGGTTAAACATGAATTGAATAACATCTAATTCAAATGTATAAGCTGTGAATTTATTATATAATCACAGGCAAACATTGCACTTATGCCTAAGTCCTCTACCCACGCACATTATAAGACAGATAAAACTATCTTAGCTGGCTGTTGTAAATATTACTCTGCTAATTCAACAAGAAATGCTACTGCATGAATTCTTAATGCAGAACACAACTAAAAGTGATTTTAGCAATTTTCTTTCCAAGTTAATTCAAAATGTATATCCAAATGTTCCTCTTATTTTTTCCCCAAGCACTAGGGAGGATTATATTCAAAACCAGACACTTTTGCTGTGTGTGTGTGTGTGTGTGTGTGTGTTTGCTTGCTTCTGGTCTGCAGAGTCAGAAGGGCCGGTTGGGACCCCCAGAGGTCATCTAGTCCCACCCCAGACAGCGCCTCCCCGCCCCACATTCCCCAGCCCCACCTCCTCTGGGAAGGCTCCGGGGGGGGGGGGGGGGAATGCAGAGCCCCTGCAGAGAGCCCCTGCTGCTCTCCCGCACCCTTCACTCTTACTCCCTCCCTCTCTTCGCAGGCTGAGCGGCCGCAGCGTTACTGGGACGGTGATCATGGATGTGCTGTTGCCCCGGGGAGGGGAGGTCTGGCCGCCAGCAAAGGTCTTCCGCCGAGGCACCCCATGCAGGCAAAATAGCGAGCAAGCGAAGGAGGATCAGGCAGGGCACCGAGGCCCCTTCGCCTCCCACTTTGTCTTGATGAGGTCGCTGCAGCTTCCGGGCACGGACGGACGGAGGTAGCCAGAGCGGCCTGGGCGGGTGAGCAATGGAGGATCAGGCAGCTCTCTCGCTCACTCGCTCGCCCACCCCCCCGGGCTACCCCACCACTCTGGCTACCTCCGTCTATCCGCGCCCGCAGCTGCAGTGACCTCATCAAGACAAAGTGAGAGCGAAGGGAGGCAAAGTGGCCTCCCTTTGATCACTCGCTCCCCCTGCCTGTCCGCACTATGCTAGCCCTGCTCTCACTGATTGGCTGGCTCACCAATCATCCCGCCCACCTCTAAGAGCCCTATCTATAGAAAGCCAAGCAGAAAAAAAGTTAACTGGGTTTAGATAGGGATCTTAGAGGTGGGCGGGGCGATTGGTGAGCCAGCCAATCAGTGAGTGGGCAGGGCTAGCATAGTGCAGATGGGCGGGGGAAGCGAGCGATCGAGCAGCTTCTGGATGGGCGGGGGTGAGTGAGCAAACTTGTTCTGAATAGCTCACTAGAGGAGGCCACCTCCAGCACTCCTTTGCCGCCCCCCTTGCCTCTTACCGCCCCCCCTGCCGCCCCCCTGGCCTCTTACCGCCCCTTGCCGCCCCCCTGGCCTCTTACCGCCTCCCTAAGCCATCTCATCGCCCCCCAGGGGGCGGTAGTGCCAACTTTGGGAACCACTGGTATAGATGTTCCACACAGATGGCATTAAGGCCCCGGAAGTCGACACAGATGCATAAGCTGCCATCCATTTTCTCATGGAACAGAACAGGGGCAGCTATCCCTTGATCTAGCTGGCTGAATGAAGCCCCTTTTTAAGTTCTTTTCTATATATGCCCTCATCTCTGTTAGCTCCTGCGGGGTCATAGAATACATCCGGGGCTTTGGCAGTTTAGCCCCGGGGAGCAGTTCCACGGCACAATCTGTGGGACGGTGAGGGGGCAAAGTATCACATTCCTGTTCACTGCATACATCTCGTAAGTCTGCATATACCTGAGGGAATCGCTCCTCCCACACTGTATGTACCAATGGCACTGCAGCTCACAAGCCCACTGGGCCCTGGGCCGTGGTTTGCACCTCATGAGGAGGGGGGGTCAGGGCCAAGCCCTATTCTGAGATGCCTACTACCACCACCCCACCATATCGTGGGTCCCCATTTGTCCAACCATGCCAGGCCTAGTACAATCTCCTCCGTAATGTTGGGAACCACTGCAAACCTCAAGACCTCCCGATGGGGCCCTATCTGCAATACCACCTGATCAGTTACATGTGTGGCTGGTTGGCCCCCCAATAACGACCGTCCATCTGTTTGAAACGGATCGGCCTAGCCAACTTCCTGAGGCTGACCCCCAGACTATCAGCGACTGTGGCGTTCATTAAGCAACGAGTGAACCCTGAATCAATCAGGGCTGTACATTGTCACTGTCTGGTCGCTTCCACCACTACCTGTATCACAAACAGCTTGATAGGCTTGGTTATCATTGGGTCAGAACACTTCCCCCAGTCACTTCCACCGGTATTGAGCATATCACCCGATGGGCTGGAGTCAACTGGTATAGGAACTGGTTGACTCGCCCCGTGTGACTTCTCCTGGCTGCCCCTCATGCTCTTCCTGGCCACCCCCTTTTTTCCCTTGGTGTGCTCACGGACGCTGTAGGGCCGGTCTCATGGCAGACTGCTGGTCTATGCCCCGGCTTTCTGCATCGAAAACATGTTATGGGTGGGCAGATGGGCGTTGTCAGTCCAGCTGCCATCAGGGATGGAGGTTGCCCCATGGAAACAGCTGTGGGTTGCAGGGGCTTTGGGGTAAGTCTGATACGACGGATCTGTTACAGTCTTTGTCCTCGCCTACCCTTCTCCCGTCCTGGCTTATCCTCATGGAATTCTATAGCTTATTCCGTGGTGGCCTGGAACCATGCAGTCAGTCTAGGTGGCAACCCTCTGTAGACGCAGGTCTGGTGTAGAGTTCGGTCAAGACCAGTCTTAAAGTAATGCACGACCAACCTCTCTGGCCACATCCTCACTTTGCTGGCCAGACGCCGGAACTCTCTGATGTATTCACCTACTGGCTTCCCTTGTTGTCTTGTAGCCCGCAATTCCGCTTCCGCCCACTGGATCCTGGTGGTATCTTCAAACTTCTCCTGCAGTGCCAACAGGAACAAACCAATGTCCGTGAGTTCCACAGCATGATCCCAATACAGATCAGCCACCCAGTCGGCAGCCTCTCCATCCATCACTGCCATCACGGCCATCACCATGTCCTACTGCGAGGTATACATATGGCCATAACGATCCATTTGATTTAACACCTGGCCTAAGAAGAGGGCCACTCGTCCCGGGCTACCGTCAAACATAGCCTGTATTGCGGGTGGGTCCCAGCATCCCATCACTCCGGGCCCATAACCAGCTGGAGACCCCCTCTGGGTAAGGAGAGGATGAAGTGCATAGCTCTCTCGTGCCGCTCGTCTCTCACAGGTGTCCCGGGCATCTTGGTGTAAACCTAGCCCAGGCTGCTGATCTCCTACTCTTGCGGCCCCTTGGGCACTATACTGTTCTGGATTCGTTATGCTGGATTGTCCAACGACTCCCCCTGCCTGTTGGGATCCATGTTCCAGGGACCCTCTCCAACTACTGCCATGTCCACTATCTCGGAAGCCCACTGCCCCAAACCTTTCCTGCAGCATCTGTAGAGTTGGGCTGTCCACCACGGTGGTGTAACTCCAATCGTCATCTGAGCTGCGCCTTTCACGCCCTTGGGCAAAATGGGTTAGCGGGAATCCCCCCTCTCGCAGGTGTGGCCCTCCGCCCTTTCAAGGGCCCACCTTGATGACGGATTCATTAATCCCGAGAGGTGGAGGAAGCGGAGACTTAGGGGGTTTTTAGTTAAATGTTTTTTAAATTCTTTTAGGGGTTTAGGGGTTGGGGGGTGGATGGGTCAGATCAGGAGCGATGACAGAGCCAGGTCACCAGGTGGGGTCTTGAGCAGAAGGAGCAGAGAGGAGGAGGGGGGAGAGGATTTCATTCCCATACAGGGCTCCTTGATTCCAACAGTCGTAGGGAGGGGCAGATACGAGGACAGATTAACAACTCGCAGTCGGTTGGGAGACCGTGGATGCTGGTTACACCCGGTCGCTTGTACCAACCCCCGCGTTCTAGGTGGTCAGGATCTGCAGGCCCAGGGCCTGAGGCTGTTGTTATGCAATGCGAGGTCCATTGTCAATAAGACCCCCCTCATTCATGATCTAATTTTGGAGGGGGAGCCGGACCTCGCGGGAATAACGGAAACCTGGTTCGGCCACGAGGGAGGGTTACCCCTCGTGGAAATGTGCCCACCAGGTTACCAAGCATTTCACCAGCCCCGGGCCCGGGGAAGGGGCGGTGGGGTAGCAGTGATTATCCGGGAGGACTTAGAGCCAAGGGAGTCCACTGTGCCACAGACGTCCGGATGTGAATCCCTTGTTGTGAAATGGGGCCCTGGGAGGCAGTTGGGCCTGCTGATAGTATACCTGGCTCCCCGCCATACATCAGCGACCCTGCCTGAGCTCCTCGAGCTGATCTCATCGGTGGCGGTTGAGACCCCCAAACTTTTAGTGATGGGGGATTTTAACCTGCCGTCGGTGGGAGAAGCATCAGAGGGGGTTCGGGAGTTCATGGCTTCCATGATAGCCATGGACCTGACTCAAATGATTCAGGGCCCGACACACGAGGGAGGTCACACCTTGGACCTTGTTTTTGTCTCTCGCCAGTGGTTGAGTGATCTGGGAGGAGTGAATTTAACCATCACTCCTCTGTCATGGTCAGATCACTCACTCCTCCGTCTTGACTTCCCTGGTGCTACCCCTCGCTGCCGGGAGGCGGAACCGGAAAACACTAGATGGTTCTGCCCCAGGCGCTTGATGGAACCAGACAGGTTCCAGACGGAGCTTGGGCCACCTCCTGCAGCCCTGACCCGCCCTCGGGTAGAGGACCTGGTGGCCGCGTGGAATAATGCGACTACCAGGGCCTTGAACCGGGTGGCGCCTTTGCTGCCTCTCCGGCGGCAACGATCCACCCTGGCTCCTTGGTTCACCGAGGAGCTAAGGGTGATGAAGCGCCGCAAGAGATGCCTAGAGAGTCGTTGGAGATCCTCCCGATCCGAATTTGACCGAGCACAGGTACGAGCCCATTTAAGGACGTACCTAGTGGCATTGAGAACGGCCAAACGTCAATATTGTGCCGCTCTCATTGCATCCGCAGAGAACCGCCCTGCCGCCCTGTTTCGGGTGTCCCGCTCCCTTCTGTTTCAGAGGCCGCGGGAGGCCCCTTTACAGGGTAGGGCAGAGGAGTTTGGGAAATATCTGCAGGATAAAGTCGCTCAAATCCGGAAGGATTGGGTCCCCTTCAGTGGCCCAGTCGAGACGCCAGTGGCGAGTCTTGAGAAACCTTTTTGGGAGGAGTTTGACTTGGTTGTCATCGAGGATTTGGACAGATTGCGTGGACGACTGCGACCTACCACATGTTTGCTGGACCCGTGTCCCTCCTGGCTTGTACTGGCTTCCTGGGAGGTTACACGCGACTGGCTCCTGGGCCTAGTGAACGCTTCGTTGGGTGAGGGGTCTCTCCCGGCCGCCTTGAAAGAGGCGGTGGTGAGACCCTTGCTCAAGAAGCCTTCCCTGGACCCTACGGAGCTGGCCAATTATCGTCCTGTCTCCAACCTTCCCTTTTTGGCGAAGGTTGTAGAGAGTGTGGTGGCTTCTCAGTTTCCACGACATCTGGAGGAGAATGATTATCTAGACCCGCGCCAGTCCGGCTTTCGCCCTGGGCACAGCACAGAGACGGCCTTGGTCGCGTTGGTAGATGATCTCTGGAGGGCCAGAGATAGGGGCTGTTCCTCTATCCTGGTCCTATTAGACCTCTCGGCGGCTTTTGATACCATCGACCATGGTATCCTGTTGCACCGACTGGAGGGGTTGGGGGTCCGGGGCACCGTTTTGCGGTGGTTCGGCTCCTACCTCTCCGGCCGGACGCAACGTGTGTTGGCAGGGGAGCAGAGGTCGACCCTAAGCCCCCTTACTTGTGGGGTGCCACAGGGGTCGGTCCTCTCGCCACTCCTGTTCAACACATACATGAAGCCGCTGGGTGAGATCATCCGTGGTTTCGGGGTGGCATATCATCTGTACACTGATGATACTCAGCTGTACATTTCCACCCCGAACCACCCCAACGAGGCCGTCGAAGTGATGTTCCGGTGTGTGGAAGCCGTACGGGTCTGGATGGATGACAACCGACTCAGGCTCAACCCTCCAAGACGGAGTGGCTGTGGGTTCTGGCTCCCCGGTTCAACCAGATAATTCCATCTCTGGCCATTGGGGGCATTCAACTCGCCCCCGTGGAGCGGGCGCGCAATTTGGGCGTCCTCCTGGATGCCAGGCTGTCCATGGATGAACATGTGACAGCCGTGGCCAGGGGGGCGTTCCACCAGGTTCGCCTGGTGCGCCAATTGCGCCCCCTATTGGACCGGGACGCCCTACGCACAGTCACCCATGCGCTGGTGACGTTTCGCCTGGACTACTGTAACGTTCTCTACATGGGGCTTCCCTTGAAATGCACTCGGAGACTGCAGTTGGTCCATAATGCGGCCTCGCGGGTGATTATGGGGAGTACTAAGTACTCCCATGTGACACCTCTCCTGCGCGAGCTGCACTGGCTTCCTGTGGTCTATCGAGTGCGTTTCAAGGTCTTGATTACAATCTTTAAAGCGCTCCATGGCTCAGGACCTAGTTACCTGCGGGATCGTATTCTGCCCCATACATCCCTACGACCCATCCGCTCGCACAGAGAGGGACTTCTCCAGGTGCCGTCCACCAGACAGTGCCATGGGGCGGCGCCTAGGAGCAGAGCCTTCTCTGTGGCGGGCCCAGCCCTGTGGAATGACCTTCCCCCGGATATTAGGACCACTACTGACCTCCGCTCCTTCCGTGTTAAGCTCAAGACCCACCTTTTCCAAATAGCTGGCCTGGCTCAACCATAACTTCGTAACGCTCCTGATGGGTTTTTTAATTTAGTAATTTTATTTAAGGGGATTTTAAATTGTGTTTTTAATTGTCTTTCACTTATAAGTCAACTCTCCTCCATGCACATATGTATATGTCTCTGTTCTTTTTGTATATATGTTTGTCTTATGTGTATTTTTATCCGTTTTGATTGTACGCCGCCCCAAGTCCTTCGGGAGAGGGTTGCGGCTAATCAAATAAAATTATTATTATTATTATTATTATTATTATTATTATTATTATTATTATTATTATTATTTATAGTTATAGTTTATTTAATTTATAGACCGCCCCCTCTCCCCGTAGGGACTCGGGGCGGTGTACAGACCATTCATAATCAAAACAATAAAAATGACATAAGACATAAGACATGAAACATAAACAACTCATACACACGGTCTGTTATAAAATCCCAAAACCAATTTAAATATTAAGAACAATTTTAAAACCCGTTAAAACCCCAATATAAAATTTAAAAAGCCATCCAGGAAGGTTTGAATAGATGTTAAATGCAGTTACGATTATGGTTGTAATTAGGCCAGACCTGCTACTCGAAACAGGTGGGTCTTGAGTTTCTTGCGGAAGGAGCGGAGATCAGAGGTGGTTCTAATATCGGGGGGGAGGTCGTTCCAGAGGGTTGGGCCCATCACAGAGAAGGCCCTACTCCTAGGCACCGCCCGCCCGCACTGTTTAGCGGATGGTACCCAGAGGAGGCCCTCTCTGTGAGAGCGGATTGGTCGCAGGGATGTATGGGGTACAATGCGATCCCGCAAATAACTAGGTCCCGAGCCATGGAGCGCTTTGAAGATGACAATCAACACCTTGAAACGCACCCGAAAGGCCACAGGTAGCCAGTGCAGCTCGCACAGGAGAGGTGTTACATGGGAGTACTTAGTACTCCCCATAATAACCCGCGCGGCTGCATTCTGGACCAGCTGGAGCCTTCGGGTACATCTCAAGGGGAGCCCCATGTAGAGAGCGTTACAGTAATCAAGGCGAGAAGTCACTAGGGCATGAGTGACTGTGCAAAGGGCGTCCCGCTCCAGTAAGGGACGCAATTGGCGCATCAGGTGAACCTGATGGAACGCCCCCCTAGCCACGGCTGTCACATGATCATCTAGCGACAGCCGGGAATCTAGGACCACGCCCAAATTGCGTACCCTATCCACCGGGGGCAGTTGTACCCCCCAATGGCCAGAGATGGAACACATTGGCTAAAGCGGGGCGCCGGTAGCCACAGCCACTCCGTCTTGGAAGGGTTGAGTTTGAGTCTGTTGTCGCCCATCCAGACCCGCACGGCTTCCAGACACCGGGACATCACCTCGACGGCTTCGTTGGGGTGGTTCGGGGTAGAAATGTATAGCTGAGTGTCATCTGCATACAGATGGCACTCAACCCCGAATCCTCGAATGATCTCACCCAGCGGTTTCATGTATGTGTGGAACAGGAGAGGGGAGAGGACCGACCCCTGTGGCACTCCACACGTGAGCGGCCTCAGGGTCGATCTCTGCTCTCCCGCCAACACACATTGTGTCCGACCGGAGAGGAAGGAGGAGAACCACCGCAAAACGGTGCCCCTCACCCCCACCCCCTCCAGCCGACGCAACAGGATACCATGGTCGATGGTATCGAAAGCCGCTGAGAGGTCTAACAGGACTAAGATGGAGGAACAGCCCCCATCTTTCGCCCTCCAGAGATCATCCACCAACGCGACCAAAGCCGTCTCTGTGCTGTGGCCCGGCCGGAAACTGGACTGGCGCGGGTCTAGATAAGTAATTTCCTCCAAGTGTCGAGGGAACTGCTGCGCCACCACACTCTCGACAACCTTCGCTAAGAAGGGAAGGTTGGAGACAGGACGATAATTGGCTAACTCAACTGGGTCTAGGGAAGGCCTCTTAAGTAGGGGCCTCACCACCGCCTCCTTCAAGGCGGCTGGCAGGAACCCCTCCTCCAGCGAGGCGTTCACCAGACCCAGGAGCCAGTCACGTGTAACCTCCCAGGTTGCCAGTACAAGCCAGGAGGGACACGGGTCCAATAAACATGTGGTGGCCCGCAGTCGCCCCCGTAGCCTGTCCATATCCTCAGCGGCAACAGAGTCAAACTCCTCCCAGATAGGTACCTCAAGACTCGCCTCCGGTGTCTCCTCACGATCACTGAAGGGGACCCATTCGCTCCGGATCTGAGCGATTTTGTCCTGCAAAATCCAAAAGAGGTGATCTGGGGAGCATGGGGTGGTAAGCCTCTGTGGTCCTGAGCCACTGGCAAGCCCAGACACCAATCTCCTGCATGGGCTTGGCCCACACCGGCCTCTAGAGGTTCTGCTATAGGCTTCCATGCTATCAAGTGGTCCTTAGACCTTACATCCAATGGTGCCTCTCCTGCTGGCCCTGACACAGCCTCCAGCACAGTTGTATCAGTTGCCACGGCATACTCCTCCAAGCCCACAGCCTCCAACCCAAGCACTGTACCTTCAGCCACGGTGTGAGCTCTGACAAACTGTCAGGTTCCGAAGGGTTAATGAAACCAGCCAAACACAAACAGTTTGAAGTGCAGTTTGTATTCTTCCTTCGGCACGAACTGACCAACAAAGCACTAAGGCAATGAATAAATTGTCAGAGCTGCCACCCTGTGCTTCCCACCACCTTTTATAGTTACATTAGTAATTAAGATAAGCTGCACCCCGCGCGTGCGCACACCCATCACCTTGTGACCCAGAGCGAAACCACCCAGCAATTAATCATGGATTGTTAGCATGAATTTCTTCAGTTTGTGTAGGTGGGACTGTGAGTCTTGGCAGCTGGCCCAGTCTTCTCCCCTGAATGTCAGCTTCAGGCCTCTGAGCTGGCCGGAGCTGACATGTTTGTCTCTCTGTCTTCTATGCAACCACGTGGTTTGTTTCTTAAGATTTGTGCCTTCCTAAATTTAACAGATTTGTGCTGGGAATGACTAGGGTGTGTAAACCTGAGAGTTCTCTCCCCCCCTTATTTTCTCCTTCTTCTTGTGTATATGTGTGTCTACATCTTTGTGCACCCTTGAAGCAATTGTAACTATAAAATGTCTCCAATCCAAAAAGACAAGAATTTTAAATTGTTCAAAGAAGGAAAAGAGTAAACTGGCAGAAATTGCCTTAGCTCCATTTGTTGGGCCCAGAAAACTGAGTGAAGGGGGGAAGTCTTTGCTTTGTGTTTGTTTGGCCAACAAAAACAGAGTAAAGAGAAGTATTCCTTCTTCCTTCCTTCCCTGTACCTTAAAGTAACAACCCAGGGAATGTTTTAAGTTCATTTACAAGAAAAGTTTCATCCATTGTGTGTTTAAATGATTTTACCTGTTCATTTCTTTCCTGAAGCATGTGAACCCAGACCCCATTTCTCATCTGTGATATTCCCATAATGTTTATCTGTTTATCTGTTTAGTAACTGATGGTTTTATTTTTCAAACTCTGCTTGCAAACTATCTACCCCCACGCCCCCCCTTACCTCTAACCCTCCAACAATGCCTTTTCTGTGGGGGAGGGGACCTTGTTCTCATGTCTTTCAGCCCTGCACAGATGAGCAGAGCACATGGATCCAGATGCCTCCAGAGGAGACCTTCCATAAGCCTCCGTTTAAATTTCAAGTTTGGCTCATTGTGACTTGGACGTGTTCTCAAACTTCTATGGGTCTCAACGTATTCTCAAACCTTACATTTGGTGCCCAATGTGAATGGAACTTGGAAGCCTCGTTTTCCCTCAAGGTAGCCACATATGGCTTCCCATAGAGCTGAACCCCTTTGAGGTTTGGCAGGCCTTCAACATGATACAATACAATACAATACAATACAATACAATACAATAGTAGAGTTGGAAGGGACCTTGGAGGTCTTCTAGTCCAACCCCCTGCCTAGGCAGGAAACCCTATACCGTTCCAGACAAATGGCTATCCAACATCTTCTTAAAGACTTCCAGTGTTGGGGCATTCACAACTTCTGGAGGCAAGCTGTTCCACTGATTAATTGTTCTAACTGTCAGGAAGTTTCTCCTCAGTTCTAAGTTGCTTCTCTCCTTGATTGGTTTCCACCCATTGCTTCTTGTTCTACCCTCAGGTGCCTTGGAGAATAGTTTGACTCCCTCTTCTTTGTGGCAACCCCTGAGATATTGGAAGACTGCTATCATGTCTCCCCTAGTCCTTCTTTCTCTTAAACTAAACATACCCAGTTCCTGCAACCGTTCTTCATATGTTTTAGTCTCCAGTCCCCTAATCATCTTTGTTGCTCTTCTCTGCACTCTTTCTAGAGTCTCCACATCTTTTTTATATCGTGGCGACCAGAACTGAATGCAGTATTCCAAGTGTGGCCTCACCAAGGCATTATAAAGCGGCATCAATACTTCACGTGATCTTGATTCTATCCCTCTGTTGATGCAGCCTAGGACTGCGTTGGCTTTTTTGGCAGCTGCTGCACACTGCTGGCTCATATTTAAATGTTTGTCCACTAGGACTCCAGGATCCCTTTCACAGTTACTGCTACTGAGCAAGGTACCACCTATACTGTACCTGTGCATTCCATTTTTGTTGCTTAAATGTAGAACCTTACTCTGATGGACTGGAGAAACTGGCATGGGCCACAGACGATGTCAAAGAGCGCTCCCAGTAAGTTTGGACCGGTGACATGGGCTTGGCTGGATGCCAGCAGATCCTGAATCCATCTGGTCCTGAATGCCAAAGAAGCTTGAATTAGGTAGTGGGGAAGATTGTACTCTGCGAGGTGAGTATAGATTTTTTTTTCTTTTGGTGGGGAGGAGGGGAGTGTTGCCTTGTGTGTGCATGTATGAGACAAAGGAAATTCCTACTAGAGGTTTGCCTTCGACCTGAGTAAAAACCCTCTGCACATCTATCTGGCCAACGTACTCTATTGGTCCTGCAGTTTTGATTTAGATTTTGACAACAAATTTGCTGATTTTCTGGCCACCATCAAACGAACTGAAGAGAAACTCTACCTGAGTTTCTTCCCCAAAGTGACAGGAGTCCACAGGGATACGTTAAAAAGCTGTTGCAGCAGTAATAAAAATATGCCAGCGCTTGCTGGGAGATCTAAGATAGATATAGAAAAGTTTGGATGTTTAAAAAACCAGCCAGCGCCTGCTGGCAGATCCAAATTAGAAAGAGAAGGCACTGAACACCCCAGGGCAGAGACAGGTATTAACAATCTAGTCTAGTGCTTAAGGAGATAGAACAATGGGTGTAACTTTGAGCAAAAGTAAGAAAATTTAGCAGGAAAAAAAAAGGTAAAGCCTGTCTGAATGGAAAGACTTAGGTAATTGGACTTGATTAATTTGATGTAATTTCTGTTAAAATTCTTAGGTGTGCATCTATACTAATAGCATGTAGAATTGAATGGCATTGAATTGATTGTGATATGTTTGACCAGCTGGCAAAATAAGTAAGCTTCTCAGCTTGGGCTTGGAGTTGTTGGGAATGGGAGAGTAGTTAGGATTTAAACTGCTCTCTGAGTTTTCCCACTACTTCGAGAATGAGCCACAGGTTCCACAAGGAAAGAAAAATGAAGATTTAAAGAGACGGAACCTCCCCCAGGTCTGAAAATGTTGTTCCATGGTATTAGTGCATGTATGTGTACATATGTGTGTATGTATGTATGTATGTATGTATGTATGTATGTATGTATGTATGTATGTATGTGGTCATTTCCAGACCTGGAGGGAGGTTGAGATCCCTTAATAATAGAAAATGGAGCTCCTTGGCTTATGTACAGCTCCCTGAAATAATTGTAAAAGCTGCTTTGCATGAAGAAAGAATGAAATGGGATTTTTGTATGTGAAATTAATTTACACAAGCAGTCTGATTGCAGTGCAAATGTGAGTGTTGATGGTAAAAGTTGGTGTGAATGTACTTTGATTCTCTTTCATAGAAAGGAACAGTAAGTTGCAAGGTTGTTTAATGGTATGTGTGTGTATGTATGTGTGTTATCATTTCCAATCCTGAAGGGAGTGTGAGATCCTCTAATAATACAAAATGGAGCTCATTGGATTGTGAAAAAGCTTCCTGAAATACCTATAATGATTGGTTGGCATGAGCAAGCATGAAGGTCTGATTGCAGTATGAATGTGAGTGTGTGCCCCCGATGCCCCGAGGGAGTGATAAGTGGAAGGGATCCAGAGACCTGTGATTGCCTTGTGTGTACCCCCCCATCTTTCCCTCCTTCCTTCTGGGTCATTAAAGGGGGCTGCGGTTTCTCTGCTCCCTGTAACCACTTTTTTCCTCTCTCTCTCTTCTGAGAAATTTGGGGTAAATGGGTGACCTGCTCCTGCACCGTCTCTAAGGTAGGGCATGGGAGGAGTCACTGATGGGTATTGTCACGGGCCAATTGCCTGGAGACTGAGGTAAATCTGAGGACACTCCCTCTGCTCCTCCTTCTGACTCCCCAGATTAACCTCAGTCTTTGGCCTAAAAGGAGACCATTTCTTGACTCTCCGGATTTTTATTGTTTTATCTTTCTTCCTACCTCCTACCTCTTCCTCCCGCACTCTCTTCCTGCCTGAGCACAAGCTGCGCTCGCTGCTACCTAGCGGGCCCTGTGCCACCAGTACTCGGTGTGTGTGGGGGGGAGCCCAGAACCAGCGCATCGCTACCGAGCTCACCAGCAGATCACCGGATCAAGGCATCACGGCGCGGGAAGAATGGCTCAATCAGAGCCGCCGTGGGCTATTGGACCGCGTGGTTGGCGGTCACCATTTTGAAGTGAGAGTGCATGCGTGGAGAGGTGTACTGATCGCAGTCGCCACAGCGCTTTAGCACCGCGTTGCCCAGGAGGGCTTGTTGGGCATGCACTCCGCTGGTTATCTGGGGAGAGCCCTGTTGGCAGCGGTGCACCGGTTTCCCTTCGACGCACAGATCGGCGGGTGACTGAGCAGAGCGCGATTCCAAGGAGTGCCGAATCTGCGCGATAGCAGAGAGACCAGGGATCATCGTGAGAGGAGGTAGAGAGAGACTACGAACTGTGAGTAACCCGATGGCGGAGGCCACCAGGAGCAAAGGAGCGGCTGCTCCAGGCTCCCCAGGGGGCTCAGACCCGGGCGAGGGAACCTCTCGGGAGGATTACCCTGCGTCAAGGGGGAGATCCCTTCCCAGGAAGTATTCGTCCAAGTCTTCCCGGAAGGAGGGGCCCAGGCAGGAGGCTCCCCTAGCTAGAGCAGCTGGTAGGAGGGCCAGGGATACCATCAGCCCGTCCCCAGCCAGATCACGTTCCCCTCGCAGGCCTTCTCCCCTGGCTGAGGATCCTGGTTCTCCAGGCCCAGGGAGAGATCCTAGGGAGGGCAGCCCATTATCCCCTCCCTTATCACCCTCTCACTTCCCAAGGGGAGGGGTAATCCCTTTGGCCGCAGGGCAACGAGTTCCCCCAGGCAGCGCTTGGCCCCTCAATCTCCTGGCACCAGAGATAACAGGGAGCCCCCCAGCCTCTCTCCTGCCTACCCAGAACTCTCTGAGAGCTTTCAAATCGTGTTAGACAGGGCTATCGCAGATGGCATTGCCTCAGGCATGCAACACCAATTTCAGGGAGCCAGGCATAGGTCCACTTGTGGGGCTCCACGAGAGCAAACAGTCCAGCCCAACCCCTCAGCCTCCAGGGACTTCAGAGCTTCCACACCTTCCATTGCTAGCGAGGGCTCAGAGTCAGAGGGGGAGGAGCAGAAGGATATTGGGTTCTCAGAGGACGAAGATGCCATAGTCCCAGAGGCCCCAACGATCACGGGCCTATTTCCTCCTTCCTTATTCAGTTCCTTGCTACGCAAAGCCAAGGCCACTGCAGACTTGGAGCCTACCCCTACTCCAAGCCAGAACCCCACTACTCCCAGTACCAGCGGGGGAAATAAGAAAGGTCCTTTCCACAGGCCCCAGGTGGAAAAGGAGGATATCCCCACCCCAGACCTCTTCATGGAGGTCCTCAAGTCTCAGTGGTCGAAACCTGGTTCCTTTCCCACTCCAGGGAGCAATGATCGCAGATTTTATAATCTAAATTCCTTTTTCGCCCAAGCCTTACAGGTTCCTCCAGTGGATGCCCTGGTAGCAGCCTTGGCTTCCTCTTCTGCCATGGTGACAGGAGATATATCTAACTGCCTGAAGGCAGAGGACAGAAGAGCAGAGCTGGTCATGCGTAAGACCTTTCAGGCTGTCTCATGGGCGATCAGGGCAGTGGCGGCCCCCTCTGTCTTCAACAGGTCCACCCTTCTATGGCTGGAGCAGATCCAAGACAGGACACCAGCATCAGACGTGAGACTACTACAGGACATTACGAAGTTGATGGTGGCCACCCAGTTCTTGGCGGACGCCACCCCAGACGTAGTAAAGTATTCTTCCAGGGCCTTGTCATCCTCAGTGGCATCCAGATGTCTACTATGGCTACACCACTGGCAGGCCGAGTTCCGGGCGAAGTGGCATTTGGCAGAAGCAGAGTACACAGGGGACAGGCTTTTGGCCCTACCCTGGATCCCATCTTTGTGGAGGACAAGAACAAGAGGAAGGTTTTCCTGTCCACGTCCAGATGCTCAGACCACCGGGCGGCGCCTTACTCCAGGAGACCCTCCTATCGACCTCCTGAACAGGACCTCCAACAGCAGAGGTACTCTGCTCCCAGGTATCCCAGACAGGGGGATAGGCAATTTTCCAGGGACAGATATAGGTTCCAGCAGTCCGGCAAGCGGCCCTTTCGAGGGGGTGGCGGCCGTCCCTTCCGCAGAGCCAAGTGATTCGAATCCAGATCACCCCATCGGCGGCCACCTCTCCTTCTTTGTGGACCGCTGGGAGGGCATCACCATGGATGCCTGGGTCCTCCAGACAGTCAGGTCGGGGCTCCACCTGGAGTTCCGTTCCCAACCCCCGAATACATTCCGCACCTTTCCCTCCTCCAAGAACCCGGTCAAGCGCTCTCTCATGTGCAAGGCCATTAGCCATCTCCTGGAGATTAATGCAGTAGAACCAGTCCCGGAGGGGGAGAAAGAAACAGGGTTCTATTCCCACCTGTTCCTGGTTCCCAAGAGCTGGGGGGTGGAGAGCCATCTTAGATCTCAAGCTGTTAAATTCCAGGATTATTTACTGTAAATTTAAGATGGCTTCCCTCAAGTCCATCCTGGGGGGGATCAGACAGGGGGACTTCCTAGCCTCCATCAATCTCACGGAGGCATATCTTCACATCATGATTGCCCCCGATCACCGCAGGTTCCTCAGGTTCTCATACCAGGGTTCCCATTACCAATACAGGGCTCTTCCCTTCGGGCTGGCATCGGCCCCTAGGACCTTCACCAAGATGTTGGCTGTGGCCCCGGCCCACCTTCGTTCATTCCCGGTTCGCCTACACTGTTACCTTGATGACATCCTCGTGTTAGGGCCCTCGGTTGCTCGAGCAGAGGGGGATCTCAGTATCACCATTAGCACCCCATGGTCCCTGGGGGTCTCAATTAACCTCGAGAAGAGCCATCTAGTCCCTTCCATTAGACTCCAGCATTTGGGAACCATCATTGATTCGGTGGAGGCCAAGGTATTTCTCTCCCAGGAGCGTAGGGACAGTATTGTTGAATTGATTCAAGAGATTCGCAGGATTAGATCTGTTCCCGTAGCTCTACTCTCCAGGCTCCTAGGGAAGCTAATTGGGATTGGGATCGTACCATGGGCTCATCTCCACGCCAGAGAGTTGCAGTGGTTCCTCCTTCCCCACCAGAGGAACGGAACAAGCGATGCAAGCTTCAAGGCCCTTGTGACCCCCCAGGTGATTCTCTCCCTCCGCTGGTGGACGTCCCCGGCTCTGGCCAAGGGCTCCCTATTCCGGGAGCCAGACAGACTGGTCCTAATGACAGATGCCAGTCTGTTCGGTTGGGGGGCTCACCTGCAGTCCCAGTTGGCCCAGGGCTGGTGGACGCCGACGGACTTGCGGAGGAACATCAACTGGCTGGAGCTCAGAGCTATCCACCTAGCTCTTTGGCGGTTCAAGCAGATGGTTGCTGGGAATCACATCTTGGTGCTGATGGACAACATGGCAGCCAAGGCCCACGTGAACAAACAGGGAGGCACTCACTCCGTGGCACTGCACGACGAGGCAAGACGTCTGGGATTATGGGTGGAGCAGAACCTCCTGTCGATCCAGGCAGAACACATCTCCGGAGTGGAGAAACAGCAGGCGGACTGGCTCAGCAGGGAGACAGTAGACCATGGGGAGTGACAACTTCACCCCAACATCTTCAACCAGATCTGCCAGAGGTTCGGTCATCCAATTGTAGATCTCTTCGCCTCACCGTCGAACGCCCAGCTTCCGAGATTCATCTCGCGATTTCCAACGTGGGGGGCCATCGACATCGACTCCTTACACTGCAGATGGCCGGCAGGCCTTCTTTACGCCTTTCCTCCCCTTCCCCTTGTTCCCAGGGTCCTGAGGAAGCTAGTGTTAGAGAGGGCAAAGATCATCCTGGTGGCCCGTCACTAGCCAAGGCATCCCTGGTTCGCGGACCTGGTAGAGTTGTCAATTCTGCCCCATTGGAAGATTCCACGGGGGGAGGTGGCCCTGCGCCAAGGGAGTCTGGAGCACCCAGATCCAGAGTGGCTCCAGCTGACCGCATGGCGCTTGAGCGGGAGCAACTAAGGGACGCCCAGATCTCCTCTAGAGTCATTAGTACCATTGAGGCCTCCAGGAGGAGATCCACCACCCGCATCTACGATGCGACCTGGTCTGCCTTCGCGGCATGGTGTCAGACTGCTCAGATAGATCCATCGTCGGTTTCAGTCCCTCAGGTACTGGAATTTCTCCAGGATGGGCTGGAGAAGGGCCTGGCCCATAGCACCCTCCGAAGGCAGGTCTCTGCCCTAGCCACTATCCTTGAAGGGTGGGGTGGGGCTCCCAGTCTCTGTCCCAGGTTCCAGTCATTAAGAGGTTCCTCTGAGGGGCGGCTAACCTTAGGCCTCCGGTGATCCACCGTTTTCCTTCTTGGGACCTTCCCACAGTACTACAGGCTCTCCTGGAGGCCCCCTTCAAAACCCTTAGAGAGGTTAGCCTTCAACTCCTCACCTTCAAGGTGGTCTTCCTCGTGGTGATCACCTCTGCCAGGAGGGTGTCCGAGCTAAACACTCTTTCTAACAGGGCGGGCTTCTGCATCTTTCACAGCAACAGAGTCATGCTCAGACTCGATCCAGCCTTCATGCCCAAGGTCAACTCTCCCTTCCATAGGGGCCAAGAGGTAATCCTACCGGATTTCTGTCCTTCCCCCTCAACAGAGAGGGAGAGGGCTTGGCATCGCCTGGACGTGAGGAGGGCTCTGCACATTTATATCAAGCGCACAGCAGCCTTCAGGCGTTCGGAGGCGCTCTTTATCTCCTTCCATTCTTCAACTAAAGGAGCTAAGGTTTCCCTGACCACCATCAGCAGATGGATCAGGTTAGCCATCTCCAGGGCCTATGAGGCTCGAGGGCTACCAGTGCCGCAGGGCATCACAGCTCACTCCACTAGGAGTGCGGCCACCTCGGCGGCCTGGGCAACCCAGGCGCCCATCGAGGACATCTGCAGGGCTGCTGCCTGGTCCTCACCTTCACCCTTCATCAGGCACTACCGGCTAGATTCGTATGCCTCGGCCGAGGCATCATGCGGGAGGAGGGTTCTTCAGGGTGTTCTGGACACTCAGGAGTCTCAGGCCCAATGATCCCTCCCATGGACATCTAACTTTGGTATGTCCCATCAGTGACTCCTCCCACGCCCCACCTCAGAATCTGTCGGTCTTACCTGAACTGCATGTCTCGAGGGTGGCGTGGGAGCAGTCACTTCCCGCCCTTCAAGCGCCCAGCGCCAGGACCTGAGTGGGTTAGCTACAGGTCAGTCAGGGACCTGGGACGGAGTTGGGTGGTCTTCCTTCTCAGCTTCTTCTTCTTCTTCGACTGGACCATCTGTTAATCTGGGGAGTCAGAAGGAGGAGCAGAGGGAGTGTCCTCAGATTTATCTCAGTCTCCAGGCAATTGGGCCGTGACAATACCCATCAGTGACTGCTCCCACACCACCCTCGAGACATGCAGTTCAGGTAAGACCAACTGACATTTACCTTTCACTGTTGTGATCTTTTTCATCTGCATATAAAAGCTATGCAGTTACATTTCCTTTTTTGCTCTGAATACAATTTTGATTTTTTCTTCTGGAAATTTTTGAGGTTTAAAATGTTTAATTAAACCTATAAAAAGAAATGATTTTTGAGGAGGCGGGGCTTGACGTCGCTACAACACGACATGCAATCTTGAAGCTCCAGGATTGCTGTCGATATCTCTGTTGCTGGACGGTCCTTTTGGACCTAAACCGTCCCGTAGAGACAGTGATAGAGAAGGGCACGTCCTGTTGATCTCAGGGGCATCACAAAGCCCCTGATCGATCCAGGAGAAGCTCTTTTTCCCGGCTACAAGAGAAGCAGCCATTGAGGCTGCACAAGGTTGGGACAGCCCCTGAACGGAAAGAAAGCAGGAGAGAGAGTGTGTCAAAATGGTGAGATAAATTTTACTATTAGAGAAAAGAACACCCAAAAAGACTTAAGAGTAAAATTAAAATTGAAGACAGAAGAGAGTAAGCAGCGGATTAAGCCTGTATTAAAATTAGTATGTTATCTATCTTTCTTTAACTTTGTTTTTTTTTTAATGAATGGAATTCTTACAAATGCCTCTTACTTTTTAAATTGGACTGGTCTCTTTTTTCCTTCTTCTATTTTTCCTCACTTTTTGTATCTGTGGATAAAGAATCTCTTTCTTTTCAATGCTCGGTTGGATTTTACCTTTTAACGTTTTTTTCTCTCAAGTTTGGAATAAAGAGAGGGGTAAAAGCAGAAGAAAAAGAAGTAACACTGCCACCTAGAGGCTGGAGGCTTGGAAACACTACTTTCTTTGAACATTTGATATAAAATCCTTGATTTTGCTTATTGAAATGGACAGTGGGAAGAGCATGATTTGTTTATACAGGTGCTCTTTTGGAGTACTATCAGTAGCTGGACTGGAGTAAAGAGAAAGCCTTGACTTGAAAGATTACAGTGAATTTGTTTGAAACCTAGCAATAAGCCTTGGATGTTTTAGTGGCAGTGCTTACAACCTGGAAAAATGGCACAACATGAAGAAGAAAAGGAATTAACATTGCAAACAATTATGCTAGAAATTCAAAAAGTACTAATAAGTACAGAGAACATTGAAAAGAGATTTGAGATTATAGAACAAAGAACAGAAAGAATGGAGGGAAGAGTTGAGAATACTTACAAAACAATGATGAAATTTGAGGATACTCAAAAAATTGCAGAAAAATATAAACAAAGTGATAAGAAAATTGTTGATATTGACAGCACACTGAGAGCGGAGGGAAATGATACATGTGGAATATTGAAAGGAGAGGTCAATGAACTGGAACTCTATCTCAGACTTCAAAACATGGAAGAAGAAAAGGGAGAAAATCTGGCAGAAATAATGAGAGCAATTTTGGTTGAAGCACCAGTGATAACTAAAGACAAGCTGATGGAAGGAACAGATGGAGGGTTTCGAGTCTTTACAAGATATGCAATGAGCAACAAGTTGCCAAGAGAAGTCCACATAAGACAGGGGTGTCCAAACTTGGGAACTTTAAGACTTGTGGACTTCAACTCCCAGAATTCCCCAGCCATGGCTGGCTGGGGAATTCTGGGAGTTGAAGTCCACAAGTCTTAAAGTTCCCAAGTTTGGACACCCCTGACATAAGACTTATTAAGAAAACAATTAGAATTCAGATTTTACAAATGGCAAGAGATATTGGACTGCACTACTACTGGAAGGATACAGGATGATAAATGAAATGTCACAAATAAAAATTAAGTTAAACTTAGTTAAATGTTGTGTATTATGTATAAGACAAAGTAATAGTAGTCAAATAAATGATTAACAATGATAATCATGCATTTATATATGCTAGATTGATAATATGAAATTTTATATAAACTGTAGGTGAGGACTATGGAGATGATGTTGAAAAGCTTTGTTACAAAAGATAAACAATACTATATAGAATAGACTATAAAGATGTATTACCATTGGATGATTTTAGGATGATGTAATGAAATGCCATAATATAAATTTACTTTAAAGTTAGTATACTTCACATAAATAAGGATGTAATAATAGCTATACTCAATGAATGCTTAATAATCATAATAATTTTATACATATATATTAGATTGATGATATGAATAATGGAATGTGCTGTAATGAGTACATTGACATATGAAATTAGAGAACAAGAAGATAAACAATTTTATAGGATATGGGATTTATTTTATCAGTGGTCAGATAAAAAAAACCATGGAATTGAAAATTACTAGAGAATGTTACCAATACCAAAATAATAGAATGATTTAGAATAGGATATAAAAATACTTTATTATTGGATATATTGAAGATGATGTAATGAATTATTATAATATAAATGAACCCATATTTAGAATATCTTGTTTAAAATGAAGAAATCATAGTGATAGTCAAACAAATGAAGTACTATAATAATAATGTATATAAATATATTTGATTGACAATACATGACTTTATATAAAGTTTAAGTGATGACTATGGAAAGGATGCAAAAAAACCTTGTAACCAATCGACACACTGTACGCAATGGAAGATGTTTTTATGTTATATGTTTTGTTTGTCTATGTTTGTTTAAAAATAAAAATTTAAAAAAATGATTTTGAGATATTTTGCTTACATTTGTAAATGTTTTAACATACTTAATGAGAATTTGCTTCCATCTGAATGGAACCTGATATTTTGGAGTGTTGACTCAAAGTACCTCTTTTTTTTATTGCTAGTTTTATTTTTTGAAGCTGTTCTTCTCCCCCCCCCCCCTTTTATGCCTGAGTGCATTTCTAAATGCTTATGAGTCAAAGTGCTCTACCCTATGATTTTTTTGTTTGTTTGTTTGCAACACAAGTTGTTGTCCTTTTTGGAAATTTACTCATCTTACTGAAAAAGTGTTTCAATCATAGATGTCATGTTTCATGAAATGTACATCGTCTGCCTTCTGAAATAATGTTTGTATTTCCACACTTGGACAGAATGGGGGAAATTCCACAACATAAGACTAAAGATATGTCTGTAAAGAACTGTATACTTGGCCTCTCCTTTTTTTTTAACCTCAGAAACAAAGGACTGCTAGCTCAAGCCCTAACTCGAATTTGCTGCTGGTGATTGGGTCCTGATAAAACCTGACATGAGGAAAAAACTTAGCCATGCCTGGAGCAGACCTTCACAAGCCTGACTGACCACCCAGCAAGTCAAGCCTAATGCCATCCAGCAGACATGAAAGAAAGGACCCTGAGATGGACAAATAAAGACCAAAAGACTCTTTTCAATCCCCAGAAGACAGCTGTAAAGGCTATGGGGGAGGGTTGGAATTGATTGTAAAGTTTTCTTTCTTTGCTTCCTTCATAGAAATTCATTGTAAGGTTTTCTTTCTTGTCTCATTTATATTGTAATCAGTTTAATGTACTCATGTAAGAATTGTATTTGAAAATGGCTAGCACAGCAAGTTCTGAACACCTTAGATTTCTTTCTAGTGGGAGGGAAATTAACCCAAAATGTCTGTATTTTCTGTATTGGAGAGAGAGAGAGAACCCATTCAGAATTAGATTGAAAGTATTTCCTTCACTCCGCACAAAGCTTGTTTTAGGTTGATTTTTGCTGTGGCACTAAAGCCCAAGCAGTGATATCTCCCTGCTAATTCCATGGCGGGAGGGGCAATACCCCCACTTGAAGAGTAGCAGAAAGGATCTTCAAAACCCAAACCCTGACTGTGACTCACAAATGATGCTGCCCAGTTACTTAGTAAAGCAGGATATGTTGCACTGGTGGTTTCATGAGTAGGAACCCAAGGGCTCATTGTGTGTAATTAAAAAAAAACTAAATAACTTGGATTGCACACTAGGTACACTCAATTTGGCCTCACTAAAATAAGAGCTAGGGCAGGTTCAAGAACCATCCCTTGGGAATGGGCAGCCTGTAACTTAAAGGAAAAGCATGGCTGTGAAGAATTTTGGGACTTGTGCTTGCTTGAAACCTGTCTGGAAGCTCACAGAAAGTGATATCTGATATTAATTGGCATGGAAAATTGGATACTGTAAATTTATTTCCAGAACTTGTGCCCTGGCTGGTAGACCTTCATGGTTGAAAGCTCTCTGGGAGCCACTGAAGGAATCCTTCTGCTGTCTCTCTCAATGCCTTTCCATCAGAAAAATTAAGTCTCCCTGATCTGACCAATTTTAATCTTTTGTCAAGAACATTTGTGTTCCACTCACATGTTTTGGAAAAAAAAGGAGGGATTGTAGGATGTTAGCACCCAGCCCTCTCCCAGAAAAATGAAATATCCTAGGAAATATTGAAAAGGCAGAATATTACATTTCCCTGGATGTGAAAAGGAAGAAACCTGTTGTAAAGACAGAATAGCTCCCTGCAGCTTCCTGCCCACCCCCTTTGTCAATGGGCTATTAAGATGCCCAAGCCAGTCCCTTTACATAATAAAGAGTTCTCCCCTTCAGCTCCAGGGGGATGGGATTAAGGCATGATTAGCCTTTACCCACTCACCACATGGCATTTGAGAACTCAACCAAACCTGGATTCAAAACACACCCTAGAAAGCTGCCCCTGCATGGCCCCATGGGAGTCTGACAACCAATCAGAAAACATTTCTTACACAGGAACAGGAAACAGAGAGGTGGGGCTGAACAGATTATAAAAAGCCCAGCAAGCCCCTTCGTCAGTCCTTTTTCTCTCTTCTTCTCCACCCAACATTGAAGCATGTGATCACCTTTTCTGTTCAGGACCTCAAGCCATGTGGTCCTGTCCACCATTAAACCGTCTTTCCAAGCAGCCTCCATGTCTCCAGTGTCTTTTCCTCCACTTGGAGCTGAACCCAGAAGGACATTTCTTCCAACAGTATAATGAAAAATAACATCAAAGAGTCATTTGCTGCAAGAAATTACAATATAATGTACATTAATCAGCTTGTAAAAGTAACAATTGGTCATGGAATTGTGGCCATAAGCCATGATAGTTAGAAGTGCAAAAATCACACTTAGAGTTAGTAGCAGATACCAAAGACAAGTGACAGGACCTCTTCAGCTTTTGAATCTCTCTTGGTCATCTGTTTGGTTGCTCTCAGAGATTGCAAATTGAGAGAGAGGGATGATAGGTTCAACAAAGAAAAAATTAATGGAGTGAAAAAAGGAGAAAAAAATCTAAAATTATATACCTATGATACACATGTAAATGCACATGTGAGGATTATTAAATAATATTTAAAGCCTATGCAAATGAGAGAGACACGACAAACAGATTGATTTAGTTTCATATATGGGAATGAGGGCAGTCCACTTCTCTGTGTATCTTCATTACAAACGACAAGTGACAGAAATAAACCCTAAATCTGTAGGAGGCAGGAGGGGGAGGGGGAGATCTCTTGAAAGGAACAGGCAAGCATTTGAGTGACACATGGGTCTGTGGACACTTGGCTTCCTCTCTCCTCCTCCCCCCATCACAAGCCAACCATCCTGGCTTCTCCCTTCAAGTCAGCACAAATACTTTCTCTCCGCAAAGGTATGTGACTTGGTGGATGGTCAGCACTGGTCATCCAATGGGGGCCCATGGAGAATGTCCAAAGATCTGGTCCTCAGGCTGCCTCATAAGGACGTGTGCCAGCCTCAGAGTTTAGCAAAGGCTTCTGTGCAAGGACAGGTCATTGGGCTTTCCCTCCATCGTTGGATACAGTGTTCCAAGGACGATGGTCTGCTGAGAAAGAGGAGGAACTCAACAGGGGCACGGGTGACACTCCTTTGAACATACAGCAAGGGAACAGCAAAAGCAGGCCAAGACGGAAGAAGTGGAAAGCAGCTTTAAACACAACAAGTGGACAGGTGCAGTAGGGCAAAAATGGAAAATGCCCATGCCAAAACAACGGAAGATTGCCTGGCTTACTTTGGAGTAAGTGAACATACAGGCCTGTCTCCTGAGCAGGTGAAGAAGAATTTGGAAAAATATGGACCCAATGGTGAGTGCTTTCTAAAATTACAGCCCTTTTGGTACCCACTTGGCCAGGTGCCAGGATGCAAGAAGGCAGGGGAAATGGAGAGCCAGAAAGCTGAAAGGATGTGCAGAGGGACATAGATATGAGAAGAAAAGAAAGCAAAGGCAATCAAACTAAAGATGCACAGTGTTGGACATGGATTCTAAAATGTAAGGAAGGACAGAAGCAATAAGTAGAGGTGAAAGAGAAGGAATCAACTATACACCGCCCCGAGTCCCTCCGGGGAGAGGGGGCAGTCTAGAAATCTAATTAATAAATAAATAATAATAAATATTATCAAAGAAAAATTGTTACATAATTATTGGAAAGCAGGAAGGAGGTTATAGAGATGGTCTAGCAGAGTCTAAAGTTGGCCGTGGAAGGGGAATAAGAATGAAGGTAGAAGCAAAGCACAAGAGGGAAAATTGATGATTGCAAAGTTGGGGTGGGTGGGGGGGCAGGTAGTCATGCTGGGGATAGGGCAGCTGCTGCTGCTTTGCTAAGAATAATTCAGTAAATTCCCTTTGGTATGAATGAGATAGCAAAATTGTTGATGGGCAACTTGTATGAGCAGACGGGAGGACGAAACAAAAGAGAAGCACTGATATTACACACAGCCAGTGACGTGAGTTAGTTAGATGCTGAGTAGATTTGAGAAGAGATGTCTTTGAAGAACAGAATGTAATTATTTGTTGGTTGTGATGCTGCGTGAGTGGGTGGATCTGGAGAGGCTTGTTTTGTGAGAAGTGGGCATATCATGCTGCCAAAGATACAGATGATTGAGAGGACAGTCTGATTTCCTAATTTTATAATGTCCCTCAAATATATGAGGTAAGGTCAAAAGTTCTGGATTCCTCAGTGGGATTATAACAACAATTTGATCAGAGGGGATTGGAAATGTGTGATTATGCTGTTTTGTGGGACATGCACAAGTTTGTAACTGATCTAAATTAACCCGAGTCTGTTCTTTCCTATCTCCTTGTGAAGTCCTACTTCCAAGGATTTCCTATGCTTAAACCAATTTTGCAATCACTTAGGCCTGTAGTTTACAAACTGAAGTCAGTAAAAGACTTACTCATTTCTACATGGGTGTCCATATCCAACTCACAATCACTCCCTAAACCTAAACATGATTGTTAGATTCGGGCAACGAGAGGACAGACTCCAGACGATTGTGACAACAGCTCTTTATTAGTTAGGTAGAAGTGATCCAGCTCCGTACGGGGTCGTGCAGCTCCCCTTTTATGGGGATCTGGCAGACCTCCCGTCCAATCAGAACAACCCCTTGTTCCCGCCCTAGCGGCGGACCTGAGTGGAGACTACAGCAGTTTATGCAAATATCTAACACCCCTCCCCTCTTAGATGGAGTGTTCCTGTTAGTTACAAAGTCCTGTAAGTACGCGGGTTTCTGCCTTGCTCGGGTGGACCTGCGTAATTCGGGTTGCGCCTGAACGGGTGCTCGATCGGAGTGTTCTTTTTGTTCCTCCGTCCTGGCTGGGGATTGTTGATTCTCTTTAGTCGGGGACTGCTCCGTTCTTACGCCGGCCTCTGGTTCCACCCTTGGTTCCGCTGTGCCGTAGTCGTCTGCAATGGGTGTGTCGGTTTGTTGTGTCGGCAATCTCTCCGATGGTATAAGCTCTTCGTTAGGTGATCTTAGGTTGGAGTGTGTCAGGCGACCTCGGAGTTGGTCGATGTGTCTTTTCCAGTTCCTACCGTCTTCCAATTCTAACAAGTAGGAACGAGGCCCAGTGATGCCTATTACCTTTGCCGGAATCCACAGTGTTCCCCCTGCATAGTTGTGGGCGTATACTGAATCCCCTATGCTAAAATTCCGAATTTTGCTCGTGGAGTCTGGGGGCGATGTGGCAGAGTAATTTGGGTGTAGCCGGTCTAGGTGAGACCTTAGTCGGCGACCCATGAGGAGTTCAGCGGGACTCCTTCCCGTCGTGGCGCTAGGGGTAATATGTTGAATTAGTAGATAATGGTCAACCCGTGTTTGCCAATCCCCCGTGCCCATCCTAGCGAGGGCCTCTTTTGCAGATCGCACCATCCTTTCCGCCTGACCATTGGATGCCGGATGGAATGGTGCGATGAGGGCATGCCGAATTCCCTGACTTGCTAAATAGGATTTGAATTGCATGGCCGTGAACTGGGGCCCGTTGTCGGAGACTAGAAGATCGGGCAGGCCGTGCGTGGCGAAAAGTCACCGTAGTACCTTGATGACCGCCTCTGCCGTGATCGAGGTCATCAGGACTACCTCCAACCACTTGGAGTATGCGTCCACAACTATTAAGAACGTCTGTCCCTGAACTGGCCCTGCGAAATCTATGTGTATTCGCGACCAGGGTCCCTGCGGTTTGTCCCACTCTGTAGCGGGCGCTTCAGGGGGGGCTGGTCTGGATTCTTGGCACGGATTGCAAGTGGCCACCCATTCCTCTATCTCCTTGTCCATGTTAGGCCACCAAACGTAGCTCCTTGCTAATGCTTTCATCCTTACGATCCCTGGATGCCCTACATGCAAAGCTTCTAATACATTCTTCCTCAGTTTGTGCGGTACAACAACTCGATCCCCCCACAATAAACAACCTTTCAAAACCGACAGCTCATCCCGCTTAGACCAAAACAGTTTGAATTCAGGTCCCACAATCCCTTTGGGCCACCCCCTCCATACCCAAGTTTGCACTTGTCTGATTACGTTGTCCTTAGCAGAAAACCTAGCAACGTCCACAGAAGATACTGGTCCTGTGTCCAAACAGTCAATCAAAAGGACCGGCATTTCTGGAGTGGGGTCGGCCAACAGTTCCGGTAACGGGCAGCGGCTGAGCGCGTCTGCGTGTCCCAACGTAGAACCCGGTCGGTGTACCAGTTTGTAGGAGTACGCAGCCAGGAAAACAGTCCACCTGGTCATGCGCGGGGAGAGGGAGACCGGTGTGGGTCGGTTTCCCGCCAGTAGACCCAGCAATGGTTTGTGGTCCGTCACAAGTTCGAAATCGCGGCCGTAGAGATATTCGTGAAAACGCTTGACTCCCGCCACAGCGGCTAACGCCTCTCTGTCCAGTTGGCTGTAGTTGCGTTCCGCCGAAGATAATGTCCTTGAGTAGAATGCGATGGGGGCTTCGTTTCCGTTTGGCATCCTGTGGCTGAGTACTGCGCCGACGCCGAAAGGTGAGGCATCACAAGTTAACACCAGCGGTAGGGTTTGGCTGTACTGGATTAGCAGGGAGTCGGCCGTCAGCAGGCGCTTGACTGCGGTGAAGGCGGTCGCCTTGGAGCGCCCCCAGGTCCATTTAGCGTTCTTCGCTAGAAGTCGGTGCAACGGTTCAGCAACGGTAGCTTTCTGTCTGAGAAAGACGCTGTAGAAGTTAAGAAGTCCGAGGAAGGCCTGCAACTCGGTCTGATTCCGTGGTGTGGGGGCATCCTGAATTGCCTTAATTTTTTTCGATGTCGGGTGTATTCCCAGTCCATCGATCCTGTAACCCAGGAATTCTATGCTGGGCACGTTAATTTGGCATTTTTCCTTTTTCAGGCGGAAACCCTTTTCTCGAATTCTGGCCAAAACAATCCTAACACGCTTTAATAGTTGCTCCTCATTTGCAGCTGATAGTAAGATGTCGTCGAAATAAGGGACGACTCCTGGTATGCCCTGCAAAAGCCGTTCCATGACGCTTTGGAACAATCCCGGAGCAATGCTTATGCCGAATTGTAAACGGTTGCATTTAAAAGCACCCCTGTGCGTCACTATGGTTTGGGCCTCCGCCGTGGTGCTATCCACTGGCAGCTGCTGATAAGCTTGTGCCATGTCTAGTTTTGCAAAGACTTTTCCTGGCCCCAACGAGTGCAATGGGTGCTGTACTACGGGCACAGGATAAGCGCTCTTTTGGAGGGCAACATTAATTGTGCATTTATAGTCCGCACAGATGCGGACTGACACGTCTGGCTTAACCGGGGTCACGATTGGGGTTTCACAGCGAGCGTGGTCCACTGGTTCGAGGATCCCTTGTTCTACCAGCTTATCAATTTCTTTATCAATTTTGGGTCGGAGCGCAAAAGGCACTCTCCTGGGCTTGAGTCTGATAGGCGCCACATTTGGATCCAAATTGAATGAGATTGGTGTCCCCACATACTTACCAAGGCCGGGGCTGAACACATCCTCGAACTCCTTAAAAATTCCCTCGGCGCTGCTGTTACCCACGGTGTTGATGCCAGTGACTTCCAGCCCCAGGGCTTCGAACCAATCCAGTCCCAGGAGGCTCTGCAGTGGCGCGCTGGCTACGGTTACGGGCAGTTGGGTCGTGATGTCTTTGAACTGGACTCGGAACGTGCCTTGACCCATGATGGGGACCCTGTTCCCCTGGTAATCGCGAAGCAGGATGTCTGGTGTCCGCAGTTAGTGCTTCTTTAGGTTGGGGATCGCCTTCTTCATCGCTGACCACGATATGATCGTCAGTGATGATCCCGTGTCGACTTCAAGCTCGCATGGAGAGTCCTCCAGGAGGACAGTGAGTTTCAGCTTTTTAGGTCGCTTTGTGCGGACCTGTCCTATCGTTGTGAGATAGGTTCTTAGTGGTTCTCTCTGGGAATACTCTCTCTCAGCTGACTCCCTTTGTTCTCTCTCTGGGCGCCCCTTGTTTTTCCGCCAAGCCCCTGGGGTGGGCTTCTGTCGGCGATAAGATGGCGGTTGCCATGTTGTAGCAGGGACTTCGCTCCGACACACCTTTGCGATGTGTCCGACCTTGTCGCAACGCTAGCAAACAACGTCTCTAAAACAGCAGGTAGACCGGGGGTGATTCCCTCCGCAGCTTGCGCAGGGCGGCAAACGGGATTCGAATTTTCGCTCCTGTTTTGTGTGGCTACTGCGCATGCGATGGCTGTCTTCGCACTCGCTGTCCTCGGTCTCCTGATCGGTGGCCTCGTGATGCACCCGGGTCTGTCTGGTTCCGGATTGGGGTGCGCTGTACCCGCGTTGCAGCGTTTCTGTTGATCTGTCCGCTGATTCCGAAGCTCTTGCCTCATCAAGTGCGATTTGTAGGTTTAAGTTGGGTTTGACCAACAACCGTTTCTGCAAGGCATTGTCCCGTACTCCGCATATGAGGCGTGCTAGAATGTGCTCATCCAGATCCCTGAATTCGCAATACGTTGCTGCTTTTCGGAGTGCTGCAACGTATTGGTTGATGGACTCGTCCGCCTTCTGGTTCCTCATGTTGAATTCGTGGCGGCGAAGTGGCGGGAAGGTTTTGGCGCGCAATGCGTCTGTAGTGTTTGTTGTAGCGCCGTCCATGTTACCGCCTGGATGGGGGTTGGCTCCGATAGATCCCTGGCCATCTCGAAGACCTCTCGACCGCAGTAGCTCAAGAACATATTCTTTTTCCGGGAGTCTGGTACTCCCATGAGATCGTTTGCCTCGAGGAAGCATTCGAATCTCAACATGTAGGATTCCCAATGTTCGGCTACTGGGTTGTACGGGGTTGGTGGAGCGTGCATCTCCATCTTGTCTTGCGTTTGAATTTGCCGCGCTGAGATGGCTGCCGGGATTTCCGCCGAAATCTGGGGCTGGATTGAATCCGTGGATTCTTACTAGTAGATCTTCGTCCTATCTGCCTCTCGATCCCACCTTCGTCGCCAGTGTTAGATTCGGGCAATGAGAGAACAGACTCCAGACGATTGTGACAACAGCTCTTTATTAGTTAGGTAGAAGTGATCCAGCTCCGTACGGGGTCTTGCAGCTCCCCTTTTATGGGGATCTGGCAGACCTCCCGTCCAATCAGAACAACCCCTTGTTCCCGCCCTAGCGGCGGACCTGATTGGAGACTACAGCAGTTTATGCAAATATCTAACAATGATCATATAACTCTTTCTTTCAACTGTGGAGTTATGACACTGAAAATTAACTATAAACTCCATGTGCTGAACCAACTTCTCTATAAATCCAGAATAGTTAACCTATACGTCTTCTCTGTTGCCACCTTTGCTTGACCACTCAGCAAAAGTCATACTAGCAAGAACCCTAACCAGCTTTTCTTTCTCTTTTTTCCTTTCTTTTCCTCTCTCAACATGTTGTCTCCGAACCCCAGAACTCCCAGCTGAAGAAGGTGAGTTCTAAATAAAAATATGCACATAAGCGTTAGGAAGGAAATACCCCTCGGCCTTGAATTAGCATGGACCAAATGACTCCTACAGACCATAACACTCATTCAGTGGCTATTGGGTCTCCAGATGGTGCCTCAAACTTTCTATTTAGAAATAAAATCTCAGGTTAACCTGTGAATTGCCATGTGGTTTGTCCCAATCATTTTCACCATGTTCCATCATGAGGCATAGGCACAGAGCTCTTTGTTTGACCAATCAGATGCCAAATTCTGCCTCTACTAAACTGTATGTTGTTCTATTCAGATCCATGTTGTGATCTGCCAAGCATCACCCCAGCACTCATTTTCTCTTTCTTGGGCCTTAGAACTAATTCAAAGCTTATAAGAGGCATAGCTGTGATAAAATATAGCTTGGTTCTTTGAAATGTTGTTGGCCAATTAATGGAGGCTGCTTGGTAACTGGGAGACACCCCCCCCCAAAAAAAAAACATTTTGTATGAAACAAAGACCTCTTTCTGGGAGACAGATCAATGGGGAAGAGGCAGGAGAAAAAAATGGTTGTATACCTTGCCATTTCTCCAGGTTAATGGCTGCTATGGAGTTTCTGTTAACACATAAGTAGACTTGCATAGAAGAACCTACCGTTTCCCCAAGCGTAACTGCTGGAAGTTGTTCAAAAATCTATCATAGATGTCTGCAGGGTCACTATCCCTTCTCTCTTTCCCTGCATCCCATTGCTTTCTTGATTTGGGGGGGGGCAGGCTGATTCCCCCCCCCCCCCCAATCTCTGCAGTCTCTGTCTCCTTTGTGCCTTTCATCCCACCCTTTCTTGCTTATCAGGCAAAAGTATATGGGAGCTGGTGGTGGAACAATTTGAAGACTTGCTTGTGCGAATTCTCCTGCTCGCAGCCTGCATCTCTTTAGTAAGTTACACTGTCCTTGTAACTGAGGGAACTTGGGAAATCCACACAGGGTTGAAGAGGAGAGGCAACCATCTGGGGGCAGAATGGGAAAGAAGGTGTATTGTGGGCAAGTGATGACTGCAAACATGCTCTCTGGGGAAGCCATCCTGTGTTAGGAACACAACAACTTCTACTGCATTGGAATGGAAAGAACAGCGCTGCAGTTATTGGATTGATTTTAGATTGTTTAGTAATGAGTGGCATCCTTAGTACTTTCTGAGCATGGTTGTTTGCTTGTAGACATTTCATTACCCAACAAGGCAACATCATCAGTCAGAGGGAATGTGGGGTTTGCTCCCTGTTTATAACTGGTGTGGGCAAGCTACTGTATATAAACAGGGAGCAAGCCCCACACTCACTCTGATGATGTTGCCTCGTTGGGTAATGAAATGTCTACAAGCAAACCACCAAGCTCAGAGAGCATCAATGACCCCACAGTTCAACTCTTTTTTTAATATTTTTTTTTATTTTTAATTTTCAAAACAAACACAACACATAAAATCTTCCTTCTTTACATACTGTAGAAAGTGTATCAGTTGGTTACAAAAGGCTTTCATGCATCTCTTCCACAGTCATCAAGCATAATTCATATTAACTCAAATATTTTAACTCAGATATTTATACATGTTACCATCATCATACCTCCATTTTCATTTGACTATCATTGTTTTGTTGGAAGAAATGTCCTTCTGGGTTCGGCTCCAAGTGGGGAAAAAGACACTGGAGACATGGAGGCTGCTTCGAAAGATGGTTTTAATGGTGGACAGGACCACATGGCTTGAGTCCTGAACAGAAAAGGTGATCACATGCTTCAGTGTTGGTGGAGAAGAGAAGAGAAGAGAAGAGAAGAGAAGGGAAGGGAAGGGAAGGGAAGGGAAGGGAAGAGAAGAGACTGAAGAACGGCTTGCAGGGCTTTTTTTAATCTGTTCGGTCCCACCTATCTGTTTCCTGTTCCTGTGTAAGAAATGTATTCTGATTGGTTGTCAGACTCACATGGGCCCATGCAAGGGCAACCCTCTAGGCTGAGTTTTGAATCCAGGTTTGGTTGAGTTCAGATGCCATGTGGACAATTGAGTAAAGTGCCAATATTATCATGCCTTAATCCCATCCCCCTGGAGCTGATGGGGAGAACTCTTTATTATGTAAAGTGGACTAGCTCAGGCTTTAATGGCTCATGGACAAAAGGTGGGGGCAGGAAGTTGCAGGGAGAGTTACTTTGTCTTTTTGAAACATGTTTTTTTCACATCCAGATAAATATTCTGCCTTTTCAATATTCCCTAGGATATTTCATTTTTCTGGGAGAGGGCTGGGTGATAACTTCCAACAATCCCTCCCTTTTTTTTTCAAAAAATGTGAGTGGAACGCACATGTTCTTGACGAAAGATAAAAATTGGTCAGATCAGGGAGACTTAATTTTTCTGATGGAAAGGCATTGAGAGAGACAGCAGAAGGATCCCTTCAGTGGCTCCCAGAGAGCTTTCAACCATGAAGGTCTAGCTGCCAGGGTAAAAGATTTGGAAATAAATTTACAGTATCCAATTTTCTATGCCAATTATTTTCAGATGTTTGATATCACTTTCTGTATTTATTTATTTATTTATTTATTATTAGCACTTATATACCGCCCCCTCTCCCGAAAGGGACTCGGGGCGGTGTACAGTCCGTATTAAAAAACACCAAATAAAATACATGTATGCATAGGAGGAGGATAAAATAGACCAAAACTGTACAGCTAATAAATAAACAATATAAAATTTAAAATATCATACAATTTATACACTATCCCTCTAAAAGCCAGTAAAAAGTATATGCCAGGGGGGGGTAGACGTTGTAAATTATGCCAAACCAGCCAGTCGGAACAGGTGTGTCTTCAGTTTCTGTCGGAAGGAGCGGAGGTGAGCTTCCAGACAGGTTACAAGCAACCACAAGTCCCAAAAATCCTTCACAGCCATGGTTCTGCGTTTTAAAGAAGTACAGGCTGCCCATTTCCAAAGGATGGGTCTTGAACCTGCCCTTGCTCTTATTTTAGTGAGGCCAAATTGAGATTAGCTAGTGTGCAATCCAAGCTATTTAGTATTTTTTTAAATTACACACAATGAGCCCAGGGACTCCTATCAGAGACCACCAGTGCAACATGTCCTGCTTTACTGGGCAACTGGGCAGCATCATTTTTTTTTTGAGTCACAGTCAGGGTTTGAGTTTTGAAGATCCTTTCTGCTACTCTTCAAGTGGGGGAATTGCCTGAGGGGAATTGACCCTCCCCCATGGGATTAAAAGGGAGATATCACTGCTTAGGCTTTTGTGCAAGGGCAAAAATCAACCTAAGAAAAGCTTTGTGGAGTTAAGTCAAGGAGATAGTTTCAATCTAATTCTGAATGGGGCCTGTTTTTGTGTGTGTGTGTGTGTGCGCGCGCGCAGCTGCTTCTACAACACAGAAAATACAGACATTTTGGACAAACTTTCCCTCTCACTAGACAGAAATCTAAGGTGTTCAGAACTTGCTGTGCTAGCCATTCTCAAATACAATTCTTACGTGAGTACATTAAACTGATTACAATATAAATGAGACAAGAAAGAAAACCTTACAATCAATTGCTGTGAATGAAGCAGAGGAAGAAAACCTTTCAATCAATTTCCACCCTCCCCATAGTCTTTTCAGCTGTCTTCTGGGAATTGAAAAGAGTCTTTTGGTCTTTACTTCTTCATCTCCTTCAGGGTTCTTTCATGTCTGCTAGGGTGGCATGCTTGGTTTGGTGGCAAGGCTGGTGAGTTAGGCTTCACTCTGGTTGCTGGACATTCAGTGGAGGACTAGATCCAAACCCAAGTCCTGGCTCAAATGGATGGATGGTCTCCTCTAGAGGCATCTGGATCCATGTACTCTGCTCATCTGTGCAGGGCTGAAAGACATGAGAACAAGGTCCTCTCCTCCACAGAAAAGACATTGTTGGAGGATTAGAGGTAAGGGAGGGGCGTGGTGGGGTAGATAGCTTTCAGGCAGAGTTTGAAAAATAAAACCATCAGTTACTAAACAGATAAACTGGTAACATTATGGGAATATCACAGATGAGAAATGGGGTCTGGATTCACATGCTTCAGGAAAGAAATGAACAGGTAAAATCATTTAAACACACAATAAATGCAAGGATGAAACTTTTCTTGCAAATGAACTTAAAATATTTCCTGGGTTGTTACTTTAAGGTATAGGGAAGGAAGGAAGGAAGGAAAAAAAACCTTCTCTTTACTCTGTTTCTGCTGGCCAAACAGACACAAAGTAAAGACTCCCCCCACCTTCACTTAGTTTTCTGGGCCCAACAAACTGAGCGAAGGCAATTTCTGCCAGTTTACTCTTTTCTTTCTTCGAACACTTTAAAATTATTGTCTTTTTTGATTGGAGACATTTTATAGTTACAATTACCTTGAGGTTGCACAAAGACTTAGACACACATTTACACAAGGACAAGGAGAAAATAAGAGGGGGGGGGAGAGAACTCTCAGGTTTACACATCCTAGTCATTCCCAGCACAAATCTGTTAAATGAGGGAAGGCACAAATCTTAAGAAACAAACCACGTGGTTGCATAGAAGACAGAGAAAGAGACAAATAGACAAGAGAAAGAAAGAAGAAACCACAACATTTTCCCTTTTCTTTTAAGTACCTTTTTAGCCAAATTAGTTTTTCCTGTATCATCTTTCAGCAAAGCCCATTTTTCTACATATTTGTTTTGCTTTCTTTTTTTTTCATTCCGGCCAGGACAGGCATCTGCCTTTTCGTCCCAGGCCCCCAAAAGTTCCCCTAGGGGGGTTTCCGTGGCCACCTGCGAGCTACCGCTTCCCATGATCCCACTCAGATGTGGGGCTCACTTTGTCCTAGCCGGGCTTGCCACTTCGTATTCCCCGCTTCGCGTCCTTAGAGGACCTTTCGCGCCTTTCGGAGGGACTTTTCCTCACCGCGGGAACCTTCTTTCGCGCCCTTACAGGCAGGGACTTTTCTAACAGTTTTCAAGTCTTGGGGAGAGACTCGGGAGGACCAGCCGCACAGCTACCCAGGAGGGGTCCTGTTGTCAGCGGGTATGCGCACCTCCTCTTTTCCTCTCTCTACACACAATGGGCATTTGCTTTTTTTCTCTCACAGGACAAAAACAGCAACAACAAAAAATAAAAATAAAATTCATTCACTTTTCCATCCATTTTCACACACACTAGTCACACACATGCAGGCATACACACATTTCTCATGCTTTAAAATTAAATTTTAGAGAATTAAAATTTAGAGGTACTCACTTTCTTTCCAGGCAGCCTTTGAGCTCAAACTCAAAACCCCTTTAAAACCTAGAACCAAATGGTTAAGGCCAAGATAAAGTCCACCCACAGACTCAATGGGGTCTGTGCCGGCATGGGAGGCTTACCTGGGCCATATCCATTGGTTTGGCTAGCTTGGAGTCCCATCTGGGGTGCCAATTGTTGGAAGAAATGTCCTTCTGGGTTCGCCTCCAAGTGGGGAAAAAGACACTGGAGACATGGAGGCTGCTTGGAAAGATGGTTTTAATGGTGGACAGGACCACATGGCTTGAGTCCTGAACAGAAAAGGTGATCACATGCTTCAGTGTTGGTGGAGAAGAGAAGAGAAGAGAAGAGAAGGGAAGGGAAGGGAAGGGAAGGGAAGAGACTGAAGAACGGCTTGCAGGGCTTTTTTTAATCTGTTCGGTCCCACCTATCTGTTTCCTGTTCCTGTGTAAGAAATGTATTCTGATTGGTTGTCAGACTCACATGGGCCCATGCAAGGGCAACCCTCTAGGCTGAGTTTTGAATCCAGGTTTGGTTGAGTTCAGATGCCATGTGGTCAATTGAGTAAAGTGCCAATATTATCATGCCTTAATCCCATCCCCCTGGAGCTGATGGGGAGAACTCTTTATTATGTAAAGTGGACTAGCTCAGGCTTTAATGGCTCATGGACAAAAGGTGGGGGCAGGAAGATGCAGGGAGAGTTACTTTGTCTTTTTGAAACATGTTTTTTTTCACATCCAGATAAATATTCTGCCTTTTCAATATTCCCTAGGATATTTCATTTTTCTGGGAGAGGGCTGGGTGATAACTTCCAACAGTTTAAACGTCCTTCATCATAAAATGTACCAAGATTTAATACATAACCACATACTGGCATTTCATTTACTATTTCTAAAATCCTCCAATAACACTGAATCCTTATGTCTTATTCTAGCTAAACATCCATAATATTTAATAACAAAATTTTCTAATCCTCCTTTCCAAATCATTGTTTACAATTAACATCCAGTTTCCTTATGATGTACCCATACATATATATATATACGTTGTTATCATTATCCCTCCTTTATTTGACTATATCCTGTATCATAACATTTCCCCCCTAATAATCAAGACTTAACTGTATCTAACTTAGTTCTTTTTATTAACCTTTATATATAACCCAAAAGGATTTCTAATCTTCTATATTTCACTAAGTTTAACTAGTTTTAAATTATACTCTTCCATCTATCAACCTGTATCTTTTCAGTATCAAAACAGTCTCATATCTTCTGCCATTTGTGGTGTCAGTCCTCTAATCATCTCCTCAATCAAATTTGTATGGACTCCTCTTAGCAACTCCTTGCTTATAAAATCTCTCATGTAATTTTGATGCCCTTCTTCTGTTTCCTTAATCAGCTTATCTTTGATTGTCGGTAGTGTTATCAATGATGTTGCTAATAAAATTTCTCTCTTTAAATCCATAAATTCTTTTGTTTTTTCTTCTTCTGTGTCTTGCCATCTGGGGTAGATTTCCCCTCCATTTAATTCCTCTTTCAGTATTCCACTCTTTCCTTTTTCAGAGAGAAACCAATCACCATAAATATTGTGGAAAACTGGGGCTCAATCTTCCCGGTTGGGCCAGAGGCCTTCTCCAGGGGCCGATTTCATGAGATGGAGAGTGAAAACACCACGCAGGGTTCCTCGGGATGAAGCCGCACCCAGAGTTGCCTCTGGGGACCTCTTTTATTGGTAAACAAGGAAGGGCGGAGTAAAGGGTACATACATAGGTTTATCACTACCATATTTGGTCATGTTTACATTGGCTGCTCATCCTGGCATTGTGGTGATGAGATCCTTTTGTCTCCTTTGTTTTTCCTCCTAAAGTGGTTCAGCCTCCTTCAGAGGCCTGCACGTAGTGGAAAATTACCAGAGATAGTTCTTCTGAGCACATGTTTTTTGTTTAGCCCTTAATGGTGGATCAGATACTACTGCAACAAAATATCAGCAAATTTAATTTCTTTATAGTCATTTTCCTCTTCGATTTTTAGGATTCAAACCATCACTTTTTCCACTTGATAAACATCTCCAACTTCTTCGTCATATTTTACTGTTAGATGCTCTAAGTCTTCCAACTTCTTCTCTATCCTCTCATATGTATTTGATAATTTCTGTATTTCTGAGAATATCTTTTGAAGACTTAAAGTTTCTTTCTGCTGTTGAAATTGTGCCATTATCCATGCCTTCCTCTGATACGAAAAAGGATCTGCACACAAATATTTTAGTAGACATTACATCAGACAATCTCTGTTAATAATATGGAACAAAATTAAACATGATCACTATACCAAAATACCTATTTGGCTATCTACGATGGAAGCATACATACACCCAAATTTAATCAACATGGAAAATATAGTTACATATAAAGAGCTATTGAACAGGCAGGGGGAGATCAAAACTAGAGCAGAATTGACATCACAAGGAATACAAGTAGAATGGTGGTCTTATTTACAGATACAATCAAGGTATGCACAGGATAGGAAGAACGAAGGTATTGCCAAAGACTACACAATATTAGATAAACTGTTGATACAGACAGAAAACAGACTGATCAAAGTGCTGTATAGATTCTTGTTGGAATATAAACTAGAGGAAGAACATGTCAAAGAAACCATGGTCGCCTGTTCGAAAAATTTCGGTCACAATGTGGAATTGGCTAAGTGGGAAAAACTTTGGATACTTAATCAGAAACTAACATTGGCTACGGCGTATAAAGAAAATCTTTATAAGATGTTCTACAGATGGCATTTCCCTCCAGCACGGCTTTCCAAAATGTTCAAAAATCTGGCCCCAAATTGTTGGAAGTGTAAGAAAACACCAGGCACTTTCTATCATATGTGGTGGACGTGCAATGAGGTAAAAAAATATTGGAAAATGATTCAGTCGTGGTTAGAACAAATGGTGGGAGAACAAATTATGTTTAAACCAGAAACATTTCTCCTAGGCATAATACTGGAGGGGTTTAAGAAAGATACACTTTATCTAATTATACATATACTAACTGCAGCACGCATAACCTATGCACAGTATTGGAAAAAAGAAAATACACCATCAGAGCTAGATATAATCAGAAAAGTGTTGGCCTGTGCAGAAGCAGATAGGCTCACTCTTGAACTTAAAAATAAAGGGGAATCAGAATATTTTGAGGTATGGAATAGATTTTATGATTGGTATAAGACAAGATGACAAGACTGGAACCAATGTATATATTGTGATTGAACAGAAGGACAGACAATGTATTAAGTAGATTAATTGTTAATGGTTGAAACTAGCTGTACATAATGTGAATGTATGATTACTCCGACTCCGTGGTATTGCATTGTTTTAAACGTAAAAACAATAAAAAATATATATATAGAAATTGTGCCATTATCTCCAGCTAACAAACACTGCTGCTCTAGCTTGGAAGGTTTTAACAAGATTAAGCATAGATTCACAATAAAGTTTTATTTTCACTTTCTCTGGTTAAAGATATACTTCAAAGGGACATCTGTATGCTTTTCTTCTTATCACTCTCTATAAACAGTGAGACCTTGGAGTGCCAAGCCAGGATAATCAGTGAGAAAAGTAAGAGCGTTTCCAATACACAAACCTCCAGCCTCCGAGTAGCAGTGTTATTGTTGCAGTCTTCTTTGTTTCTTTTTGTATCTTTTTTTATTTCAAGTTTTTAAAAAGTCTGATTCTTGAATGAGTTAGAAGAACACCCACAGTAATGAAAGAGGAGAATTTTAGTCCATAGGTTACAAAGAATAATAAAAGAAAAAAAATAGAAGAAAACTTAATCCATTCATTTTAAAAGACTTGCATAAATTCCATCCATGAACATAGCATTTAAAAAGTAAGATAACCCACTGTCCAAAACCATTCCAAACTTAATTCCACCGCGTATTTCTTCTGTTCTCCAATTTAAATACATTTTAACTTTTTTATAGGCAGTCTCTTTTAAAACGGTAAATATTCCTCACCAGCTGGAAACACTTTCTCTTTCCGTATCCTTCCATTTTGGAGCCGCCCCGACTTCATCAGCCTAATGGCTGGATTTTTTGTTGCCGGCTTGAAGAACTTCTCTTGGATCGATCAGGGACTTTGAGATGTCCCTGAGATCAGCAAGATGTATTCTTCCTGTTCACCATCTCTGCGGGATGGTTTAGGTTCGATTGGTCCACCCAGCAGCAAAAGTATTGGCTGCAGTCTCGGAGCATCGAGATCGCACGTTCGTATCGTCGCGACGTTGGCTCCTCCTCCACCCCCACAGTTCAACTCTGAGCCACAGACATTCCCTTCTGTTGGTAATCAGTGTCAACCAATTGGTGAATTGGGTGGGTGGGAAGAAATAACTCTCAAATGAAGGCAAATATACACGGCCCAGGATAATGTTGCAGGATCCAAGCTGGGTCCTTCACCGGGACCAGAGGTTTAGTCTTCAGAAACAACTTTAATGTCATATTTAATAATTCCCTTTCACCCCAAGGATAGGGATTAATGAAGGCTTAAATTGAGTCAGTATTCAGAGCTGAAATTATTTTCACTGGCAAGGTAGGTAATACATGTAAATTAAAATTGTGCATCTGAGCACGTTCAATGTGTCTTTCCTCATCAATTATTTTTCAGAATTTGGGGTGCTTATAGATGTTTAATCCGATCAGGTCATTCTGTTTTTTCCCCTCAAAGCTAAAATCTGGCTTCTTTCTGTATAACAAATCAGGAAGCATATTGAGCTAACTTATCTGTTCAGCAATCTCTTTTGTCTCCTTCATGCTTAAAAGCAGGTACCATGTTTTATTTGGCCATTTTCAAATATTTCACAATCATTTATTTAATGACATTTACACTTAACTTCCTCTGAAAGAATAATCCAATCTGATTTAGCCCATCAAGGTTCTTACTGTAAATTCACAAAACCATTTGTCTTCTAAATGTGCAATGTTCTCCCTCCCCCTTTTAATACATAATTTTATTAAAAGTTTTTAAAAGGAGGCTAAAGACCAATACAAACTAAAAACTAATACCAATTAATATAAAATAAGAAAAAAAGAAAGAAATCAGAAAAAAAAACTAAAAGTGCACGAAAGGAAAAAAAAGAGAAAGAAAGAACATGCAAGGAAGTGGCTTCTTTACAGGAGTTATAAGTACAATTATAAATTTACCTTTTAGTCTATGGTTACAATGTGACCTTCTTGCTATAATTCATTAATCAATAATACAAACCATAATCATAAGCTCATTTTTCTTCTTTTATGCAAAAAGTCCATAGGGATTTCCAGGTAGCAATACATGTAGATATTGTGTTTTCTCTGATCAAAGAAGTCAGTTTGGCGATCTCAGAGTTCTTTGATAAGTTTAAATTATAATTGTACTTCTATTATAATGAATACATCAACTCAATCCAGAAAAAGAATATACCTGACCTGTACATTCATGTATAAAAATGAATGCTCTTGGGTTCATAGAAACCATAAACTCCTCGCCATTTCTATAATACAGCAAACTCAAGCACGAGAAGCTGAGATTTTCCCTGTTTCAGTACCCAGAAACTCATCATAGCCTGTTGTGCTTCTGCCTAGTTTCTTGACACTTGAGATGCAACCTCCTCTGTTAGATATTAGCATATATCGCTGTAAGTCTCCTCTCAGGTCCGCCGCTAGGGCGGGAACTAGGGATCATTATGATTGGTCGAGAGGCGTACCCGATCCCTATAAAAGGGGAACCCTCAGACCACACACTAAGCTGGATCACTACTACTATTAATAAAGAGCTGTTAAGTCACTACTTGTCCGGAGTCTGTTCTCTCGTTGCCCGAATCTAACACTGGCGACGAAGGTGGGATCGAGAGACAGATAGGACGAAGACGCTACCTCCAGAATCCAAGGATTCAATCCAGCCTAGGAATTCGGCGGGAATTCCGGCAGCCATCTCAGCGCGGCAAATTCAAACGCAGACAAGATGGCGATGCACACTCCTCCAGCTCCGTTCGACCCGATGAACAATCATTGGGAGTCCTACATGATCAGATTCGAGTGCTTTCTCGAAGCAAACGAATACACGGGAGTACCTGACTCTCGTAAGAAGAACATATTCCTGAGCTACTGTGGGCAAGAAGTCTTCGAGACGGCCAGAGACCTCTCTGAGCCAACACCTATACAAGCGGTATCATGGGCGGCGCTACAACAGACTACAAATGCACTACGCGCCAAAAACTTCCCGCCACGTTCGCCGCCAGGAATTCAACACGAGGAACCAGAAGGCGGGAGAATCAATCAACCAATATGTTGCAGCGCTACGGAAAGCGGCCACGCATTGCGAGTTCAGGGATCTGGACGAGCAAATCCTGGCAAGACTTATATGCAGTTTGAGAGACATCTCTCTACAGAAACGATTGTTGGCCAAGTCAAACTTAAGCCTACAGATTGCACTCGATGAAGCAAGGGCGTCCGAATCAGCAGACAGATCATCCGAGACCATACAACGCGGATACAGCGCGATCCAGACCGGCACCAGACACGCCAGAGTTCACTATGAGGACACCGATCAAGAAATCGAGGAGTCCGAGTTCGAGGACAGTTACCGTATGCGGAGCAGTCACATGAGACTGGTGGGTAAACCCGAATTCCGTTTACCACCATGTGCAAGTTGCGGAGGGAACCACCCCCGGTCTACCTGTCAGTTCAGAAACGTTGTTTGCTCGCATTAAGACAAACTGGGGCACATCGCAAGGGTGTGCCGGAGCGAAGCCCCTGCCTCACAATGGCAGCCTCCAACGTACCGCCAACAGAACCCAACCCAGGGGCTTGGCGAAAAAACAAAGGGCGCCCAGAGAGAAATCCAAGGGAGTTTGCTGAGAGAGAATACACACAAAGAGCTGAAAGAGCGTATTACCAGAGAGCCGAGAGAGAGTATCCCCAGGATACCGATGCCGAGAGAGAGTTGACCCAGAGAGAACCATTGCGAACCTATCTCACAACGATAGGTCAGGTCCGCACCAAGCGGCCTAAAAAGCTGAAAATCACTGTCCTCCTGGAGGACTCCCCTTGCGAGCTGGAAGTTGACACTGGATCGTCCCTGACGATCATTTCATGGTCTGCCATGAAGAAGGCAATCCCTAGCCTTAAAAAGCGCCAACTGCGTACACCAGACATCCTGCTACGAGACTACCAGGGGAACAGGGTCCCCATCGTGGGTCAAGGCACGTTTCGGGTGCAGTTCAAGGACATCGTAGCCCAGCTGCCTGTGACCGTCGCCACCGCGCCATTACAGAGCCTCCTGGGATTGGATTGGTTTGAAGCCCTGGGGCTAGAAGTCACCGGAATCAACGCCATGGAGAACAGCAGCGCTGAACAGATTTTTAAGGAGTTCGAGGATGTGTTCAGCCCTGGTCTTGGTAAGTATGTGGGTAAACCTATATCATTCAATCTAGACCCCAACGTGGCGCCAATCCGACTCAAACCAAGGAGAGTGCCTTTCGCACTCCGCCCCAAAATTGATAAGGAGATAGATAAACTAGTAGAACAGGGGATCCTTGAACCGGTGGATCACGCGCGCTGGGAAATGCCCATCGTGACCCCAGTTAAACCAGATGGGTCAGTCCGCATCTGCGCGGACTATAAATGCACAATTAATGTCGCCCTACAACAAAGTGCATATCCTGTGCCAGTAGTCCAACACCTATTGCACTCGTTGGGGCCAGGAAAAATATTCGCTAAATTAGACATGGCACAAGCTTACCAGCAACTGCCAGTGGATAGCGCCACAGCGGAGGCCCAGACTATAGTGACGCATAGGGGCGCATTCAAATGCAACCGGTTGCAATTCGGTGTAAGCATCGCTCCCGGTCTGTTCCAGAGCGTCATGGAACGGCTTTTGCAGGGAATACCAGGGGTCGTCCCGTATTTTGACGACATCTTGGTGTCAGCTGCAAACGAGGAGCAACTAGTAAAAAGAGTTAGAACTGTTTTGGCCAGAATTAGAGAGAAGGGTCTCCGCCTTAAAAAAGAAAAATGCCAAATTAACGTGCCTAGTGTAGAATTCCTGGGATATAGAATCGATGGTTTGGGCATACATCCAACATCGAAGAAAATTAAGGCAATCCAGGACGCCCCCACACCACATAACCAGACCGAGTTGCAGGCATTCCTCGGACTACTTAACTTCTACAGCATTTTTCTGAGACAGAAAGCGACCGTTGCTGAGCCGCTACACCGACTCCTCGCCAAGAACGCAAAATGGACATGGGGACGTTCCAAGGCAGCAGCTTTCGCCGCAGTCAAGCGCCTCCTCACCACCGATTCGCTACTCGTTCAATACAGCCAGATGCTACCACTGGTATTGACCTGCGATGCATCACCTTTCGGCGTCGGCGCAGTTCTCAGCCACAGGATGCCAAACGGGAACGAAGCGCCCATAGCATTCTATTCAAGGACTCTTTCATCGGCCGAAAGAAACTACAGCCAAATGGACAGGGAAGCGTTAGCCGCTGTGGCAGGAGTCAAACGTTTCCACGAGTATCTCTACGGCCGCGATTTCGAGCTCATCACAGACCACAAACCACTGCTGGGCCTTTTGGCAGGAAACCGCCCCACACCAGTCTCACTCTCCCTGCGCATGACCAGGTGGACTGTTTTCCTGGCTGCGTACTCCTATAAACTGATACATCGACCGGGTTCCACCCTAGGGCATGCAGAAGCACTCAGCCGTTGCCCACTTCCTGAACTATTAACAGACCCCAATCCCGAGGTACCGGTTTTATTAATTGACTGTTTGGACTCAGGACCTGTTTCTTCTTTGGATGTTGCTAAATTCTCAGCTAAAGACAATGTAATCAGACAAGTACAAACTTGGGTATGGAGGGGGTGGCCAAAGGGAAATGTGGGACCCGAATTCAAACTGTTTTGGTCAAAGCGTGATGAAATGTCGGTTTTACAAGGTTGTTTATTATGGGGGGATCGGGTTGTTGTTCCGTACGCACTGCGGAGAAATGTATTAGAAGCGTTACATGTTGGGCATCCGGGGATCGTAAGGATGAAAGTGTTAGCTAGGAGTTATGTTTGGTGGCCAAACATGGACAAAGAGATAGAGGAATCGGTAGCCACTTGCGATCCGTGCCAAGAGTCTAGACCAGCACCCCCTGAAGCGCCCGCCACAGAGTGGGACAAACCGAAAGCACCCTGGTCGCGAATACACATTGATTTCGCAGGGCCAGTCCAGGGACAAACGTTTGTCATAGTTGTGGATGCATACTCAAAATGGTTGGAAGTAGTCCTAATGACTTCAATCACGGCAGAGGCAGTCATTAAGGTACTACGGTGACTTTTCGCCACTCATGGCCTGCCCGACCTCCTGGTCTCCGATAACGGGCCCCAATTCACAGCCATGCAATTCGAAACATATCTGGCAAGTCAGGGAATTCGGCATGCCCTTGTCGCGCCATTCCATCCGGCTTCGAACGGACAGGCGGAGAGAATGGTGCGATCTGCAAAAGAGGCCCTCGCTAGGATGGGCCCAGGTGATTGGCAAACACGCATTGATCATTACCTCCTAATTCAACATATTACCCCCAGTGCCACGACGGGAAGGAGCCCCGCTAAACTCCTCATGGGCCGCCATCTACGGTCTCACCTGGACCGACTTCACCCAAATTACTCTGCCACATCGCCCCCAGACTCTACAAGCAAAATTCGGAATTTTAGCATAGGGGATTCAGTATACGCCCACAACTATGCAGGGGGAACACTGTGGATGCCGGCAAGGGTAATTGGCATCACGGGTCCATGATCTTACTTGCTGGAACTAGAGGACGGTAGGAATTGGAAAAGGCACATAGACCAACTCCGGGGTCGCCTGGCACACTCGAATCTGCGATCCGCTAATGAGGACTATATCCCGTCGGAAAGTCAGCAACCCGAGAGCCCAAACACAGAGGATTACAGCACCCCGGAGCCAAGAGAGGAACCGGAGATCAACGACAGAGTGGAACAGCGTCCGAGCGAGGAAAGCCTTCCAACCCCTGACTGCGGAACGGAACCATCCGAGCAAGCCGATATCACACCCACTCCAACTCAACCCGAACTCCGACGATCCACCCGCGTAAGACAGAAACCGACGTACTTAAAGGACTTTATCACTAACAGGAACACTCCGTCTAAGAAGGGAGGGGTGTTAGATATTAGCATATATCGCTGTAAGTCTCCTCTCAGGTCCGCCGCTAGGGCGGGAACTAGGGATCATTATGATTGGTCGAGAGGCGTACCCGATCCCTATAAAAGGGGAACCCTCAGACCACACACTAAGCTGGATCACTACTACTATTAATAAAGAGCTGTTAAGTCACTACTTGTCCGGAGTCTGTTCTCTCGTTGCCCGAATCTAACATCCTCAGATTGTGATACTAACTAGAACTTTCAAGAGCACATGGTCAGGGTCCGCAACAGAAGGTCGCAAAAAAGATCATAATTTAGAGCCTGGTTTGCATGTTGCTGTGGTTCAACATGTCATTCTCAGACAGCCCAGGATTATTGGCATTTTCTTGACCAAAAAGCCAATCAACTAAACTGTCCCACCCATTTCCTTATTTTCTTTCTTCTACGGAGCTCTGTAGGACACAGGTATTATGGGCCTTCTGAACATAGGAAGGAACAATCTACTTGAATACATCAACTCAATCCAGAAAAAGAATATACCTGACCTGTACATTCATGTATAAAAATGAATGCATAAATAGAGGGATAGAATCAAGATCATGTGAAGTGTTAATACCACTTCATAATGCCTTGGTAAGGCCACACTTGGAATACTGCATTCAGTTCTGGTCGCCACGATGTAGAAAAGATGTGGAGACTCTGGAGAGAGTGCAGAGAGTGCAGAGAAGAGCAACAAAGATGATTAGGGGACTGGAGACTAAAACATATGAAGAACGGTTGCAGGAAGTGGGTATGTTTAGTTTAAGAGAAAGAAGGACTAGGGGAGACATGATAGCAGTGTTCCAATATCTCAGGGGTTGCCACAAAGAAGAGGGAGTCAAACTATTCTCCAAGGCACCTGAGGGTAGAACAAGAAGCAATGGGTGGAAACCAATCAAGGAGAGAAGCAACTTAGAACTGAGGAGAAACTTCCTGACCGTTAGAACAATTAATCAGTGGAACAGCTTGCCTCCAGAAGTTGTGAATGCCCCAACACTGGAAGTCTTTAAGAAGATGTTGGATAGCCATCTGTCTGAAACGGTATAGGGTTTCCTGCCTAGGCAGGGGGTTGGACTAGAAGACCTCCAAGGTCCCTTCCAACTCTACTATTGTATTGTATTACTTTGGGATTGTTTTATCACTGAAAAATAGGACAGACAGTATACATAAAATTAAGATCACATTGGAAACAGCACTGTCTTCACAATGGTTTCGAGATGTGCTTGGCTACAAGTTTCAGAAATTTTGTGGTTTGAGAATGTCAAGGGAAGATTTCACCCTGAACTAAATGAGGTCTTAGATCGCGGCGTTTCCAAACAGCATTATCTTTAAGGTGCAAAAAAAAAGAAATTCCGGAAAACATATTCTAATGAAAAACAAGCTTTAATACAAAAATAAGAAATAAAGAAATAAAACAAATCTATCGAATTGTTACATTTTGGCAGAAAACAGTTTGTCTACCAGCTTCCTGGCAGACGGACAAAGATCAAAAGGGAAGAAGTCTCTGGAATGTGTGAAGTAATAAACATGTTAAGCATGCGCAATAAATCATTGTCAGATAAGAACTTATGACCTGCGCAGTAACTCTTTCAGTAACTATTTAGTTTCAGTTCGGCTATTCAGTTCAAGCTAGCAAACAATTTAACGCAGTGACACCCCTTCTTTTGCTAGTTTGGCTGACTTCATCAAATCATCAATTAAGGCACATCTTGTTTCGCAGATACTCGTGTTGACTTGCGGCAAGTGGTTTGTTAAGCATATCAGCAATCTGATCATGTGTAGAAACATATTGCAATTTAACAAAACCTTGCTTAACTAATTGCTTTGTGTTTTGATAACGAATGTCAATGTGTCTGGACCTAGAACCTGTGAAATGTGACTCAGAAATATAAACCACAGATACATTATCTTCCATCACGGTGATTGGTCGAATCGGACGTGTCCAGATATCTGTGATCAAAGCATCAAACCACATTAGAGAATTGCAAGCATCTGAAACACAAGCATATTCAGCTTCAGTAGATGAACATGAAACAAAACTCTGTTTTCTCACTTGCCAGTAAACAGGACATCCATTCAGGAATATCATGTAACCAGAAGTGCTTTTGCGTGATTTGTTATCACTTGCCCAGTCAGAATCGGCGTAGCAAAGTAACTTTGGTTGATCAGTGTGTGTTGGTTCTAGCAATAACTTCATGTGTTTAGTGTGTTTCAGGTATTTCAACAACTTCTTAATGCATGACCAATGAAATTGTGTTGCCTTACCTACGTGTCGTGATAAAAGATTAACACTAAGTGCAATGTCAGGTCTGGTCCAACTACTAATGTATAATAGTGAACCAATGACTGAACGATAAAGTGTTTGATCCTCGAACTCAGGACTTGGTTCATGTGTTAAGTTGTGAAAATCTGTTTGCATGGGTGTCTTTGTTGTGTTAGCATCTTTCATGTTGCAAAGATGCAGAATGTGGTCAATTTTCTCCTCTTGTGAAAGACTAAAGCCCTTCTGTGTCTTTTCAATCTGAACACCTAAATAAGTGCTAATGTGTCCTAAAGATTTCAGTGTGAAGTATCTCTGCAAACTTTTAGCAAAAATCTCACTCATTTTCTTATTTAATACAATACAATACAATACAATACAATACAATACAATACAATACAATACAATAGTAGAGTTGGAAGGGACCTTGGAGGTCTTCTAGTCCAACCCCCTGCCTAGGCAGGAAACCCTATACCGTTCCAGACAAATGGCTATCCAACATCTTCTTAAAGACTTCCAGTGTTGGGGCATTCACAACTTCTGGAGGCAAGTTGTTCCACTGATTAATTGTTCTAACTGTCAGGAAGTTTCTCCTCAGTTCTAAGTTGCTTCTCTCCTTGATTAGTTTCCACCCATTACTTCTTGTTCTGTCCTCAGGTGCCTTGGGAAATAGCTTGACTCCCTCTACTTTGTGGCAACCCCTGAGATATTGGAACACTGCTATCATATCTCCCCTAGTCCTTCTTTCTCTTAAGCTAGACATACCTAGTTCCTGCAACCGTTCTTCATATGTTTTAGTCTCCAGTCCCCTAATCATCTTTGTTGCTCTTCTCTGCACTCTTTCTAGAGTCTCCACATCTTTTTTACATCGTGGCGACCAGAACTGAATGCAGTATTCCAAGTGTGGCCTTACCAAGGCATTATAAAGTGGTATTAACACTTCACATGATCTTGATTCTATCCCTCTGTTGATGCAGCCTAGAACTGTATTGGCTTTTTTGGCAGCTGCTGCACACTGCTGGCTCATATTTAAATGGTTGTCCACTAGAACTCCGAAATCCCTCTCACAGTTACTACTATCGAGCATAGTACCACCTATACTGTACCTGTGCATTCCGTTTTTGTTGCCTAAATGTAGAACCTTACTCTTTTCACCATTGAATTTCATTTTATTAGATAGTGCCCAATGTTCAAGTTTGTCAAGATCCTTCTGTATCTTAAGCCTATCTCCTGGAGTGTTGGCTATTCCTGCCAGCTTGGAGTCATCTGCAAATTTGATGAGTTCCCCATTTATTCCCTCATCCAAATCATTGATGAAGATGTTGAAGAGTACTGGGCCTAAAACAGAGCCTTGGGGTACTCCACTGCATACTTTCCTCCATGTAGATGGAGTTCCATTGAGGACTACACGTTGAGTGCGGTTGGTCAGCCAGTTATGAATCCATCTGGTGGTGATGCTGTCTAACCCACATTCTTCTACTTTATCTAGTAGTAGGTTATGGTCTACCTTATCAAAAGCCTTACTGAAGTCCAAGTAAACTATATCAACGGCATTCCTCTGGTCCACTAATTTTGTCACATTATCAAAGAATGCAATAACATTAGTCTGGCATGATCTGTTTTTGACAAATCCATGTTGACTTTTGGCTATTACTTTGTTTGTTTCTAGGTGTTCGCAAATTCGTTGCTTGATTATTTTTTCCAGAATCTTTCCTGGTATTGAGGTCAGGCTGATAGGTCTGTAGTTTCCTGGATCTAATTTTTTCCCTTTTTTGAAGATGGGAACCACATCAGCTCTTTTCCAGTCCTCTGGTAGTTCCCCGGTGTTCCAGGATCTCTGAAAGATATAATTCAGTGGTTCTGAGATCTCGTCTGCTAGTTCCTTCAGAACCCTGGGGTGTAATCCATCCGGTCCTGGTGATTTGAACTCATCTAGGGTAGACAGGTGCTCACTTACCATTTTCTTCCCTATTTCAATTTGTGTTCCTAATCTGATTTTTGTGGTGCTACTTTTGACAGGTTGGACTGTTTTATCCCTTTGTGTAAAAACAGATGCAAAACATGAGTTAAATAGTTCTGCTTTCTCCCTGTTGTTTGTCACCTTCTTGCCACTTTCTCCTAGCAATGGACCAATTGTTTCCTTAACTTTTTTCTTGTTTTTAACATGTTGGAAGAAGCTTTTTTTGTTAATTTTTACTTTTGTGGCAAGCCTTTCTTCATTGTGAGCCTTAGCTTTCCTCACTTCATCTTTACAGGCTCGGGCTATTTGCTGATATTCTTCCTTAGTTATGTCCCCCTCCTTCCACTTTTTATACTTACCTTTTTTGTCTTTCAGTTTGTCAGATAGTTCTTTATGCAGCCATGCTGGTTTCTTTTGGGAGCTGATATTTTTCTTCTTCATTGGTATTGTGCTAGACTGGGCTTTTGTAATCTCATTTTTCAAAATTTCCCAAGCTTCTTGAGTTGTTTTCCCCTTGAGGATTCTCATCCATGGAATTTTTCCCAAGCTCTCTCTAAGTTTATTGAAATTAGCTTTCTTAAATCCAAGACTCTAGTTTGGCTTTGTTCTACTACTTGTGTTTGGATAATGTTGAATTCCAATATTGCATGGTCACTTGCCCCCAGGATTCCTATGGCTTCAACACCTTCTATCATTTCCTCTCTGTTAGTGAGGATTAAGTCCAATATGGCTGATCCCCTTGTTCCCTTCTCTACTTTTTGGAAAACAAAGTTGTCTGGTAGGTTTCTTAAGAACCTGTTGGATCTTCTACTTGGTGCAGAGTTTGTTTCCCAGTTGATGTCAGGGTAGTTAAAATCTCCCATTACTATTGTGGTGTGCTTCCTACATACCTTACTTAGCTGACTAGAAAAAAGTTCATCTACTTCCTCTGCTTGGTTGGGTGGCCTGTCGTATTGACCTATGGCAATGTCATTTCCCCCACAACCTTTAATATTGACCCAAATGCATTCAAGATAGTTCTCATCATTGTTGTGTTCTATTTCTGTAGAGATGTAGTTATTTCTTATATATAGTGCAACTCCACCTCCTCTTTTATTTGATCTATTTCTTTTAAATAATTTAAATCCTTCTAGCTGTATGTTCCATTTGTCGGTTTCATCCCACCAAGTTTCTGTAATGGCAATAATATCGTATCTGCCCTCTTTTACTTGAATTTCTAATTCGCCCTGTTTATTCCTCATACTCTGTGCATTGGTGTATAGACATTTGAGTCCATTTTGATTGACCCTGTGTTTACTGTCTACATAACCTGTGTTATGACTGACTGCCCCTATTTTCTTGCCACTTGTGTGATTCATGCACATGGAATGGCAATCACTATTAAATGCTTGGTTTTGCTTGACAGCAGGAGTGATAATCTTACCCACACACACATCTATGTTGCATGCACTTATAACCCTATGAATTTTAGTTTCCTGGGGACAGAAATGTTCTGTATCTATTAATTCTCTGTCCCCGCTCTTCAGTTTAAATGTTTATCAAGAAAATCTGTGAATTTAATGCCAAGTAACTCAGTCCCTTTCTTGGATGGGTGCAACCCATCTCTTTTGTACAGTTTTTCATTGGACTAGCTGCAGGCATCAAGACTAATAAAACCAAAGCCTTCCCTTTTACACCACTCCTTTTGCCGAACATTAAACTCTGCTACACGCTGGCCCTTCCCTTTTTGTTCCTTATATACAGGTAAAACCTCTGAAAAGATAAGCCTACAACCTATACTATTAAGTTCATACCCCAAGTTCTGGAAATCATTCTGCACAGAAAGTACATCTTTTTGGGACAGATCATTTGTGCCAAGATGTATAATAGCATCAAAGCCACAGTCCTTACTTGCATTCTTCACTATTTTAAGAATACGCCTCTTCTCTCTGCTGGCAGTAGCACCTGGCAGACACCTGACCTCTTTTAAAACCTCCATATCCTCTCCTAAATTTACATCCCTTACGATTGAATCACCAACCAGAAGGTGGCTTCTCTTTTTGCTTACCTTGCTCTTCTTCTGTGACTGATGTGTGATACCTGGTTCCCCATTTCGCATTTCCGAAGAAGGTACTTCGTTTTGGACCATGATCCCCTGTTTATTTGAGTCATCATTATCACAACTACCTTGACCTATCTCTTTAGTGTCCCCATTAAGGTCAGCAAGGGCACTATATCTTTTTTGCTGGGTCACAGCAAAAGCTTTGTGTTTGTGGTTCACAGCTCTCAACCTGCCAGATCCCACAGTTGTCCAGACTGCTCTTATCCTGCAAGATCTTTGTGGCAGAGGGGGCTGATAGCATGGCATCTCCATAGAGTGGAATGGCTGAAGTAGACATCTAGTTTCTGCTTGGAGAGCACAGATTACAGATTCTAGATAGGTAATCTTTCTATGTAGACTAGCAATTTGTTTACAAAGGGGACAGTATCCAAATTTGAAAAGAGTACTGCGAAAGACAGGTGCAAGACAGCTATTACATTGAACTAAGCCGGTCATTTTGAAATAAAATAAAATCACAATCTCAAGCACACTAATCCAGAATGTGTTATTGCTATTTTGGTTTATAGATATATGATTCGTTACGCGCGCGGGCCCCCACCTCAGTCTCTCTTTGTCTCTGTGACTCACCCCCCTTCTATCCAGCAACTCCAATCCTTGCTTCAGGAAGGTTCATTTGGACCAATGTAAACAATATCATCAACATAAACAAGAATTATCTCATATGCATTGTTAGATCTTTTTGTGAACACGCATTCATCAGTTTCGGACTTAATAAAGCCCATTAAATTTAGTTTGTCAGTAAGACATAAATACCACATTAAACCTGACTGTTTCAGACCATAAAGACTTTTGTTCAGGAACCAGGTATCCCCTTCTTGCTTTCGGAATCCTGGAGGGCTTCTTACATAGATCTCTTCATCTAGGTCTGCATGTAGATAAGCTGTGTCCACATCAAATTGGAAAACTTCTAAACCAAGAATAGTTGCAGTGGTTAAAGCAATTTTTACACTTTCAGTTCTGACTGTTGGTGAGTAAGTGTTTGTGTAGTCCTCAGGATAATGTTGAGCGAAACCCTGAGCTACAAGTCTGGCTTTGTATAAAGACTCACCATTTGGTTTCTTCTTGATTCTGTAAACCCATCGAGTGCCAAAGACTTTCTTGTTTGCTGGAGATTTTGCAGGTGTGAATTCATTAAGTTTCTTTAAACTGTCCATTTCATCCTGCATTGCTTCATACCATTTGTCTTGCTCTGAATCAGGAAGCTGTTTGATTTGTGTGAATGTGTCAGGAGGAAGAGTAACGTTGCAAATCAAAGGTAATGGTGTTTTTGTCAGTTGCCACGAATATCGTTGTGGAGGGATTCCTTTTGTGACCCTCTTGGAACGTCTAGGAACAACAGTCCAGTCTTCTTCTTCTTCTTCGTCCACGTCCTCATGTTCATCGCTAGCATCAGCATCCGCGGCTTGCAAAGACGGAACATCAGGTTGTGAAGAACTGGTAGAAGGAATATCTGCCTGTGAATTGTCATCAGGCTGCGTGGCATCTGAAACATCATCTCTAGGAAAATAAACTCCAGGATCATTGGAATGAATCCTGGACCAGTCAATGTCTTTCTCAAAATTAGCAGATTGTGAAATGACAATCACATGTTTAGGATCAATAAATTTGCAACATTTTGAGTTATCATCAATACCCATAAATCTCAGTCTCTTTGCTACTGGACCTCCCTTTCTTCTTTGACTTAAGGGAGTGTTCACCATAGCGTATGAACCAAAAATGTGGAGGTTATTGAGATCAGGCTTGTAGCCATACAGCATGTAGAAAGGAATTTGATTGATTACACTGCTCCAAGTACGGTTGACAATGTAATTTGCATATTTGATTGCTTCACCCCAGTATATGCTACCAAGGTTGGCATCTTCTAGGAGACAATGCATCATGGTTTGCAGAACTCCTTGTCTTCTTTCTACGACTCCGTTATGAGCCGGTGTATATGGAGCGGACGTCTGATGAAGAATTCCATTCTTACGCATCCAGTCCTGGAAACGCTGAGACATGAATTCTGCACCACGGTCACTCTGGATTCTGGCGATGCGAACTTGGTATTGTGTAGAAACAAAAGCTGCAAAGTCTTTAAAGATCTGAAAGGTCTCAGATTTCTCTCTCATAGGATATACAAATCCATATCTAGAATGATTATCTACAATTGTTAGGAAATACTTTCTACCACCAAATGATGGTGGGAAAGGACCCACTATGTCAGTGTGTGCCAATTCAAAAATGCGTGTTGACAGGCGTGTAGCGTGTTTGGGAATTGCAGCTGCTTTGGATTTAGCTTTCCTGCAAACTGCACAATCCAAAAACACCTTACACCCCTTTAGATCCAAACCTTTTGCGAACTCCGGCATCTTTCTAAGAACACGGAAACTGGCATGCCCCAATCTTCTGTGCCACTTGTGGATACACCTGGAATGCAAAGGTTTACCAGTTAGTGAATTCTCAACATTAACAGTTTCATGAGGAACCTAAGGTTTGCTCTGAGCAACCTGCTTCTGTTTTCTCTGCTTGTTGTCTTTAGGAGCCTTTGGCATAGCAACGGGTTCTCTCTCTGAACCAACTCTCTCTGGGCCCGTGCTGTCCCTTTTTGGAGTTTGCATACTTGCCTGTGCTTGCCCTTTAGGCTTTGGCTTTAAGTAATAAACACCACCAATCAGCATGGTTTCACCAACAATATCTCCATCTTTAACTATGTAACTTGCTTTTTCGAGGTGGTGAACCTGGAACTTTAAATCTCTAGACAAGTGACTTTGACTAAGCAAATTATTGGTTGCTGAAGGTATGTAATAAACATCAGGGATGAATGTATCAAGCTCTTCAATGTAAACAGTTCCTTTTCCCATGACCTTGCAAGTGTGGTTGGTGAAGGAGTACAGTTCTCGATACTCTGGCTCTGGCTCGCCCATCTCTGTGAAAAGTTCCTTTCTGTGGGTAACGTGCACAGCTGCTCCACTATCTAAAGTCCACAAAAGACGTCTGTCGTACTTTGGATCAGGTTGTGGAACGTTGGTTATGGCCAATGTTGCGAGTGGAGCTTGTGGATCACGCCTTGGACCACGACGACCTTGTCTTCTGCCTCTACCTCTGCCTCTGGAGTCTGTTCCTCTGGGCTGGTATGTGACGGGAGCTGGAACTCGTTGGGGACAATCCCGGGTGTCATGTCCCACACGGTTACAGGTGTAGCATTTTGGCATCCTTGGAGCGTAGCCTCTTCCTCGGAAGGGACGTCTAGCTGGAGCCTTTGATGCTGGGGGTCGTTGCAGATGTGGCGTAGCTAATTTGATAGCTTCCTCCTCCACTAAAAGTCTACAAACGTGGTTAACCATGCGTTGGGCAATAGGCACGTGGTTAATCTTTGCAACGGCATCTTTCCATTCATAATTCAATGAGTTAATGATGATGCTAATCATTTGGATATCATCGATTACATGGCCACTTTCTCTCAATTCACTTCTCATTCTTTTCAGTTTGGTCAAATGTCCACCAATTCGTTCACCAGGTTTCAACTTCGAACCATGGAACTCAGACTTGAGTAAACATGAAGATTCAATTGAAATGGGCCTGTAGCAATCTTCCAAAATAGCCCAAATTTGTTGGGCTGTTGCATCAGGTGGAAAGGTACCCTGCAGTTCAGTTTCCATCGACATGAGCAAAGTAGTGCATGCTCTGGTCTCTAGGTCTCTCATTGCAGGAGTCCATGGCTGGGCAGGAGGATTAAAAACCATACAGTGTGTGCCTTCTCTGCGAAGCAAGAGTGCAATTTCACTGGCCCAGGCTTTATAATTCTCTCCTGACTCCTTTAATTTTGACTCACCAGTCAAAGAAGTGACAGAAAACGCCTGCTGAGGGATATGCATTTGAATAACTTGCTGTGCAGGTTGAAAAGCTGGTTGTTGAACCAGGGGGTGCTGTAATTGCACCATTGGCCTTTGTGTGGCAACATTAAATTGGCTTGCTTGCATTTGCCTTTGGCTTTGCCTTGTTCCATCTAGGGAGGATCCAACACCACCAGGGGGCGCTGAAGACTTAACCTTTGGAGGCAAAGCTTGGGCATCTAGAAGACTTATAGATAAATCTGTCCAGTTTCGGTGCAATTCTTTTAACTTTTGCTCTAATAAATTTTCTCTGCCAGCAGATGGCAGTGCAGCTTCACTTCTTGGCTGCACCAGGCCTTTGTACGTGGCAGAAGAAGTAGAACAAAGGAGATCACGTGACCTCGGTGACGTGTACATATCTCTCTGTTCTGATTCGCCTAAGGCAATGTCCTCTATGGGGTGTGTCTTAGGTTGTTTAGGAGAAGACAAGATGGCGTCCTCAGACATTTTGGGAGTGGGGAAACCCCTCCTACTTCTTTCCAATCTTTCATAATATTCTCTAGCTTCTCGGGCTTGTTTTTCAAAACGCTCTATCTGGTCACGATAGCTTTTCATTTCTTCCGTAGGGCCTAAGAAGGATTCATAAGTTTTACTTTCTGCGTGGGGGTGTGTTTCCTCTGCCGGCAGTTGCCGCGAGGGCTTTGGCCAGACATCAATTGTTTCATAATCTCCAAGAGTTTGGGAGTGAAGTTGCTCTGGTAACGTGGAACGTCTTGGCTTTGCCCCCAATATGTTATAATCTCTTGGAGGTATTTGGGAACGTTCATAGTCAGAAGGGAGATTTACTGACCTCAGTCCGTAGATTTCACCTCCTGCAGCTCCTTCCCCCACAGCAGGGTCTTCATCCAGTCTAGTTACTGGAGTTTGGGAAGTTGGAAGCCAGCATGAGAAGTCTTGCATTTCTGTGTCAGAAGAAATGGATCCTTCCGAGCGCGTTTCATGTTTTTTCTTTTTTTTTCCTTGGCATGGCTAGTTAGCCTGGCCGGTTATCTCTTAAATATAGCTTGGAAGGAAACAGCCATAAATTATAACCATCTCTGCTGCCATTAATTGTCAGGGGAAGATTTCACCCTGAACTAAATGAGGTCTTAGATCGCGGCGTTTCCAAACAGCATTATCTTTAAGGTGCAAAAAAAAAAAGAAATTCCGGAAAACATATTCTAATGAAAAACAAGCTTTAATACAAAAATAAGAAATAAAGAAATAAAACAAATCTATCTAATTGTTACATTTTGACAGAAAACAGTTTGTCTACCAGCTTCCTGGCAGACGGACAAAGATCAAAAGGGAAGAAGTCTCTGGAATGTGTGAAGTAATAAACATGTTAAGCATGTGCAATAAATCATTGTCAGATAAGAACTTATGACCTGCGCAGTAACTCTTTCAGTAACTATTTAGTTTCAGTTCGGCTATTCAGTTCAAGATAGCAAACAATTTAACGCAGTGACAGAGAAGCCTGCTATACAGCCTTGGATGAATTCTTCTTTCTCAGGGGATGATTGAAAAACACATTTCTGAAGATGCTCAACCGGCACTAAACAAGATACATTTTCTCTCTGGCACACATCTACACTTATCTCTTCTGCAGTTGATGAAAGAATATGTTTTTCGTATTACCTCCTTTCCTCCATCTGTCACGCTTTTTTACACCTGAAATTTCATTAAATAGAAAATAGTCTGGAAACATTCATAGTGCTTCTAATTTTTAGGATTGCTGTTATTTAGAATGAAGACAGTAAGAGGCAGGCTTGTTTTGAATTTTAAGTGCTGAAGGTGAACATGCAAAGAGAAAGAAATCTGATTAAGTCTTTGGAGATAACTGTGGGAAACAATCAAGCATTACAAAGCACATTTGTAGTTAATTGACTATAATCCTTCTAACAATTATCCCCCCACCCCAATCAAACAGTATGAGGTATGTATTTGCACCATGCTCTGTTTCTCCAACAGAAATTCTGTCAGACACAGCTCTCGCTCTCTCTCCAACAGGGGGCGGTGTGAAACCTTATACAGATGCTTCATTCCACTTGTGTGCAACACATACCTTCCTTACATATCTGAAGCTGTGCATAGTTACACACTTGCCACTGCCTGCACAATTGTGCAGCATCCATGTGTTTGCCCTCACACACACCCAGAGCAACAGGAGCCCTTTGTGCTGGTGCTATCAGGTTTCATGGAGATTGACTGACACACTTCATTTTTGTGCTGATGCAAAACATAGGCTGGCTTCAGCTGTTTTCAGATGGCATGTTCAAGGAGAATTAAAAATTAAATGGGATCTCAGAAGGAGAAAAAACTATGCATATCTGTTTTTTTTACAGGTGCTGGCATGGTTTGAAGAGGGCGAAGAGACTGTAACCGCATTTGTGGAACCATTTGTCATCCTATTGATCCTGATTGCCAATGCCATTGTTGGAGTATGGCAGGTAAACTAACTATGTTTTGTTTCATTATGGTTTGGCGGATGTAGGTCTGTGAGGTAATCCAGACTCCAAAGGAAAGGTGATTTGAAACATGAAACAGGAAATTGTTCTTCAAACCATGATTTAAAGCTGTATTTTTCAAACTTGGCAAATTTAAAAGGTGTGGACTTCATCTCACAAGGACGTGAAATCCACACATCTTAAAGTTGCCAACTTTAAAGCATAATGGGTATGTTCACAAACCACACCAAGCCAGAGCCAAGCAAATCACATTGTGGTTTAACATAAGGTGTGAAGCCCTCTTTAGTATGTGAAGTATCTCTATGGTGCTCTAAACGCACTACAATGTGGCTTAATATATTTTGTTCTTCAGGAGACGACTTCCGGTTCCTGAAGGCGACAGACGTGTTGTCTGCCGCTCGCCTCCCCGGCTGGCTCCGTAAGGAGCACAGGGGGCCGTGGAGGGGTTCTCTGCCGAAGGGCGGCTTGCTGAAGCCCCCCGGAATTGGCGGCAGCCGGCAGGGGTGCTTTTCAGCTTCGCCTAGGAGCCGGGGAGCGGAGGGGGGGGCGAGGGACAGCGTTGTGCTGTCCGCCCTTTTGCCGAATGGATCCGGAGGAGAGAGCGTACCTGGAGAAGTGCGGCTGGATCGTGGTGGTAGGGGACCCATCCTGAACTCTCTGATCATTTAAAAGAAAAGCAGCAGACTTTTGTAAGTTCTATGTTCAACCTATTTGAATGGAGATTAGAGGGGGGTGTTTCTTTCTTTTCCTCCCCCCCCCTCGGATTAAGCAGCGTTTGAATGATCTCTCTTAGAAGAGAGAGAACAAAGGCTGACCCGTCACTTCAGCTAGCCAACGGAGAAAGATCTTTATCACAACTGCTAGTAATGACTGTGGAGCTGTTTTTCCTTTAAAAGCTTTGATAAGAGATATCTGTTTTCTTTCTCCCTGTGGAAAGAGGAGCCAAGATGGCGCCCGCCCTTCTCTGTTTGTTTACTTATAAATGAAGTCTGCCCTTTGAAACGACCTTCAGCCTTATTACTCTCTCTGAGGGAAACTGAGACCCCTCCCTGAATGTGGCTCTTCTGAACTTTGACTATTTGACACCCTTCATTTGGTTTGCCTCGGTGCCTTGGAACTGTGAACTGTCGCTTTCGGCTTTGTTTTGCATTTTGGGATCAGCACAGCTGCGCAATCCTCGGACGCCATCTTCCTGGGAAAAGACTTACATCTCTGAATTTTAAACAAATGAGGCCTAAGAAGCCACCGATGGGCAAGTCACTCTCGGTCCCCTCATCTGTCTCCTCCAGTCCTAGTATGCAACAAACAAAAATCACCTCAATGTTACAGCAAGAGGGGTCTGGAGAGGGACCAAAAGAAATATCTGTCTCTCAAATGTTTCAAGAACTTATGAGGGGTCAAAATGATTTGAAAAAAGAAATGACAGAGCTTAAAGAAGAACTCAGAGATGTTAAACATCATATTGCAGAAAATAAACAAAGGATTGTGGTGTTGGAGGAGGGAGCGGCTGGGTTGGGGGAAGAAATTAAAACAATCCGGAAGGGAAATGTAGACTTGGAAAACTTTTTGGCAAAAGTAGAATTTGAAAGAATGTCCTTTTTTCTTAGATTCCAGAACCTACCAGAGACAGAAAATGAAGACCTTAAGGATATCATGAGTACAATATTAGCAGATTATATTAAGAGAGATAAAAATCAGCTGTGGTGGGATATGGACTTAGTTTATAGGATAAATTCAGCATATGCTAGAAGTCATAATGTTCCAAGGGAGGTACATGTTAAATTTCTCAGGAGGACCACAAGGGATGAGGTGCTTGGGACCCAAAGGGAGAGACCATTGAAATATAAAGATGAAGAAATCACCATTCTTAAGCAGATTCCAAAAAAGATAAGAGAGAGAAGGAGGAAGTATTCCTCCTTATCAAAGAAATTATACAAGAAAGGAATTTGGTTTGGATGGTTATTGCCAGAAGGAATGTTGATCTTTTGGGAAGGAAACAGCATTAGAATTAATACAGTGCAGGAGGAGGAAGCCTTCATTAAAAAGAATTCTCTCCTCCTAGAGGACGAACATAGCGAAGGTAGTGGAAGGGACAGTATGGTGCAAGAGAAGAAGGAGCGGGGGGCTGAGGCCTCCTCTGGGGACAGGGAGGAAGGAGCAATATCGAAAAGGCTCAGATCACAAAAATAAAAGCATTTGAAATAAATAGCAATTGGTGATATTCTAGAAAGTGACAAAGGAAAATGAATGAACACATGGTTGACAATGTAGAATAAGACCTTGTTTTCTGCTTATCTTTTATATTTTGTTTTTAAGATTGTAAAAATTGTGAGTGTTGGATGGGTGTCTATCACTAGTGTGGGAGCTGCCAAATTTTTTTGTATATCCCTATACCTTTCCCCATATATGTGTAAAAACCAATACATTTTTTTGGAAAAAAAAATATTTTGTTCTTCAGATGTAGCTTATGAATATTATCTGACTGCTGTCATGATGAGATTGCTGTACTCTAACCTAGACAATCTCCGAGAGCATGAAGGTGCTTTTAGCAAATGGCAGGGTGTCAAAATATCAAGGCTTAATGGAATGGGAGTTTGGATCCTTACTCTGTGCCTGGCTCATCTGTTTCTGCTTGCTTTCTTGCATTGGAGGAATGGAATGGAGCTTCCCTCCGCTGAGTGGGTCTGAGTGGTAATTGAAAGCAACAATAGAGCATCTTAATTTTGAGTGGGGCCCTTCTCTTTGCAGGAACTAAATGCTGAGAATGCCATTGAGGCCCTAAAGGAGTATGAACCTGAAATGGGCAAGGTCTATCGATCTGACAGGAAGGTGATGCAGAGAATAAAGGCCAAAGACATAGTCCCTGGTGACATTGCAGAGGTGGCAGGTAAGTGTCAGGTTGGGGTGGTGTGGAGAAGCATTAAAGGTCATGGGGATTCCCCAGGGCAAAGAAGACTAAACATAGAGTGAGTACCAGAGTCAGTTTGGATACCACAAGTTCTCTTCCATAATCTTTAAATCCCTAAGCAGCTCAAGCTCCCAATTTAAGCTATTAGAAATGAGGCAACTGAAGATGACAGATATCACTAGCAGTGACATTCAAAATGTTTAGATATTTCTGGGGCGACTGCTCTAGAAGACAGTATTCTCCTCTCACCTTGATGCCTACTCCTTGACAGAGTAGGGTCAAGGTCAATTAAGTCGAAAGGTTAGAGGACATATAATCTCCAGAATATTATCCAGAAAAGGATAGTATGAGTCTCTAGTAACAATCATCAACAGTAATACTGTGCTCTAAAGAGCAGTTGCCAAGATTTCTGTCTCTGATCGCCACCTGAGGATTTAAAAATGCTTCTGGGTTTGTTAAACTGAAGCAATTGTTGACACTGACATAGCATTTCTGTATTATATTGATTGCACAGGCTGTCTCAACTTTGGACCAAAGACTGAATAATGATAAAGAAGCATTGTTTTGTTAAACAATTGAGTTGCAAAGATATTTAGCATTGAGCAGGGATCAACCCATTCTTTGATAAGCAAGGGAACTATAGTTGGAATATGTGGCATAGAAGACATTCTCTGTGAGCTGAAAGAAATAAAGGTCATTTCCAGTTGCACCTAACCAGGACATTGTATTATGTATTACGGAGACCTGGTTGGGCCATGAGGGGGGTGTTCCCCTTAGTGAACTATGTCCATTAGGCTTCCGGGCGTCTCACCAGCCGAGAGCCCAGGCCAGGGGTGGCGGGGGGTGGGGGTGGCGGTGGTTATTAGGGAAAGTCTCAGACCTCAGGAGGTCACTGTGCCTCAGATAGGCGGGTGTGAGTCCCTTTTTGTGAAATGGGGCCTTGGAGTTCAGGTAGGCCTTTTTGTTACGTACCTGTCTCCCTGCTACGTTTCATCGGCCCTGCCGGAGCTGCTGAATATATTAGCTGGATTGGCGGTTGATTTCCCCAGGCTCATGGTCCTGGGGGATTTCAATCTGCCTTCCATTGGCGAGACATCTGAGTCAGCTCGGGAGTTCATGGCTTCCATGATGGCTATGGACCTAACTCAATTAATTCAAGACCCCACCCATAATAGGGGACACACGCTCCACCTGATTTTTGTCTCTGGGCAGTGGATGAATGATCTAGATTTAGGGGATATTTCTATTCAACCCTTGTCATGGTCTGATCATTTCCTCATCAGGCTTGACTTCCATACTGCTACCCCTTGCCGCAGGGAGGAGGAACTAACTAGATGGTTCCGCCCCAGTAGCCTGATGGACCCTGAAAGGTTCCTGATGGAACGTGGGACTTTTCCTGAATCCCTTGCTCACAGCTCGACCAAAGCCCTAGTGGAAGCCTGGGATAGGGCGGCCGCTGGGGCCTTGGATCGCGTTGTGCCTTTGTGGCCTCTGACCCGGTGTCGATCCCGGGTGGCTCCCTGGTTTACCGAGGAGCTCCGGGAGATGAAACGCCAGAAAAGAAGCCTAGAGAGTGGTTGGAGGGCCAGCCGGTCCGAATCTGATCAAACACTAGTAAGAATTCATATTAAATCCTACTTAGTGGCGATAAAAGCTGCAAAACAGCAACATTTTTCCGCTCTTATTGCATCCGCAGATAACTGCCCAGCCGCCCTGTTTAGAGTGACCCATTCCTTACTTAACCAAGGAACTGGGAAAGACCCCTTGCAGGGTAGGGTTGAAGAATTTGTTCAGTATCTGCAGGATAAAATCGCTCAGATCCGGACAAGCTTGGACTCTGACTGGGTAGATTTGGGCGTGTCCCTCTTGGTTAGTTTCGGCTTCCCAGGAGGTGACACGAGGCTGGCTCCAGGCGATTGCCAACGCTTCATTGAGAGAGGGGTTCTTTCCCACCACCTTGAAGGAGACGGTGGTGAGGCCCCTCCTCAAGAAGCCAACCCTGGACCCAGCTTCTTTAGCCAACTATCGTCCGGTCTCCAACGTTCGCTTTGTAGCAAAGGTTGTCAAGAGTGTGGTAGTACGTCAGCTTCCCCAGTACCTGGATGAAGCTGTCTACCTGGATCCGTTTCAGTCGGGTTTTAGGCCCGGGTACAGCACGGAGACGGCATTGGTCGCATTGATCGATGATCTCTGGCGGGCCCGGGACAGGGGCTGCTCCTCTGTCCCCGTCCTATTAGACCTCTCGGCGGCTTTCGATACCATTGACCATGGTATCCTACTGCGACGACTCAGGGTTTTGGGAGTGGGGGGCACCGTTTTACGGTGGTTCTCCTCCTACCTGTCGGATCGGTCGCAGTTCGTGTTGACTGGAGGGCAGGGATCGACCCCGAGGCGTGTCACTTGTGGGATGCCCCAGGGGTCGGTTCTCTCACCCCTCCTGTTCAACATATATATGAAACCGCTGGGCGAGATCATCCGTGGTTTGGGGGTACGGTATCATCAATATGCTGACGATACCCAACTTTTCATCTCTACCCCAAACCACCCAAACGATGCCCTCGACGTGATGTCCCGATGCCTGGAGGCTGTGCGAATCTGGATGGGGAGGAACAGGCTCAAGTTCAATCCCTCCAAGACTGAGTGGCTGTGGTTTCCGTCATCCCGATTTGGGAATCTTGTTCCATCTTTGATGATAGGGGGAGAAATTTTAGCCCCCTCAGAGAGGGCCCGCAATCTGGGAGTCCTCCTGGACACGCGGCTTAGTTTCGAAGATCACCTGACCGCCATGACCAGGGGGGCCTTTTACCAGGTTTGCCTGGTACGTCAGTTGTGCCCCTTCCTGGATGGGGATGCTCTATGCACAGTCACTCATGCCCTTGTCCTTTCTCGCCTGGACTACTGCAACGCTCTCTACATGGGGCTGCCCTTGAAGAGCACCCGGAGGCTTCAGCTGGTCCAGAATGCGGCCGCGTGGGTTATCATGGGGGTACCTAGGTACTCCCATGTTACACCCCTTTTAGGCAGCCTGCACTGGTTGCCGGTTGTTTTTCGGGTGTGATTCAAGGTACTAATTATGACCTTTAAAGCGCTCCATGGCTTAGGCCCAGGGTACCTGCGAGACCACCTACTGCCACCAGTAGCCTCCCACCGTCCAGTGCGATCCCACAGAGTTGGCCTTCTCAGGGTGCCGTCAGCCAAACAGTGTTGGCTAGCGACCCCCAGGGGAAGAGCCTTCTCTGTGGGAGCGCCTTCCCTCTGGAATGAGCTGCCCCCGGAGCTTCGCATAATCCCTGACCTCTGGTCCTTCCGACGCGCCCTAAAAAGTTGGCTTTTCCAGCAAGCCGGCCTGGCCTGTTAATTTTATCTAATTTTTTTAAATCTTAGTGTTGTATTAATTGGGTTTGTTTTTTTGGATTGTTTCTAATTTCCTTTTAACTTTTGTAATATGTGTTTTTTAATGCTGTCCGCCGCCCTGAGTCCTTTGGGAGAAGGGCGGCATATAAATCCAATAAAACAAAACAAAACAAACAAGACACAAAATGCCCTGATGATATCCTTTATTTGCTGGTTCCTGATGATGTGGCCATCATTTTGTTCCCAATACACAAAGAAGACAGGCTTAAGTAACTCTTAGTTATATTGGCATTGAAGTAGAATTTAACTCTTATTCTAATGCTGTTCAAAATTGCTTCTAGGTAGGTCAAATCTGTCTGGTTTTGTTATCTATAATCTTTGGAAGGAAATAAGGTGACCGCAGTGACTTGAAACAGAGGCAGTTTAGGCAGATTGAGCCTTGGCAGGATTGAGCAGCAATTTAATTTAGCCCTAGGAAAACACCCTCAGTGAAGGCAAGAATACTTCTGTTCCAAGAGAAAAGGTTAAATTGAAGTCTAATTCTCTCAGGGAATTTTCAGAATTTATCAAATTAATTGAGTGAATATCAACCAAGAATGACTTTGTTTTGAATTTCCAGTAGGTGAAAAAGAAACCTTCTGACAATGTCTATTTCTAAATACTTCCTGTTAGAAATTGGATTAATGACCACCCACTCTAGGTTTTTCCCCCTTTTGTGACAATATATTGCTGCAAACCTCATTTAAAGCCAGAGTTTTCTCCTCCTGTCTGTTTACACACTTAGAAGTCTGCTTTTGCCAGCCTCTCCTTCCAGTGACATTTGTGCAAGGCTGAGAATCCCAGTCCAGATGTGGCACCTTCTCCATATTTTTCCTGCCACTCCAGGAGATACCCTGTTGGGTCACACTGGGGCAGCCATTTCCCACAAGTCAGGAGAAGAGTGGCTATTTTTGTTTGGGTTAGATAGTGCTTTCCTTCAGCTTTAAATCCACAGGAAGTTCTGGAGATGCTGCTTCAGCAAAATCTGAACAAGACCCCTCCATTATGGAGCTTGTTTACTCCTTGGGCTTTACCCTGGAATAGAGGCAAGAGGGATGTTTTGGGAACAGACAGTCCCCATGGAGAGAGAGAGCTGGAGGTGGAGCAGTGAAAGCAGAGCCCCGAGGAATCCCCTTCAGCTGCACTTACTGGATAACAGCTGCCCTCAGAGCTGGGCCAGCAGCCAGATCATTCCCTCCTTCTTTTTAAATTAATTTAATTCAGAAATCATTTACTCTGGGGCCAGTTGCACAAGTGCTTCCAAAATATAAAGGACAACCCATCCATCCATCCATCCCATCCATTCATGTGATTGAGCAGTCTCCCTAATGAGGTCTTGTAGCCTCTTTCTTGCTTTCCTTTTTGTCACACATTCACACAAAGGGGATCAGAGTGGTTGCTTCTGTGTGCCTAGAAAAGAGAAACACTGCATTGCCAAAAAAACGACAGACTTTACATAAAATTCATATTCTCCCACTTATGTGTAGCAAATAGAACAAAGTGTGAAGGGAAAATGTTTTTGCTCTTTTGAGTCCATACATTTAAGTGTAAATTTTAAAAGGATTTGTTAATTTAAGTAGAACGCAAAACATCATTGTGACTGAACAGGCGATATGCTGGCTGCTAACAGTTGGTAGGCCACTACAAGCCCCTCCACTTTCATTTTAGAAACTAAAGCCCTTCTATTGGGACCATTCCCTTTAAAATAGGACCTCTGCCCCCCACCCTGGTCCTATCCCTCCCCAATTTGTCCTGGAGAGTTAAAAATCCATCAGGAAAGTAAAACTCCAGCTCAAATGTCAATGAAATAATTCATGTGTGCATGTGGATGCACAAAATATTTTGTCATCGAAATCAGCTTCCAAAAACTTAGAGGTAAATGTTTCCCTCTACAGAGAAGGACTAGGAACTCTCAATCTCTCCATGTCTCATTCTTTTCAATACTGAAAGCCCAGTTCCTTGGTCATGCTTTTTTAAAAAATTTTTTAAAAATGCTGCTGGCCAAGCAACTTTGGCATCACTTCAGGGGATGTAGGAACATAGCTGTTGCCACATTTCTCTTAGTCTGGCCTGGCCTTGAGTTCCCCTCCCTGCCTAGGAAAGCTGGGACCTCTCCATCTCCTTGAAGAAGAGAAGGCAATGGAGCAATGGATAGTGCCCAGCAACCAGCTTCACCTTGTATGGACACTGGCAGGCAGCTGGTGATGCTTTGGGAATGTGATGAAGCAGGCAAGGAGGGAGAGAGAGAGACACTTAATGCACTGGTGGAAAAGCGAGCTGTGGTGCATGGGGACATCTAGGGTTACTGTGCCTTGTCAGATGAAAGGGGGGCAGGCAAATGAGAAACCCACACTGGGATGCTGCCTCTGGCTACCTTAGAAGCAGGGAAAAAAAATAACTTCCACTCCATCTGCATCCTACATTCTTCAATCCTGACATACCCGAAGCATGCCCTTGGCAATCACATACAGGTGAAACTCGAAAGATTAGAATATCATGCAAAAGTTCATTTATTTCAGTAATGCAACTTAAAAGGTGAAACTAATATATGAGATAGACTCATTACATGCAAAGCAAGATAGTTCAAGCTGTGATTTGTCATAATTGTGATGATTATGGCTTACAGCTCATGAAAACCCCAAATCCAAAAACTCAGAAAATTAGAATATTACATGCAATCAATAAAACAAGGATTGTACATAGAACAATATCGGACCTCTGAAAAGTATAAGCATGCATATGTACTCAGTACTTGGTTTGGGCCCCTTTTGCAGCAATTACTGCCTCAGTGCGGCGTGGCATGGAAGCTATCAGCCTGTGGCACTGCTGAGGGGTTATGGAAGACGAGGATGCTTCAATAGTGGCCTTCAGCTCTTCTGCATTGTTCGATCTCATGTCTCTCATCTTTCTCTTGGCAATGCCCCATAGATTCTCTATGGGGTTCAGGTCAGGTGAGTTTGCTGGCCAATCAAGCACAGTAATCCCACGGTCATTGAACCAGGTTTTGGTGCTTTTGCCAATGTGGGCAGGTGCCAGGTCCTGCTGGAAAATGAAGTCAGCATCCCCCTAAAGCTCGTCTGCGGAAGGAAGCATGAAGCGCGCCAAAATCTCCCGGTAGATGGCTGCGTTGACCCTGGACTTAATGAAGCACAGTGGACCAACACCAGCATATGACATGGCTCCCCAAATCAACACAGACTGTGGAAACTTCACACTGGACTTCAAGCATCTTGCAGTGTGTGCCTCTCCATTCTTCCTCCATACTCTGGGTCCTTGGTTTCCAAATGATATGCAAAAGTTGCTCTCATCAGAAAAGAGGACTTTGGACCACTGAGCAACAGATCAGGTCTGTTTTTCTTTAGCCCAGGTAAGACGCTTCTGACGTGTGTTGTTCAGGAGCGGATTGACAAGAGGAATACGACATTTGAAGCCCATGTCCAGGATCCGTCTGTGTGTGGTGGCTCTTGATGCACTGACTCCAGCCTCAGTCCACTCCTTGTGAAAGTCCTCAACACTTTTGAATGGCCTTTTCCTGACAATCCTCTCCAGGCTGCGGTCATCCCTGCTGCTTGTGCACCTTTTTCTTCCACACTTTTCCCTTCCACATAACTTTCTATTAATGTGCTTTGATACAGCACTTTGGGAACATCCAACTTCTTTGGCAATTAGCTTTTGAGACTTTCCCTCCTTATGGAGGGTGTCAATGATGGTTTTCTGCACAACTGTCAGGTCAGCAGTCTTTCCCATGATTGTGATTCCTACTGAACCAGACTGAGAGACCATTTAAAGGCTCAGGAACCCTTTGCGGGTGTTATGGCTTAATTAGCTGATTAGAGTGAGCACCTGTCTACCCTAGATGAGTTCAAATCACCAGGACCGGATGGATTACACCCCAGGGTTCTGAAGGAACTAGCAGACGAGATCTCAGAACCACTGAATTATATATTTCAGAGATCCTGGAACACCGGGGAACTACCAGAGGACTGGAAAAGAGCTGATGTGGTTCCCATCTTCAAAAAAGGGAAAAAATTAGATCCAGGAAACTACAGACCTATCAGCCTGACCTCAATACCAGGAAAGATTCTGGAAAAAATAATCAAGCAACGAATTTGTGAACACCTAGAAGTAAACAAAGTAATAGCCAAAAGCCAACATGGATTTGTCAAAAACAGATCATGCCAGACTAATCTTATTGCATTCTTTGATAATGTGACAAAATTAGTGGACCAGAGGAATGCCGTTGATATAGTTTACTTGGACTTCAGTAAGGCTTTTGATAAGGTAGACCATAACCTACTACTAGATAAAGTAGAAAAAAGTGGGTTAGACAGCATCACCACCAGATGGATTCGTAACTGGCTGATCAACCGCACTCAAGGTGTAGTCCTCAATGGAACTGCATCTACATGGAGGGAAGTATGCAGTGGAGTACCCCAAGGCTCTGTTTTAGGCCCAGTACTCTTCAACATCTTCATCAATGATTTGGATGAGGGAATAAATGGGGAACTCATCAAATTTGCAGATGACACCAAGCTGGCAGGAATAGCCAACACTCCAGGAGATAGGCTTAAGATACAGAAGGATCTTGACAAACTTGAACATTGGGCACTATCTAATAAAATGAAATTCAATGGTGAAAAGAGTAAGGTTCTACATTTAGGCAACAAAAATGGAATGCACAGGTACAGAATAGGTGGTACCTTGCTCAGTAGTAGTAACTGTGAAAGGGATCTTGGAGTCCTAGTGGACAACCATTTAAATATGAGCCAGCAGTATGCAGCAGCTGCCAAGAAAGCCTACACAGTCCTAGGCTGCATCAACAGAGGGATAGAATCAAGGTCACGTGAAGTGTTAATACCACTTTATAATGCCTTGGTAAGGCCACACTTGGAATGCTGCATTCAGTTCTGGTCGCCACGATGTAAAAAAGATGTGGAGACTCTAGAAAGAGTGCAGAGAAGAGCAACAAAGATGATTAGGGGACTGGAGACTAAAACATATGAAGAACGGTTGCAGGAACTGGGTATGTTTAGCTTAAGAGAAAGAAGGACTAGGGGAGACATGATAGCATTGTTCCAATATCTCAGGGGTTGCCACAAAGAAGAGGGAGTCAAACTATTCTCCAAGGCACCTGAGGGTAGAACAAGAAGCAATGGGTGGAAACTAATCAAGGAGAGAAGCAACTTAGAACTGAGGAGAAATTTCCTGACAGTTAGAACAATTAATCAGTGGAACAGCTTGCCTCCAGAAGTTGTGAATGCCCCAACACTGGAAGTCTTTAAGAAGATGTTGGATCGCTATTTGTCTGAAACGGTATAGGATTTCCTGCCTAGGCAGGGGGTTGGACTAGAAGACCTCCAAGGTCCCTTCCAACTCTACTATTGTATTGTATTGTACTTTGAGCCTAGATAATTGCACCTTTTCACAATATTCTAATTTTCTGAGATTGTGGATTTGGGGTTTTCATGAGCTGTAAGCCATAATCATCCCAATTATGGCAAATCACGTCTTGAACTTTCTTGCTTTGCATGTAATGAGTCTATCTCATATATTAGTTTCACCTTTTCAGTTGCATTACTGAAATAAATGAACTTTTGCACGATATTCTAATTTTTTGAGTTTCACCTGTACATTGTACCTCAAGCATGTTTCCTAAAGAAATAAGATTTTCTGCAAGATAAGCATATAACAATAAATAAACCAATGTGATACTTTTTAATGAATTCATCTATCTCTACTCAATATCAAAACTGATATTAAAAATACCAGCAAATACTGATCAATGATCTGAATGTAATTATAATTATGTGTACCAATATACTGTAATTTTGAAATTTAACTGATGGAGATGCTAAATTAATAAAAAATATTTCTTAGGAAAAGTAGGTCTGACAGAAAAGGTCCAAACTGCAAGGAGAAAAATGTTCTTAAAACTGTATAATACATTAATATATACATAATGCAAAACTACCATATTATGAGAGGTTTAAGTTACTTAAGCCATTTACTTGGGCAACAATCTCACAGAATTCTGTGGCATTTATTTACAAACAGACATGTATAGAGTTGTGCTATTAAAATCCTTCTCCATGCTGTCTCGTTCTTCATGGTCAATATGCTTGTAAAAAATGGAGGACTCCAGAATTCTTAAGCTCCATTTCTACAAAAGACAAGAATGAAATGTTTTGCGGCCTTGATTTGTTGTTTCTGTGAACAAAGCTTAACAAAACCAAATGAAAACTTCATTACATTCATAGACCAGCATAAAGTAAAGCTGAGCAGATAATCTTTTTAAAATGCTAAAAAGAGACTTTGCTTCTCAGGACTATTCAGACGTTTGTTGTATCATTGTTGCCTTGGGCAACATGGTTGAAAAAAATTCATAGGAGATAAATAGTAGTATATTTATTTCTGAATTGTAGTGGTGTAGAAAAAAAAAAACCCAGAGAGATTTTATATATATGGCAAATTTCATCCAATGAAATTTGTGCTTCAAAATTTGACCCCAGTAAGATTTTTTTCTCATTCAAGCTATCTTCAGTTCTGTATAAATAATATTCTTTGACTTTAGACTAATGTTTCTCAACCTTAACAATTTTATATATGTGGACTTTAACTCTTAGAATTGCTGATTGGGAAATTCTGGGAGTTGTGTCCACATATCTTAAAGCTGCAAAGGTTGAGAAACACTGATCTAGACTGCAAAAAATCCCACTCTGTTGATCCTGGTTAACTGAGTTGTTCAATGGTCTCCTGTCCATAAAGTGTTCAGATATGACACTGTCTTCTACTGCCCTCCAGTGGACGCCATCACTTTTCTTTCCTTAATGTAGAACTTGGGTCAATGGACCTCTAGCCTTTCTGACCGAAGACATTCTGCTGTCTGAAGCAAAAGATAAGGTAGCTTACATGTCTTAGAAACCATCTGGATTGAAAATTGAATTTTATCTGAAGACAGTTGTCTAGCTAAGGCTGACATGTAGCCTGGAATAAACCTTCTTTGACAGAAAGGAACTGAATCCATCATGGCCTGAGACAAGCTCTTTGTTTTGCCTACAGGAAGGGCTGCCATGATATCATTTGAACCTTCCTGAAGCTGGGATTGGAGCTGCTGGATAGAAGGGGGGTGAGTCAGAGAGACAAAGAGACTGAGGTGGGGGCCCTTTAACTCCATATCATTTGAACCTTCCTGAAGCTGGGATTGGAGCTGCTGGATAGAAGGGGGGTGAGTCAGAGAGACAAAGAGACTGAGGTGGGGGCCCTGTCAACGCCTAAGACGTTTCCATGACTACTATCAACTTGAGAATGGGGGGGAATGCCATGCATACTTTTGGCCAGAGTAAAAGTTTCATGGTTCTATACTGGGATGTGAATGTGCATGTCCAGAACCCTGCCATAATGTCCTGTTGGAGAATGTGATTGATGACCTCAGCCAGAGGGGAGGGGGCACAGGGGTAAAGGTCAGATGCCATTAAATGTGATTTAGTTTCAGCTACCCAGAAGTCCGTGCTAAGATGTTCGCCCTAATAAACGAATGGGTTTTTTCGACTTTCGTCTCGGGGCTCGTAAATTAATTAGGGCAACTCTTGGAACCTTCACAGATAGTTGAAACTCACTTTTAAACATCTATCAAGATTTCCGGGCTTCCTGAATCCCGAGCTCTCCAGTCATTCCCAAATATTTGGAGCGATTGGAGAGAAAATCAGGCAACCATGGCAGAAGGTGCATTATTGGAAGAAAACCTGATTTCAGCTGGAGGAGTTCAACCAGTCCTCGACATCAGGACTCCAGATTTTCAACCTGTGATGCCTTTTCCAGTAGCAGAAGCAAGTAAAGATGAGTACTGGTGGAAATTAGCCCCTAAAGCAGCTGAACTTGAGTTTCCTTACCCCAATTCCCAAATAAAGGGGAGGGTCTCAAGTGAACTGGCAAGGGTGGACTGGATGTGGGATTGGGCACAAGCCAGGCTCCCAAAGCCCCAGAGGGAACCCTTGGGGAGTGCAATAGAGCAACTGGGGGAGGAGTTTGACCGGGCCACCCTTCAGGAGGAGGGGCCATCATGCTGCCCAAAAGAGAGGGGAGGAACATCTGATCCAATTGAAGGGAGGAGACGCAGACTGGAGCGCAGACCCCCCCCCCCCAGATAGAAGGAGAAGCCCAAAAGAGCAACCAGTGCCTCTCCCATTGAGCAGGCAGGCTGCCAAGAACAGGCAACCCCCTCCCTTTCTCCGAACTAAGGGTGAAGAAGATGAACAGCCATATCAGGCACAGGCATACAGAGGCCGACAGGAGGTTGGAGGAGTAGGGCTGAACGACCCACCCCAATTCAGGGGAAAGTTTGATGGAAACTTAGATCAAGTAGCCTTATTCCTTGATTTAGCTGACACCCACCTAGAATGCTATGGGCATCTCTACCCTTCCCCCAGAACCATGGTGAATGCCATCGCAGAGGGGCTAGAGGGAGAAGCAAAGGAATGGCTAGCAGCCCTTCACAAGAGGAGAGCCCCCCCCAACTTCGAGACATAGATGACTTTCTGCAACTACTAGAGGCCAGGTTTGAAGAGGGGGAGGATGACCCATATGCAGAAGAGGAACTCAGCAACCTAAAGCAGAGAGGCCGCCCCATCAAAGAGCACATCCGTGAATTTAGGAGGGTCATAGGAAGGCTACCCCTGTTACTAGAGCGGCTGCTGGTGCATTTTTTCAGAACAACCGTGGACAAGCAAATTGCCCAAGTAACCGCATACCGTGACATCCCAAATCGACTCTCTGAGTGGTTCCGAGTAGCAACAAAAGTCGACAGTGGGCTACGCACCAACAACATGAGAAAGCAACCAGACACAAGAGAGAGAGTTCAACCTGTCCTGAAACCACCCCGTCGACCCACAGCACCACAACGGGCCCTGAGACCAGCCCTCCCTCGAAGTCCGCTGAAATGCTACAGATGCGGGGGGTTGGGCCACATGGCAGCTGCATGCCCAACCCCAGCCCCAAAACCAAGGCCAAACCCACTGCCCAGAGCCCGACCCGAACGGGGCCCCAAACGAGCCATCAACATGACCAGAAAAGCCTTTCAGGGTGCAGAAGCCCCTTCCACCCCAGGCGAAAGTGGTGGAATCCCAGGCAACGATGACCAGTCGGCTGAATCCTATGACAGCGAAGATGAGGGAGAAAACGACCCAATGGTGAGTGAGCCAATTCACCCTTTCCTTTTTCCAATATGCCTCACAGCCCCCAAAACAGGAAACCAGGGGGATTTTCAAGCCCTAATAGGCTCAGGCTGCACAAGGTGCTTGATCCACCTAACCACAGTCCTGAAACTGGGGATCAGAGCAAAAAGACTGGCCCACCCAATCCGGTTCGAACAAGTCGACGGGTCCCTGATGGGGGGAGCTTATGCCACCCACCTAACTGATCCAGTGAGGCTAGAGTTAGCGGATCACTGGGAAGTAATTCGATTCATAATAGCCCCCAAAATGACAGATGCAGTCATACTGGGACTCTCCTGGTTAGACAAGTGGGGACCAACCATATGGTGGCAAGGGGGTACCCACAGACTTAGGATATCAAGGGGCCCCCAACCTCTCCCACACCAGCAAATAGAAACACCGCCCATGCCAGAAATTCCCCAAAAGAGGCCACAAGAACAACTAGCAACCACAGCCGACAAAACCCCAGAGGCCAAACTGATTCCGATGGAATATCAGGACCTCGCAGAAGTATTCAGCGAGGCAGAGTGCGATGTTCTGCCTCCCCACCGGGAGACAGACTGTGCCATCGAAATCATCCCCGGGGCAAAACTACCCAAGCCCAAACTGTATGCCATGACACCCCGGGAAATGCAAGAGATGCGCAAATATATAGACAAAAACCTAGCAAGGGGGTTCATTGAGCCAGCCAAGCCACGGGTCGCGGCACCAGTCCTCTTCAAAGAAAAAAAAGATGGCACCATGAGGCTGTGTGTGGACTTTCGAGGAATAAACGGGGTGTGCGTACACAACCTATACCCCCTCCCCCTCATGAAGGATATGCTATCTCATCTGGCCAAGGGAAAGGTTTTCGCCAAACTAGACCTCCAAGAAGCATATTACCGAGTACGAATCAGAGAGGGAGATGAGTGGAAAACAGCATTCAACTGCCCCCTAGGGAGCTTTCAATTCAAAGTGATGCCTTTTGGACTGCAGGGGGCCCCAGCGGTATTCATGCAGTTAATAAACGAGGTGTTGCACGAGCACCTCTACAAGGGGGTCCTCGTCTACCTAGATGACATCCTTATCTACACAGAGACCATGGACGACCACGTACCCCTGGTCCGCCAAGTACTGGAGAAACTTCTGGCAGCCAACCTGTACGTCAAGGTATCAAAATGCGAATTCCATCGTGCACGGTTAGACTACCTGGGTTACCGAGTGTCAAATGAGGGAATAGAGATGGACCCAGCGAAAGTGCAAGCCGTCCTAAGCTGGCATGCCCCTCGGACCCGCAGACAGCTACAAAGCTTCCTAGGGTTCACGAACTTCTACAGGCAATTCAACCCCTCCTTTGAGAAGATTGCCAAACCCCTGACAGACCTCCTGAAGACAGGGAGCCCAGGAACGAAACCTCATCCGGGACAACCCCTACCATGGGACCTAACCTGCCAGGAGGCGTTCGAGACACTAAATGAAATGTTTGCAAAGGAGCCAGTGCTGAAGCATCCTGACCCCGAGCAACCTTTCGTGATCCAGGCAGACGCCAGTGATGTGGCAGTGGGAGCGGTGCTACTCCAAAGAAACAACCAAGGAAGCTTACAACCCTGCGCCTACACCTCTCGCAAGCTCACAGATACAGAGCGACGATGGGCCGCATAGGAAAAGGAGGTTTTCGCAGTGAGATGGGCACTGCTAACCTGGAGACACCTGTTGGAAGGGAGCCATAAACCGTTCGAAGTCTGGACTGACCACAAAAATCTGGAGGCGCTTAGGACCCCACGGAAACTATCACCCAAACAAGTCCGATGGGCTCAATACTTCAACCGTTTTGATTTTGTCTTAAAGCACATTCCAGGGGGGAGGAACTTCCTAGCTGATGCCCTCTCCCGCATGCCTCAGTACAAATGCGAACGGGAGCACGTAGTGGACGCCATCATTACTTCTACTCAAACCGCTGCCCAAGTGACCACTAGACGGCAACGCCAGGACCGGCAAAACCAACTTGCAAGCGACCTAACCACAAGGCTCAAAACTGAATTGCGAGCAGACCCCTGGTTCCAAACCAACCAACACATCTTGACAAAGAGAGATGACCTTGCATGGAAGGGGACAAAACTTTTCTTTTTGTTTTGGTTTTTGGTTTTAAATTTATAAACCGCCCCCTCTCCCCGAGGGGACTCGGGGCGGTGTACAGACAGAAATAAAATATACAATAAACAACAAAAATACAAAACCCCAGACAAACAAATTAAGCACAAAGTCTGTACAATAGTCAGAAATTAACTAATGATTAAAACCAATTAAAACCAATTAAAATACCCCAGAATTTGAAAATTTAAAATACCGGCCAGGAAGGTCGGGATTAGATCATGATTGTAATTGCGATTGGGCCAGGCCAGCTAATTGGAACAGGTGGGTCTTGAGTTTCTTACGGAAAAAGCGGAGATCAGCAGTAATTCGAATATCGGGGGGGAAGTCGTTCCAGAGGGTTGGGCCCATCACAGAGAAGGCCCTACTCCTGGGCACCGCCCGCCGGCATTGCTTAGCGGATGGTACCCGGAGGAGTCCCTCTCTGTGAGAGCGAATTGGTCGCAGGGATGTGTGGGGTAGGATGTGATCCTGCAAATAGCTAGGTCCTGAGCCATGGAGCGCTTTAAAGGTGATAATCAACACCTTGAAACGCACCCGAAAAGCCACAGGTAGCCAGTGCAGCTTGCGCAGGAGCGGTGTTATATGGGAGTACCTAGTACTCCCCATAATTGTCCGTGCGGCTGCATTCTGGACCAGCTGCAGCCTTCGGGTGCATCTCAAGGGGAGCCCCATGTAGAGAGCATTGCAGTAATCAAGGCGGGACGTCACGAGGGCATGAGTGACTGTGCGAAGGGCGTCCCGCTCCAGTAGGGGGCGCAATTGGCGCACCAGGTGAACCTGGTGGAACGCCCCCCTAGCCACGGCCGTCACAAGGTCATCCAGCGACAGCCGGGAATCTAGGAGGATGCCCAAATTGCGCGCCCTATCCACGGGGGGCAGTTGTTCACCCCCAATGGCCAGAGATGGAACCCACTGGCTGAAGCGGGGCACCGGTAACCACAGCCACTCCGTCTTGGAAGGGTTGAGCTTGAGTCTGTTGTCTCCCATCCAGACCCGCATGGCTTCCAGACACCGGGACATCACCTCGACGGCTTCGTTGGGGTGATTCGGGGTAGAGATGTATAACTGAGTATCATCGGCATACAGATGATACTCGACCCCGAATCCTCGAATGATCTCGCCCAGCGGTTTCATGTATGTGTTGAACAGGAGAGGTGAGAGGACCGACCCCTGCGGCACCCCACACGTGAGTGGCCTCAAGGTCGACCTCTGCTCCCCTGCCAACACACATTGCGTCCAACCGGAGAGGTAGGAGGAGAACCACCGCAATACGGTGCCCCTCACCCCCATCCCCTCCAGCCGACGCAATAGGATACCATGGTCGATGGTATCGAAAGCCGCTGAGAGATCTAATAGGACTAGTATGGAGGAGCAACCCCCATCCTTCGCCCTCCAGAGATCATCCACCAATGCGACCAAAGCCGTCTCCGTGCTGTGACCGGGCCGGAAACCGGACTGGCGCGGGTCTAGATAGTCAATTTCCTCCAGGTGTCGAGGGAACTGTTGCGCCACCACACTCTCAACAACCTTCGCTAAGAAGGGAAGGTTGGAGACGGGACGATAATTGGCTAACTCTACTGGGTCCAGAGAAGGCTTCTTAAGCAGGGGCCTCACCACCGCCTCTTTCAAGACGGCCGGCAAGGACCCCTCGCTCAACGAAGCGTTCACTAGTCCCTGGAGCCAGCCTCGTGTGACCTCCCAGGCTGCCAGTATAAGCCAGGAGGGACACGGGTCCAATAAACATGTGGTGGCCCGCAGTCGCCCACGTAACCTGTCCATATCCTCGGCGGCAACAGAGTCAAACTCCTCCCAGAATGGTCCATCAAGACTCGCCTCCGACGTCTCCCCTGGATCAAGAAGGGAGACCCACTCACTCCGGATCTGAGCGATTTTGTCCTGCAGATATACCCCAAATTCCTCTGCTCTACCCTGCAGGGGGGCTTCCCACGGCCTCTGTAAAAGGAGGGAGCGGGTCACCCGAAACAGGGCGGCGGGGCGGTTTTCTGCGGACGCAATAAGAGTGGCGTAGTATCGACGCTTAGCCACCCTTAGTGCCACAAGGTAGGTCCGTAAGTAGGCTCTTATCTGTGTTCGGTCAGATTCGGAGCGAGAGGATCTCCATCTGCTCTCTAGGCATCTCTTGTGGCGCTTCATCACCCTTAGCTCCTCGGAGAACCAAGGGGCCAGGGTGGTTCGCTGCCACCGGAGAGGCCGCAAAGGTGCAACCCGGTCCAAGGCCCCGGCCGCCGCATTGTTCCATGCGGCCACCAGGTCCTCTATCCGAGAGCGGGTCAGGGCTACAGGAAGTGGCCCAAGCTCCGTCTGGAACCTATCAGGTTCCATCAGTCGCCTGGGGCGGAACCATCTAGGACCTTCTGGTTCCGCCTCCCCCGATGGGGGGTAGCGCCAGGGAAGTCGAGCCGGAGAAGCGAGTGATCTGACCATGACAGGGGTGCAATAACCAAGTCCCCTATTCCCAGATCACTCTTCCACTGACCAGAGATAAAAATAAGGTCCAGCGTGTGGCCTCCCTCGTGTGTGGGTCCCTGAATTACTTGGGTCAGGTCCATGGCTGTCATGGAAGCCATGAACTCCCGAGCCGCCTCGGATGACTCGCCCGTCGACGGCAGGTTGAAGTCCCCCATAACTCTCTACGTCCCAGAATCCCTATGTACCCTAGTTCTCCAGAGGAGTCATGATGCCAAACCAGCAGGCCACTTTGGGTTCCTAAAGACTTTACACTTAGCCCGGAGGCAATTCTGGTGGCCTGGCATGAAGAAACATGTGGATATTCAAAGAAATAAGGAGTGATACAGTAGAATTAAAGGAGAGAATGCAGAAGATGGACGATAAATTTGAGAAGTTCCAGGAACAGATCAATAAACACGAACAAAGAATAAATGTAATAGAAGGAAGGTTGGAAAAGGAGGTTGAAAAAATGGAGCAGCTGAGTTCTAGGCTGATCCAGGCAAACAAGGAACTTGAGTTAACGGTCCTCACGTTAGAATCAGAGAATCAGCCCAATTCCTACGGTTCCAGAACGTAAAGGAAGAAAAAGGCGAGGATTTACCAGACCTGATGGCAGACCTAATGGCAAAGGCTTTGGGAATAGAAAAGGACGAGATGGCAAGTGAGATCGACAAGACGTATAGAATACAGACAAACTACGCAAAAAAGAATAATCTCCCAAGAGAAGACCATGTAAAGTTTGTTAAAAAAATCAATACGTGACGAGGTGCTGAATAGAACTAGAGACGACCCGATAATTTACAACCAACGACAATTAATAGTTCTAAAACAGGTACCAAGGAGAATCAGAGAATTAAGAAGGCCCTACCAATTTTTAACACCTGTCCTGAACAAATATGAAATTAACTTTAGATGGCTGATGCCGGAGGGCGTACTGGTAACCTGGAGAGATAGAAGATTTAGAATAGACACAATAGAACAAGCGGAAGACTTTTACAACACCCTAGTTGGACAGGAGGAGGAGAAAGACAAAGGAGAACAGGCGGGAGCAAGGAGGCAAGGATCCAGGGTACAGTTAAGAAGAGAGAAGGAACCAGTGGAGATACGAAAGGAAAAAGAAGTCGTTCTAGACGAAAAAGGGGAAGAACCAAAAGAAGTGAGAGAAATAAGGGCAACAAGAAGCACACGACCCAAATACACATAGAAATATGTCGGGAGAAATCAAGATCCTATCATTGAATATTAATGGTCTAAACTCACCCCAGAAGAGGAAAACAATATTTAATAAATTAAAACATTTGAACTACGATATAATTGCAATGCAAGAGGTCCATATGACTAAAAGACAGATCCAGATATTAGAATGTCCTAGATTGGGCAAAATCTACGCAGCACTGGCTGACCAAAAGAAAAGAGGAATAGCACTATATGTCAAAGACACAATTCAGTCTAAACTAATTTACCATGATGAGGAAGGGAGGATACTAATCGTGGAAATAATGTTAAATCAAAAAAAGGTGTCACTGGTTGTAATATATGCACCCAATGAAGGCCAGGAAAATTTCTATCATAGACTACATGGCATTATTCGAGAGATGGGAACTGAAAATGTCTGTTTACTGGGCGACTTCAATGCTATAGTTGACCCGAAACGGGACTATAAAAGTGGAAAGAAGAGAAAAGGAGCTAGGAGAACTTTGCCAAGGTCATTCTTCCAAATGGCTGAAGAACTAAATTTGTTTGATGTATGGAGAGAAAGATATCCAGAGGCTAAGCAATATACCTTCTACTCGAACCGACACGAATCCTGGTCAAGGATAGATATGGTCTGGCTGCCAATGGAGTTAATCTCAGAAGTGAAGGAGATAGATATAGAACCCAATCTATGGGCTGACCACAATCCCATGAAGATTATTTGGAAGAAACAAAAGGGCAGTTACCGTTGGTCACTCAATAGGTCAATTCTAAAAGACCAGGAATATATTAATAGAGTCAACCAAGAATTAAGATTCTTCTTTAAAGAAAATGGACCAGGAGACACATCCATACAAAACCTATGGGATACGACTAAGGCATTTATAAGAGGGGTCACAATATCAGCTACAGCCAGGAAGAAAAAAAACTGAGAATCTAAAAATAAGAGAGCTGAAAGAAAGGTATAGAAATTTAGAGAGTGAATTACAAAAGAAACCGCAGAACAGAAGTATAAAAGGCAATATGGAACTGATTAAACATGAATTGGCTATATTTGAAAAAGCAAAATTGGCACAATCTATAAAAAAAGCAAAACAAAACTTCTTTGAGAATGCAAATAAACCGGGGCGATGGCTATCCTATAGGCTGAGGAAGCAAAAACAAGAGAACTGGATCAATAAACTACAAGATGAAAAAGGCGAGATCTGCTACCAACTAGAGGAAAAGAAAAAGATTATCCAAGAGTTTTATGATCAATTATACAAAGAAAACCAAGACTATACAAAGGAAGGAATATTACAGTATTTGGAAAAGTCAGATCTGCCAAAGGTACCAGAGGAGGTTAAGGACATGTTCAATGAAGACATTAAAACATCAGAGATAACCGAGGCCATACAAAGACAAAAGAATAATAAAGCTGCAGGGCCGGATGGGTTGCCAGCGGAAATTTATAAAGAATTCCAAGATATACTTGTCCCAACGTTGTTAGAAGTCTACAACACTGTGTTGAAAGAGGCGAAGACACCGTTGTCATGGACGGAGGCTAACATTGTACTATTACCTAAGGGGGATACAGACCAGGTGCTTATACAAAACTACAGACCAATATCACTGCTAAATGCAGATTATAAAATCTTTGCCTCAATAATAGCAGAAAGGCTGAAAAAATTTCTTACATCGTTCATCCATACAGACCAAAACGGATTCCTCCCCAGAAGACAAATTAAAAACAATATGAGAATTATGTTGGACATTCTTGAATATTATGAAGTGCACAATGATAAACAGGTTGCACTAATATTTCTCGATGCCGAAAAGGCATTTGATAATGTCAACTGGGAATTTTTGCACCAACAATTAGATTATATGGATTGTGGGGACAAATTTATAAACACGATCAGAGCAATTTATACAAACCAAAAAGCCAAAATAATAATCAATGGTGAACTAACACAAAGTATTGTAATCCAGAAGGGTACAAGACAAGGATGCCCCCTATCCCCCCTGTTGTTTATACTAACCCTAGAAGTACTAGCCAGGAATATACGTAAAGAGGTGCAGATAAAGGGACTAGAAATTAAAAAGGAGCAATTTAAATTACAGGCCTTTGCGGATGATTTAGTGTTTGTGCTAGAAGATCCTATGGAATCTGGTACAAAACTCATTGAGAAACTGACAGAGTATGGGAAAATAGCGGGTCTGAAGATAAATATGACAAAGACCAAAATGCTGACTAAAAATATGAAATCAAAAGCAAAAGAGGAGTTAACGAAGAAATTGGGTATCCAAATTGTCAAAATAGTCAAATATCTTGGTATACATTTATCTGCGAGGTGTGTGACCATCAAAGAAGACAACTATACCAATCTGATTAATAAAACTAAGAAGGACCTAGAAAGATGGAAAAACCTACAACTGTCCCTGATGGGCAGGATTGCAGTTATAAAAATGAATATACTACCCAAATTTCTTTTCCTATTTCAGAACATACCCATTAAACTAGAAAAAGGTGTCTTTAAAGATCTGAATCAATTGGTTTCGAAATTTATCTGGCAGGGAAGAAAACCAAGAATAAAACTTAAGGCTATTGAAGACACTAAGGAAAAGGGAGGATTTGGTGTACCAGATTGGGAACTCTATTATACTGCGGCTATATTAACATGGCTAAGGGAATGGATAATGCTGAGAAATAAAATATTATTCAAATTGGAAGGCCATGACCTCCAAGCAGGCTGGCATGCCTTCCTCTGATATGAAAAAGGATCTGCACACAAATATTTTAGTAGACATTACATCAGACAATCTCTGTTAATCATATGGAATAAAATGAAACATGACCACTATACTAAAATACCTATTTGGCTATCTACGATGGAAGCATACATACACCCAAATTTAATTAACATGGAAACTATAGTCACATATAAAGAGCTATTGAACAGGCAGGGGGAGATCAAAACTAGAGCAGAATTGACATCACAAGGAATACAAGTAGAATGGTGGTCTTATTTACAGATACAATCAAGGTATGCACAGGATAGGAAGAACGAAGGTATTGCCAAAGACTACACAATATTAGATAAACTGTTGATACAGACAGAAAACAGACTGATCAAAGTGCTGTATAGATTTTTGTTGGAATATAAACTAGAGGAAGAACATGTCAAAGAAAACATGGTCGCCTGGGCGAAAAATTTCGGTTACAATGTGGAATTGGCTAAGTGGGAAAAACTTTGGATACTTAATCAGAAATTAACATTGGCTTCGGCGTATAAAGAAAATCTTTACAAGATGTTCTACAGATGGCATCTCCCGCCAGCACGGCTATCTAAAATGTTCAAAAATTTGGCCCCAAATTGCTGGAAGTGTAAAAAAACACCAGGCACCTTCTACCATATGTGGTGGACGTGCAATGAGGCAAAAAATATTGGAAAATGATCCAATCATGGTTAGAACAAATGGTGGGAAAACAAATTATGTTTAAACCAGAAACTTTTCTCCTAGGCATAATACCGGAGGGGTTTAAGAAAGATACACTCTATCTAATTATACATATACTGACTGCAGCGTGCATAACCTATGCATAGCATTGGAAAAAAGAAAATACACCATCAGAGCTAGATATAATCAGAAAAGTGTTGGCCTGTGCAGAAGCAGATAGGCTCATTTTGGAACTTAAAAATAAAGGGGAATCAGAATATTTTGAGGTATGGAATAGATTTTATGACTGGTATAAGTTAAGATGACAAGACTGGCACAAATGTATATATGGCGACCGAACAGAAGGACAGACAATGTATTAAGTAGAATAATTGTTAATGGCTGAAACCAGCTGTACATAATGTGAATATATGATCACCCCGACTCTGCGGCATTGCATTGTTTTAAATGTAAAAACAATAAAAATATATTGGAAAAAAAAAAGAAAGAAAGATGTGGATATTTACGTGAAAAGTTGTACCATTTGTGCCACAACGAAGAGACGACCAGGAAAACCCCCTGGACTACTGCAAACAGTAGCAGAGCCAACGAGGCCATGGGAGGTGATCGCAATGGACTTTATAGTAGAGTTGCCAAAAAGTGGGGGAAACACAGTGATTTGGACTGTAATAGACCTGTTCTCCAAACAGGCACACTTCATAACCTGTAGCGGACTACCCTCAGCTCACAAGCTGGCTAAAGTGTTCATGAAGCATATCTACAGACTGCATGGAGTACCTCAAAGAGTTATCTCAGACAGAGGGGTCCAGTTCACGGCTACGTTCTGGAGGGAGTTCCTGCAGACCATTGGATCATATCAGGGTCTTAGTTCAGCTTTTCATCCGAGCACCAATGGGGCAGCAGAGAGACTGAACGCCATGGTAGAGCAGTACCTGAGGTGTTACGTGAACTATCAGCAGTCCAATTGGGCAGACCTTTTATCTTTTGCTGAGGTCGCGTACAATAATGCTGTCCACAGTAGCACAGGACTCACGCCATTCAAAATAGTGAGCGGTATGGATTTTGTCCCAATGCCTGAGTATCCAAGGGATCCCCCCTCCTCAGTCAGCTTGTCTGACTGGATGTTGATGCTGAAAGCGACCTGGGAAAATGTCAAAAAGGCACTGGGTAAAGCGGCACAAACCTATAAGAAACAGACAGACAAACACCGGGCTCCGCAACGGCCATTCCGGGTGGGAGAGAAGGTTTACCTCTCCACAAAATATTTGAAATTAAAACTGCCTAGCAAGAAACTGGGGCCAAAGTTTATGGGACCATTCCACATAGTAAAGATCATCAACCCAGTCACAGTGCAATTGAAACTGCCTTGATTGTTGGGGAAGATACACCCAGCATTCCATAGCAGCCTCTTGAAACCCGTGATTGGATCCACTCTGAGACCACTACCCCGGGAGTCCCCGGGCCCTATGGTCATAGGGGGCCAAACCCATTATGAAGATCAGCGTGCCCTTGATTCAAGGTGACACAGGAGACAACTCCAATACTTAATCAAGTGGAAGGGCTACCCCTTATCAGAGGCATCTTGGTTGAAAAGTAGAAATATCCAGGCTGATCGCCTTATAGCAAAATTCCATGCAGAAAATCCAAGCAAGCCTGGGGGAGGGACACACCCCTATGTTATACACCTGTACTCAAATTGCTTTGTTTTATACAGGGCGCTTTCAGGAAGTGAGGGGAGCCCGATGTCAATGCCTAAGACGTTTCCATGACTACTATCAACTTGAGAAGGGGTGGGGAATGCCATACATACTTTTGGCCAGAGTAAAAGTTTCATGTTTCTGTACTGGGATGTGAATGCGCATGTCCAGAACCCTGCCATAATGCCCTATTGGAGATTGTGATTGATGACCTCAGCCAGAAAGGAGGGGGCACAGGGGTAAAGGTCAGATGCCATTAAATGTGATTTAGTTTCAGCTACACAGAAGTCCGTGCTAAGATGTTCGCCCTAATAAACAAATGGGTATTTTTGAATTCCGACTCGGGGCTCGTAAATTAATTAGGGCAAGCTGGGATTGGAGCTGCTGGATAGAAGGGGGGTGAGTCAGAGAGACAAAGAGACTGAGGTGGGGGCCCTTTAACTCCACATCATTTGAACCTTCCTGAAGCTGGGATTGGAGCTGCTGGATAGAAGGGGGGGTGAGTCAGAGAGACAAAGAGACTGAGGTGGGGGCCCTTTAACTCCATATCATTTGAACCTTCCTGAAGCTGGGATTGGAGCTGCTGGATAGAAGGGGGGTGAGTCAGAGAGCCAAAGAGACTGAGGTGGGGGCCCTTAAACTCCATAATTGTCAGCGTTCCAAATATCATGCAGACTTAAATCTTTGTCCAAAGCAAAGTTATCCTTAAAACTCCAATTTAATAAGACAGACATGTTGGCATTATGCTATGAAATTTCAACTCTAATGTACATCCTGTGGGTTCACCCAGTTGAAAGTTCATCATCTATCCCCACACCCCATAATTCATCACATGGTCCAATCTTCATCTTCCACGCTGGCATGTACACCCCTCTGCTTCTGGCCAGGTGTCGAGGTGCGGAGACAAAAGACGACCTTGAGCTTCTAAGAAAATCCATAACAATACACTCCACAATCCTACTGTCAGGCCTGTAATTCCTTTCTATTCCCTCCTCCCAACTACTACACTAATGAAACAGCATAAGAAATTAATAAAAATTAAAAATTAATAAAATTAATAAAAAGTGTGGCAGGCCAAAGATCCTAAAAGGAACAGAACTACAGGCCTGACAGGCGGCCTCTGCTCAGGAGAAAAACGTTTCCTGAAAACAGAATAACATAAAAGTTGACATATTAAAATTTAACCACCTCTTCCTCCCCCAGGGGGACCCTTTGGCTTATCAGGGAACTTCTCATGGAATTGTTTCACTAATTTATCTGCTTTCAGATCCCAACTTTTCACCCACGTAGCTTCGGACAAAGGGTATCCCCTCCAATGCACTAAATATTGTAATCGACCTCTATACAGCCTGGAATCTAATATTTTTTTCACCTCATAATGTGTTTCCCCTTCTACCACTACGGGAGGAGGTGGAGTTTGGGTGGATGGTCTTATGCTAGACCCCCTTACCGGCTTCAATAAGCTACAATGGAATACCGGGTAAATTTTCCCTAAGAGTCTGGGTAGGCTGAGTCGAACTGTAACTGGGTTAATTATCTTTTCTATTGGGAAGGGACCTAGAAATTTTGGACCTAATTTCTTACTAGGCATCTCTAATCTTATGTATTTAGTAGACACAAAAACTTTGTCCCCCACTCGAAAGGGGGGTTGTAGGGAACGATGTTTATCAGCTTGCTTCTTGTAGGCTTCTGCCACATCTGTTAGCGCCTTTTTCGTATTCTCCCATCCCTTCTTTAGTGCCTCCAGCCATTCATTCAGGGACATGGAGGAGGGAGGTTCCTTAGGTAGTTCAGGCATTGGAACGAATTCCATGCCACTGGTAATCTGGAAAGGAGTTAATCCTGTACTGCTGTGGACCGCATTATTATATGGTACTTCGGCGAAGGGTAGCAAGTCCGACCAATTGACTTGCTGATAGTTCACATAACACCAGATGTACTGTTCCACAATCGCATTGGCCCTCTCTGCTGCCCCATTTGTGCTGGGATGAAATGCTGAGCTGAGTCCCTGCGTGGACCCGACTGATTTTAGGAATTCTCTCCAGAACTTGGAGGTGAATTGAACTCCGCGATCTGAAATGATCCTTTTTGGTACCCCATGTAGGCGATAAATGTGTTTCACAAACATTTTCGCTAATTTCTTTGTGGATGGCAGGCCTGAACAAGCAATAAAGTGTGTTTGCTTGGAAAACAAATCAATAACTGTCCAGATTACTTTATTACCACTGCTATCTGGAAGCTCGACGATGAAGTCCATTGCTATCTCTTCCCATGGTCGGCTAGGGTTGGCCACTTGTTGTAGTAGTCCAAGGGGCTTTCCCGGACGGGTTTTCATTGTTGCACAAGTAGCACAGCTTTTTACATAATCTTCCACCTCCGACCTCATCTTTGGCCACCAAAATTGACATCTAGCGAGGTGGAGATGTTTCAGGAATCCGAAATGACCTCCTAGTTTCGCATCATGACTCCTCTGTAGCACTTGCAATCTCATCTCTGCAGGGACGTACAGTTTGGATCCCTTCCAGGCTACGCCATCATTAATCGTTAGGATGTCCTTGTTGTTGTTGAACCATGGGTATGTCTGGAGGGCTGCTTTCAGTTCGGTTTTCAGCTTATCTTGGCTTCGACTGGTGACTTGAGCTGCCTTTTGGTGAGAAGGAGATATGATGGGGTGGAAAATTTCTTCCTTCTTACTGTCAAACTGGGGTTTTCTCGACAGTGCATCTGCTAACAAGTTCTTCCCTGCGGGGATGTGTTTAATTTCAAATTTGAACCTTTGGAAATATTGGGCCCAACGAACTTGTTTGGGGGATAACTTTCAATGGGCAAGGAGAGTTTCGAGGTTTTTATGATCAGTCCATACCTCGAACAGTATATCCCCACCTTCCAGGAGATGTCTCCAGGTGAGCATGCTCCACCTGATCGCGAATGCCTCCTTCTCCCAAATGGGCCACCTTCTTTCCATAGTGGTGAGTTTCTTGGAGATGTAAGCGCATGGTAAGAGGTGGCCTTCTTTATTCTTTTGCAGTAGCACCACGGCTATCGCGACATCACTGGCATCCGTTTGGATTATGAAAGGTCGCTCTGGATCGGGGTGTTGCAATATGGGTTCTTGGGCAAAGAGCCTTTTTAAATTCTCAAAAGCCTTTTGACAGCCGATTGTCCATTTTAATGGTTGGTTTGCTTTTGGTTTAGTAGGGGAAGGCCCCGTTTTTAATAGTTCAGTCAATCGTAGGGCAATTTCAGCAAATGTTGGAATAAACTGCCTATAAAAGTTTGCAAATCCAAGGAAGCTTTGTAATTGTTTGCAATTGCTTGGAGGTTTCCAATCTAACAATATCATTTGAACCTTCCTGAAGCTGGGATTGGAGCTGCTGGATAGAAGGGGGGGGGGTGAGTCAGAGAAGCAAAGAGACTTAGGTGGGGGCCCTTAAACTGCATATCATGTGAAACTTCCTGAAGCTGGGATTGGAGCTGATGGATAGAAGGGGGGTAAGTCAGAGAGAAAAAGAGAGTGAGGTGTGGGCCCTTTAACTCCATATAATGTGAACCTTCCTGAAGCTGGGATTGGAGCTGCTGGATATAAGGGGGGTGAGTCAGAGAGAAAAAGAGACTGAGGTGGGGGCCCTTTAACTCCACATCATTTGAACCTTCGAGAACCTGGGATTGGAGCTGCTGGATAGAAGGGGGGGTGAGTCAGAGAGACAAAGAGACTGAGGTGGGGGCCCTTAAACTCCATATCATTTGAACCTTCCTGAAGCTGGGATTGGAGCTGCTGGATAGAAGGAGGGGGAGTGAGTCAGAGAGACAAAGAGACTGAGGTGGGGGCCCTTAAACTCCATATCATTTGAACCTTCCTGAAGCTGGGATTGGAGCGGCTGGATAGAAGGGGGTGAGTCAGAGAGACAAAGAGACTGAGGTGGGGGCCCTTTAACTCCATATCATTTGAACCTTCCTGAAGCTGGGATTGGAGCTGCTGGATAGAAGGGGGGTGAGTCAGAGAGACAAAGAGACTGAGGTGGGGGCCCTTAAACTCCATATCATTTGAACCTTCCTGAAGCTGGGATTGGAGCTGCTAGATAGAAGGGGGGGGCGTGAGTCAGAGAGAAAAGAGACTGAGGTGGGGGCCCTTTAACTCTATATCATTTGAACCTTCCTGAAGCTTGGATTGGAGCTGCTGGATGGAAGGGGGGGGGTGAGTCAGAGAGACAAAGAGCCTGAGGTGGGGGCCCTTAAACTCCATATCATTTGAACCTTCCTGAAGCTGGGATTGGAGCTGCTGGATAGAAGGGGGGTGAGTCAGAGAGACAAAGAGAGTGAGGTGTGGGCCCTTTAACTCCACATCATTTGAACATTCGAGAACCTGGGATTGGAGCTGCTGGATAGAAGGGGGGGTGAGTCAGAGAGACAAAGAGACTGAGGTGGGGTCCCTTAAACTCCATATCATTTGAACCTTCGAGAACCTGGGATTGGAGCGGCTGGATAGAAGGGGGGGGCGTGAGTCAGAGAGACAAAGAGACTGAGGTGAAGGCCCTTAAACTCCATATCATTTGAACCTTGCTGAAGCTGGGACTGGAGCTGCTGAATAGAAGGGGGGGAAGTGAGTCAGAGAGACAAAGAGACTGAGGTGGGGGCCCTTAAACTCCATATCATTTGAACCTTCCTGAAGCTGGGATTGGAGCGGCTGGATAGAAGGGGTTGAGTCAGAGAGACAAAGAGACTGATGTGGGGGCCCTTTAACTCCATATCGTCTGAACCTTTCTGAAGCTGGGATTGGAGCGGCTGGATAGAAGGGGGGGTGAGTCAGAGAGACAAAGAGACTGAGGTGGGGGCCCTTAAACTCCATATCATTTGAACCTTCCTGAAGCTGGGACTGGAGCTGCTGAATAGAAGGGGGGGAAGTGAGTCAGAGAGACAAAGAGACTGAGGTGGGGGCCCTTTAACTCCATATCATTTGAACCTTCCTGAAGCTGGGATTGGAGCTGCTGGATAGAAGAGGGGGAGTGAGTCAGAGAGACAAAGAGACTGAGGTGGGGGCCCTTAAACTCCATATCATTTGAACCTTCCTGAAGCTGGGATTGGAGCTGCTGGATAAAAGGGGGGTGAGCCAGAGAGACAAAGAGACTGAGGTGGGGGCCCTTTAACTCCATATCATTTGAACCTTCCTGAAGCTTGGATTGGAGCTGCTGGATAGAAGGGGGAGGGTGAGTCAGAGAGACAAAGAGACTAAGGTGAGGGCCCTTAAACTCCATATCATTTGAAACTTCCTGAAGCTGGGATTGGAGCTGCTGGATAGAAGGGGGGTGAGTCAGAGAGACAAAGAGACTGAGGTGGGGGCCCTTTAACTCCATATCATTTGAACCTTTTGAAGCTGGGATTGTAGCTGCTGGATAGAAGGGGGGGAAGTGAGTCAGAGAGACAAAGAGACTGAGGTGGGGGCCCTTTAACTCCATATCATTTGAACCTTCCTGAAGCTGGGATTGGAGCTGCTGGATAGAAGGGGGGTGAGCCAGAGAGACAAAGAGACTGAGGTGGGGGCCCTTTAACTCCATATCATTTGAACCTTCCTGAAGCTTGGATTGGAGCTGCTGGATAGAAGGGGGAGGGTGAGTCAGAGAGACAAAGAAACTAAGGTGAGGGCCCTTAAACTCCATATCATTTGAAACTTCCTGAAGCTGGGATTGGAGCTGCTGGATAGAAGGGGGGTGAGTCAGAGAGACAAAGAGACTGAGGTGGGGGCCCTTTAACTCCATATCATTTGAACCTTTTGAAGCTGGGATTGTAGCTGCTGGATAGAAGGGGGGGAAGTGAGTCAGAGAGACAAAGAGACTGAGGTGGGGGCCCTTTAACTCCATATCATTTGAACCTTCCTGAAGCTGGGATTGGAGCTGCTGGATAGAAGGGGGGTGAGTCAGAGAGACAAAGAGAGTGAGGTGTGGGCCGTTTAACTCCACATCATTTGAACATTCGAGAACCTGGGATTGGAGCTGCTGGATAGAAGGGGGGGTGAGTCAGAGAGACAAAGAGACTGAGGTGGGGGCCCTTAAACTCCATATCATTTGAAACTTCGGGAACCTGGGATTGGAGCTGCTGGATAGAAGGGGGGGTGAGTCAGAGAGACAAAGAGACTGAGGTGGGGGACCTTAAACTCCATATCATTTGAACCTTCCTGAAGCTGGGATTGGAGCGGCTGGATAGAAGGGGGGGGGGGCGTGAGTCAGAGAGACAAAGAGACTGAGGTGGAGGCCCTTAAACTCCATATCATTTGAACCTTGCTGAAGCTGGGCCTGGAGCTGCTGAATAGAAGGGGGGGAAGTGAGTCAGAGAGACAAAGAGACTGAGGTGGGGGCCCTTAAACTCCATATCATTTGAACCTTCCTGAAGCTGGGATTGGAGCTGCTGGATAGAAGGGGTTGAGTCAGAGAGACAAAGAGACTGAAGTGCGGGCCCTCTAACTCCATATCGTCTGAACCTTTCTGAAGCTGGGATTGGAGCGGCTGGATAGAAGGGGGTGAGTCAGAGAGACAAAGAGACTGAGGTGGGGGCCCTTTAACTCCATGTCATTTGAACCTTCCTGAAGCTGGGATTTGAGCTGCTGGATAGAAGGGGGGGTGAGTCAGAGAGACAAAGAGACTGAGGTGGGGGCCCTTTAACTCCATATCACTTGAACCTTCCTGAAGCTGGGATTGGAGCTGCTGGATAGAAGGGGGGATGAGTCAGAGAGACAAAGAGAGTGAGGTGTGGGCCCTTTAACTCCACATCATTTGAACATTCGAGAACCTGGGATTGGAGCTGCTGGATAGAAGGGGGGGTGAGTCAGAGAGACAAAGAGACTGAGGTGGGGGCCCTTAAACTCCATATCATTTGAACCTTCGAGAACCTGGGATTGGAGCTGCTGGATAGAAGGGGGGGTGAGTCAGAGAGACAAAGAGACTGAGATGGGGGCCCTTAAACTCCATATCATTTGAACCTTCCTGAAGCTGGGACTGGAGCTGCTGAATAGAAGGGGGGGAAGTGAGTCAGAGAGACAAAGAGACTGAGGTGGGGGCCCTTTAACTCCATATCATTTGAACCTTCCTGAAGCTGGGATTGGAGCTGCTGGATAGAAGGGGGGGAGTGAGTCAGAGAGACAAAGAGACTGAGGTGGGGGCCCTTAAACTCCATATCATTTGAACCTTCCTGAAGCTGGGATTGGAGCTGCTGGATAGAAGGGGGGTGAGCCGGAGAGACAGAGAGACTGAGGTGGGGGCCCTTTAACTCCATATCATTTGAACCTTCCTGAAGCTTGGATTGGAGCTGCTGGATAGAAGGGGGAGGGTGAGTCAGAGAGACAAAGAGACTAAGGTGGGGGCCCTTAAACTCCATATCATTTGAAACTTCCTGAAGCTGGGATAGGAGCTGCTGGATAGAAGGGGGGTGAGTCAGAGAGACAAAGAGACTGAGGTGGGGGCCCTTTAACTCCATATCATTTGAACCTTTTGAAGCTGGGATTGTAGCTGCTGGATAGAAGGGGGGAAGTGAGTCAGAGAGACAAAGAGACTGAGGTGGGGGCCCTTAAACTCCATATCATTTGAACCTTTTGAAGCTGGGATTGTAGCTGCTGGATAGAAGGGGGGTGAGTCAGAGAGAAAAAGAGAGTGAGGTGGGGGCCCTTTAACTCCATATCATGTGAACCTTCCTGAAGCTGGGATTGGAGCTGCTGGATAGAAGGGGGTGTGTGAGTCAGAGAGACAAAGAGACTGAGGTGGGAGTCCTTTAACTCCATATCATTTGAACCTTCGAGAACGTGGGATTGGAGCTGTTGGATAGAAGGGGGGGTGAGTCAGAGAGACAAAGAGACTGAGGTGGGGGCCCTTAAACTCCATATCATTTGAACCTTCCTGAAGCTGGGATTGGAGCTGATGGAGAGAAGGGGGGTGAGTCAGAGAGAAAAAGAGAGTGAGGTGTGGGCCCTTTAACTCCATATCATGTGAACCTTCCTGAAGCTGGGATTGGAGCTGCTGGATAGAAGGGGGGGTGAGTCAGAGAGACAAAGAGACTGAGGTGGGGGCCCTTAAACTCCATATCACTTGAACCTTCCTGAAGCTGGGATTGGAGCTGCTGGATAGAAGGGGGTGTGTGAGTCAGAGAGACAAAGAGACTGAGGTGGGAGTCCTTTAACTCCATATCATTTGAACCTTCGAGGACGTGGGATTGGAGCTGTTGGATAGAAGGGGGGTGAGTCAGAGAGACAAAGAGACTGAGGTGGGGGCCCTTAAACTCCATATCATTTGAACCTTCCTGAAGCTGGGATTGGAGCTGCTGGATAGAAGGAGGGGGAGTGAGTCAGAGAGACAAAGAGACTGAGGTGGGGGCCCTTTAACTCAATATCACTTGAACCTTCCTGAAGCTGGGATTGGAGCTGCTGGATAGAAGGGGGGATGAGTCAGAGAGAGAAAGAGACTGAGGTGGGGGCCCTTTAACTCCATATCATTTGAACCTTCGAGAACGTGGGATTGGAGCTGTTGGATAGAAGGGGGGTGAGTCAGAGAGACAAAGAGACTGAGGTGGGGGCCCTTAAACTCCATATCATTTGAACCTTCCTGAAGCTGGTATTGGAGCTGCTGGATAGAAGGAGGGGGAGTGAGTCAGAGAGACAAAGAGACTGAGGTGGGGGCCCTTTAACTCAATATCACTTGAACCCTCCTGAAGCTGGGATTGGAGCTGCTGGATAGAAGGGGGGATGAGTCAGAGAGACAAAGAGAGTGAGGTGTGGGCCCTTTAACTCCACATCATTTGAACATTCGAGAACCTGGGATTGGAGCTGCTGGATAGAAGGGGGGGGGTGAGTCAGAGAGAAAGAGACTGAGGTGGGGGCCCTTAAACTCCATATCATTTGAACCTTCCTGAAGTTGGGATTGGAGCTGCTGGATAGAAGGGGGGGGCGTGAGTCAGAGAGACAAAGAGACTGAGGTGGAGGCCCTTAAACTCCATATCATTTGAACCTTGCTGAAGCTGGGATTGGAGCTGCTGAATAGAAGGGGGGGAAGTGAGTCAGAGAGACAAAGAGACTGAGGTGGGGGCCCTTTAACTCCATATCATTCGAACCTTCCTGAAGCTGGGATTGGAGCTGCTGGATAGAAGGGGGGTGAGTCAGAGAGACAAAGAGAGTGAGGTGGGGGCCCTTTAACTCCATATCATGTGAACCTTCCTGAAGCTGGGATTGGAGCTGCTGGATAGAAGGGGTTGAGTCAGAGAGACAAAGAGACTGATGTGGGGGCCCTTTAACTCCATATCGTCTGAACCTTTCTGAAGCTGGGATTGGAGCTGCTGGATAGAAGGGGGTGTGTGAGTCAGAGAGACAAAGAGACTGAGGTGGGAGTCCTTTAACTCCATATCATTTGAACCTTCGAGAACGTGGGATTGGAGCTGTTGGATAGAAGGGGGGGTGAGTCAGAGAGACAAAGAGACTGAGGTGGGGGCCCTTAAACTCCATATCATTTGAACCTTCCTGAAGCTGGGATTGGAGCTGATGGAGAGAAGGGGGGTGAGTCAGAGAGAAAAAGAGAGTGAGGAGTGGGCCCTTTAACTCCATATCATGTGAACCTTCCTGAAGCTGGGATTGCTGCTGCTGGATAGAAGGGGGGTGAGTCAGAGAGACAAAGAGACTGAGGTGGGGGCCCTTAAACTCCATATCATTTGAACCTTCCTGAAGCTGGGATTGGAGCTGCTGGATAGAAGGAGGGGGAGTGAGTCAGAGAGACAAAGAGACTGAGGTGGGGGCCCTTTAACTCAATATCACTTGAACCTTCCTGAAGCTGGGATTGGAGCTGCTGGATAGAAGGGGGGATGAGTCAGAGAGACAAAGAGAGTGAGGTGTGGGCCCTTTAACTCCACATCATTTGAACATTCGAGAACCTGGGATTGGAGCTGCTGGATAGAAGGGGGGGTGAGTCAGAGAGAAAGAGACTGAGGTGGGGGCCCTTAAACTCCATATCATTTGAACCTTCCTGAAGTTGGGATTGGAGCTGCTGGATAGAAGGGGGGGGCGTGAGTCAGAGAGACAAAGAGACTGAGGTGGAGGCCCTTAAACTCCATATCATTTGAACCTTGCTGAAGCTGGGATTGGAGCTGCTGAATAGAAGGGGGGGAAGTGAGTCAGAGAGACAAAGAGACTGAGGTGGGGGCCCTTTAACTCCATATCATTCGAACCTTCCTGAAGCTGGGATTGGAGCTGCTGGATAGAAGGGGGGTGAGTCAGAGAGACAAAGAGACTGAGGTGGGGGCCCTTAAACTCCATATCATTTGAACCTTTTGAAGCTGGGATTGTAGCTGCTGGATAGAAGGGGGGTGAGTCAGAGAGAAAAAGAGAGTGAGGTGGGGGCCCTTTAACTCCATATCATGTGAACCTTCCTGAAGCTGGGATTGGAGCTGCTGGATAGAAGGGGTTGAGTCAGAGAGACAAAGAGACTGATGTGGGGGCCCTTTAACTCCATATCGTCTGAACCTTTCTAAAGCTGGGATTGGAGCTGCTGGATAGAAGGGGGTGTGTGAGTCAGAGAGACAAAGAGACTGAGGTGGGAGTCCTTTAACTCCATATCATTTGAACCTTCGAGAACGTGGGATTGGAGCTGTTGGATAGAAGGGGGGGTGAGTCAGAGAGACAAAGAGACTGAGGTGGGGGCCCTTAAACTCCATATGATTTGAAACTTCCTGAAGATGGGATTGGAGCTGCTGGATAGAAGGGGGGTGAGTCAGAGAGAAAAAGAGAGTGAGGTGTGGGCCCTTTAACTCCATATCAATTGAACCTTCCTGAAGCTGGGATTGGAGCTGCTGGATAGAAGGGGGAGGGGTGTGAGTCAGAGAGACAAAGAGACTGAGGTGGGGCCAATTTAACTCCATATCATTTGAACCTTCCTGAAGCTGGGATTGGAGCTGCTGGATAGAAGGGGGTTGAGTCAGAGAGAAAAAGAGAGTGAGGTGTGGGCCCTTTAACTCCATATCATATGAACCTTCCTGAAGCTGGGATTGGAGCTGCTGGATAGAAGGGGGGTGAGTCAGAGAGACAAAGAGACTGAGGTGGGGGCCCTTTAACTCCACATTATTTGAACCTTCGAGAACCTGGGATTGGAGCTGTTGGATAGAAGGGGGGGTGAGTCAGAGAGACAAAGAGACTGAGGTGGGGGCCCTTAAACTCCATATCATTTGAACCTTCCTGAAGCTGGGATTGGAGCTTCTGGATAGAAGGGGGGTGAGTCAGAGAGACAAAGAGACTGAGGTGGGGGCCCTTTAACTCCATATCACTTGAACCTTCCTGAAGCTGGGATTGGAGCTGCTGGATAGAAGGGGTTGAGTCAGAGAGACAAAGAGACTGAGGTGTGGGCCCTTTAACTCCATATCATTTGAACCTTCCTGAAGCTGGGATTGGAGCTTCTGGATAGAAGGGGGGGGGGGAGTCAGAGAGACAAAGAGACTGAGGTGTGGGCCCTTTAACTCCATATCATTTGAACCTTCCTGAAGCTGGGATTGGAGCTGCTGGATAGAAGGGGGGTGAGTCAGAGAGACAAAGAGACTGAGGTGGGGGCCCTTTAAATCCATATCACTTGAACCTTCCTGAAGCTGGGACTGGAGCTGCTGGATAGAAGGGGGGTGAGTCAGAGAGACAAAGAGACTGAGGTGGGGGCCCTTAAACTCCATATCATTTGAACCTTCCTGAAGATGGGATTGGAGCTGCTGGATAGAAGGCGGGTGAGTCAGAGAGACAAAGAGACTGATGTGGGGGCCCTTTAACTCCATATCATTTGAACCTTCCTGAAGCTGGGATTGGAGCTGCTGGATAGAAGGGGGGTGACTCAGAGAGACAAAGAGACTGAGGTGGGGGCCCTTAAACTCCATATCATTTGAACCTTCCTGAAGCTGGGATTGGAGCTGCTGGATAGAAGGGGGTGAGGCACAGATACAAAGAGACTGAGGTGGGGGCCCTTAAACTACATATCATTTGAACCTTCCTGAAGCTGGGATTGGAGCTGCTGGATAGAAGGGGGGTGACTCAGAGAGACAAAGAGACTGAGGTGGGGGCCCTTAAACTCCATATCATTTGAACCTTCCTGAAGCTGGGATTGGAGCTGCTGGATAGAAGGGGGTGAGGCACAGATACAAAGAGACTGAGGTGCGGGCCCTTAAACTACATATCATTTGAACCTTCCTGAAGCTGGGTTTGGAGCTGCTGGATAGAAGGGGGGTGAGTCACAGAGACAAAGAGACTGAGGTGGGGGCCCTTAAACTCCATATCATTTGAACCATCCTGAAGCTGGGATTGGAGCTGCTGGATAGAAGGGGGGTGAGTCACAGAGACAAAGAGACTGAGGTGGGGCCCCTTAAACTCCATATCATTTGAACCTTCCTGAAGCTGGGATTTGAGCTGCTGAATAGAAGGGGGTGAGTCAGAGAGACAAAGAGTCTGAGGTGGGGGCCCTTAAACTCCATATCATTTGAACCTTCCTGAAGCTGGGATTTGAGCTGCTGAATAGAAGGGGGTGAGTCAGAGAGACAAAGAGTCTGAGGTGGGGCCCCTTCAACTCCATATCATTTGAACCTCCCTGAAGCTGGGATTGGAGCTGTTGAATAGAAGGGGGGTGAGTCAGAGAGACAAAGAGACTGAGGTGGGGGCCCTTAAACTCCATATCATTTGAACCTTCCTGAAGATGGGATTGGAGCTGCTGGATAGAAGGGGGGTGAGTCAGAGAGACAAAGAGACTGATGTGGGGGCCATTTAACTCCATATCATTTGAACCTTCCTGAAGCTGGGATTGGAGCTGCTGGATAGAAGGGGGGGCGTGAGTCAGAGAGACAAAGAGACTGATGTATGGGCCCTTAAACTCCATATCATTTGAACCTTCCTGAAGCTGGGATTGGAGCTGCTGGATAGAAGGGGTTGAGTCAGAGAGACAAAGAGACTGAGGTGGGGGCCTTTAAACTTCATATCATTTGAACCATCCTGAAGCTCGGATTGGAGCTGCTGGATAGAAGGGGGGTGAGTCACAGAAACAAAGAGACTGAGGTGGGGGCCCTTAAACTCCATATCATTTGAACCTTCCTGAAGCTGGGATTTAAGCTGCTGAATAGAAGGGCGTGAGTCAGAGAGACAAAGAGTCTGAGGTGGGGGCCCTTAAACTAGATATCATTTGAACTTTCCTGAAGCTGGGATTGGAGCTGTTGAATAGAAGGGGGGTGAGTCAGAGAGACAAAGAGACTGAGGTGGGGGCCCTTAAACTCCATATCATTTGAACCTTCCTGAAGCTGGGATTGGAGCTGCTGAATAGAAGGGGGGTGAGTCAGAGAGACAAAGAGACTGAGGTGGAGGCCCTTAAACTCCATGTCATTTGAACCTTCCTGAAGCTGGGATTGGAGCTGCTGGATAGAAGCGGGGTGAGTCACAGAGACAAAGAGACTGAGGTGGGGGCCCTTAAACTCCATATCATTTGAACCTTCCTGAAGCTGGAATTGGAGCTGCTGGATAGAAGGGGGTGTGTGAGTCAGAGAGACAAAGCGACTGAGGTGGGAGTCCTTTAACTCCATATCATTTGAACCTTCGAGAACGTGGGATTGGAGCTGTTGGATAGAAGGGGAGTGAGTCAGAGAGACAAAGAGACTGAGGTGGGGGCCCTTTAACTCAATATCACTTGAACCTTCCTGAAGCTGGGATTGGAGCTGCTGGATAGAAGGGGGGATGAGTCAGAGAGACAAAGAGAGTGAGGTGTGGGCCCTTTAACTCCACATCATTTGAACATTCGAGAACCTGGGATTGGAGCTGCTGGATAGAAGGGGGGGTGAGTCAGAGAGAAAGAGACTGAGGTGGGGGCCCTTAAACTCCAAATCATTTGAACCTTCCTGAAGTTGGGATTGGAGCTGCTGGATAGAAGGGGGGGCTTGAGTCAGAGAGACAAAGAGACTGAGGTGGAGGCCCTTAAACTCCATATCATTTGAACCTTGCTGAAGCTGGGATTGGAGCTGCTGAATAGAAGGGGGGGAAGTGAGTCAGAGAGACAAAGAGACTGAGGTGGGGGCCATTTAACTCCATATCATTCGAACCTTCCTGAAGCTGGGATTGGAGCTGCTGGATAGAAGGGGGGTGAGTCAGAGAGACAAAGAGACTGAGGTGGGGGCCCTTAAACTCCATATCATTTGAACCTTTTGAAGCTGGGATTGTAGCTGCTGGATAGAAGGGGGGTGAGTCAGAGAGAAAAAGAGAGTGAGGTGGGGGCCCTTTAACTCCATATCATGTGAACCTTCCTGAAGCTGGGATTGGAGCTGCTGGATAGAAGGGGTTGAGTCAGAGAGAGAAAGAGACTGATGTGGGGGCCCTTTAACTCCATATCGTCTGAACCTTTCTGAAGCTGGGATTGGAGCTGCTGGATAGAAGGGGGTGTGTGAGTCAGAGAGACAAAGAGACTGAGGTGGGAGTCCTTTAACTCCATATCATTTGAACCTTCGAGAACGTGGGATTGGAGCTGTTGGATAGAAGGGGGGTGAGTCAGAGAGACAAAGAGACTGAAGTGGGGGCCCTTAAACTCCATATCATTTGAACCTTCCTGAAGCTGGGATTGGAGCTGATGGAGAGAAGGGGGGTGAGTCAGAGAGAAAAAGAGAGTGAGGTGTGGGCCCTTTAACTCCATATCATTTGAACCTTCCTGAAGCTGGGATTGGAGCTGCTGGATAGAAGGGGGTGTGTGAGTCAGAGAGACAAAGAGACTGAGGTGGGAGTCCTTTAACTCCATATCATTTGAACCTTCGAGAACGTGGGATTGGAGCTGTTGGATAGAAGGGGGGTGAGTCAGAGAGACAAAGAGACTGAGGTGGGGGCCCTTAAACTCCATATCATTTGAACCTTCCTGAAGCTGGGATTGGAGCTGCTGGATAGAAGGAGGGGGAGTGAGTCAGAGAGACAAAGAGACTGAGGTGGGGGCCCTTTAACTCAATATCACTTGAACCTTCCTGAAGCTGGGATTGGAGCTGCTGGATAGAAGGGGGGATGAGTCAGAGAGACAAAGAGACTGAGGTGGGGGCCCTTTAACTCCACATCATTTGAACATTCGAGAACCTGGGATTGGAGCTGCTGGATAGAAGGGGGGGTGAGTCAGAGAGACAAAGAGAGTGAGGTGTGGGCCCTTTAACTCCACATCATTTGAACATTCGAGAACCTGGGATTGGAGCTGCTGGATAGAAGGGGGGGTGAGTCAGAGAGAAAGAGACTGAGGTGGGGGCCCTTAAACTCCATATCATTTGAACCTTCCTGAAGTTGGGATTGGAGCTGCTGGATAGAAGGGGGGGGCGTGAGTCAGAGAGACAAAGAGACTGAGGTGGAGGCCCTTAAACTCCATATCATTTGAACCTTGCTGAAGCTGGGATTGGAGCTGCTGAATAGAAGGGGGGGAAGTGAGTCAGAGAGACAAAGAGACTGAGGTGGGGGCCCTTTAACTCCATATCATTCGAACCTTCCTGAAGCTGGGATTGGAGCTGCTGGATAGAAGGGGGGTGAGTCAGAGAGACAAAGAGAGTGAGGTGGGGGCCCTTTAACTCCATATCATGTGAACCTTCCTGAAGCTGGGATTGGAGCTGCTGGATAGAAGGGGTTGAGTCAGAGAGACAAAGAGACTGATGTGGGGGCCCTTTAACTCCATATCGTCTGAACCTTTCTGAAGCTGGGATTGGAGCTGCTGGATAGAAGGGGGTGTGTGAGTCAGAGAGACAAAGAGACTGAGGTGGGAGTCCTTTAACTCCATATCATTTGAACCTTCGAGAACGTGGGATTGGAGCTGTTGGATAGAAGGGGGGGTGAGTCAGAGAGACAAAGAGACTGAGGTGGGGGCCCTTAAACTCCATATCATTTGAACCTTCCTGAAGCTGGGATTGGAGCTGATGGAGAGAAGAGGGGTGAGTCAGAGAGAAAAAGAGAGTGAGGTGTGGGCCCTTTAACTCCATATCATGTGAACCTTCCTGAAGCTGGGATTGGAGCTGCTGGATAGAAGGGGGGTGAGTCAGAGAGACAAAGAGACTGAGGTGGGGGCCCTTAAACTCCATATCATTTGAACCTTCCTGAAGCTGGGATTTGAGCTGCTGGATAGAAGGAGGGGGAGTGAGTCAGAGAGACAAAGAGACTGAGGTGGGGGCCCTTTAACTCAATATCACTTGAACCTTCCTGAAGCTGGGATTGGAGCTGCTGGATAGAAGGGGGGATGAGTCAGAGAGACAAAGAGAGTGAGGTGTGGGCCCTTTAACTCCACATCATTTGAACATTCGAGAACCTGGGATTGGAGCTGCTGGATAGAAGGGGGGGTGAGTCAGAGAGAAAGAGACTGAGGTGGGGGCCCTTAAACTCCATATCATTTGAACCTTCCTGAAGTTGGGATTGGAGCTGCTGGATAGAAGGGGGGGGCGTGAGTCAGAGAGACAAAGAGACTGAGGTGGAGGCCCTTAAACTCCATATCATTTGAACCTTGCTGAAGCTGGGATTGGAGCTGCTGAATAGAAGGGGGGGAAGTGAGTCAGAGAGACAAAGAGACTGAGGTGGGGGCCCTTTAACTCCATATCATTCGAACCTTCCTGAAGCTGGGATTGGAGCTGCTGGATAGAAGGGGGGTGAGTCAGAGAGACAAAGAGACTGAGGTGGGGGCCCTTAAACTCCATATCATTTGAACCTTTTGAAGCTGGGATTGTAGCTGCTGGATAGAAGGGGGGTGAGTCAGAGAGAAAAAGAGAGTGAGGTGGGGGCCCTTTAACTCCATATCATGTGAACCTTCCTGAAGCTGGGATTGGAGCTGCTGGATAGAAGGGGTTGAGTCAGAGAGACAAAGAGACTGATGTGGGGGCCCTTTAACTCCATATCGTCTGAACCTTTCTGAAGCTGGGATTGGAACTGCTGGATAGAAGGGGGTGTGTGAGTCAGAGAGACAAAGAGACTTAGGTGGGAGTCCTTTAACTCCATATCATTTGAACCTTCGAGAACGTGGGATTGGAGCTGTTGGATAGAAGGGGGGGTGAGTCAGAGAGACAAAGAGACTGAGGTGGGGGCCCTTAAACTCCATATCATTTGAACCTTCCTGAAGCTTGGATTGGAGCTGATGGAGAGAAGGGGGGTGAGTCAGAGAGAAAAAGAGAGTGAGGTGTGGGCCCTTTAACTCCATATCATGTGAACCTTCCTGAAGCTGGTATTGGAGCTGCTGGATATAAGGGGGGTGAGTCAGAGAGACAAAGAGACTGAGGTGGGGGCCCTTTAACTCCACATCATTTGAACCTTCGAGAACCTGGGATTGGAGCTGCTGGATAGAAGGGGGGTGAGTCAGAAAGACAAAGAGACTGAGGTGGGGGCCCTTAAACTCCATATCATTTGAACCTTCCTGAAGCTGGGATTGGAGCTGCTGGATAGAAGGGGGTGTGTGAGTCAGAGAGACAAAGAGACTGAGGTGGGAGTCCTTTAACTCCATATCATTTGAACCTTCGAGAACGTGGGATTGGAGCTGTTGGATAGAAGGGGAGTGAGTCAGAGAGACAAAGAGAGTGAGGTGTGGGCCCTTTAACTCCACATCATTTGAACATTCGAGAACCTGGGATTGGAGCTGCTGGATAGAAGGGGGGGTGAGTCAGAGAGAAAGAGACTGAGGTGGGGGCCCTTAAACTCCAAATCATTTGAACCTTCCTGAAGTTGGGATTGGAGCTGCTGGATAGAAGGGGGGGCATGAGTCAGAGAGACAAAGAGACTGAGGTGGAGGCCCTTAAACTCCATATCATTTGAACCTTGCTGAAGCTGGGATTGGAGCTGCTGAATAGAAGGGGGGGAAGTGAGTCAGAGAGACAAAGAGACTGAGGTGGGGGCCCTTTAACTCCATATCATTCGAACCTTCCTGAAGCTGGGATTGGAGCTGCTGGATAGAAGGGGGGTGAGTCAGAGAGACATAGAGACTGAGGTGGGGGCCCTTAAACTCCATATCATTTGAACCTTTTGAAGCTGGGATTGTAGCTGCTGGATAGAAGGGGGGTGAGTCAGAGAGAAAAAGAGAGTGAGGTGGGGGCCCTCTAACTCCATATCATGTGAACCTTCCTGAAGCTGGGATTGGAGCTGCTGGATAGAAGGGGTTGAGTCAGAGAGACAAAGAGACTGATGTGGGATCCCTTTAACTCCATATCGTCTGAACCTTTCTGAAGCTGGGATTGGAGCTGCTGGATAGAAGGGGGTGTGTGAGTCAGAGAGACAAAGAGACTGAGGTGGGAGTCCTTTAACTCCATATCATTTGAACCTTCGAGAACGTGGGATTGGAGCTGTTGGATAGAAGGGGGGTGAGTCAGAGAGACAAAGAGACTGAAGTGGGGGCCCTTAAACTCCATATCATTTGAACCTTCCTGAAGCTGGGATTGGAGCTGATGGAGAGAAGGGGGGTGAGTCAGAGAGAAAAAGAGAGTGAGGTGTGGGCCCTTTAACTCCATATCATTTGAACCTTCCTGAAGCTGGGATTGGAGCTGCTGGATAGAAGGGGGTGTGTGAGTCAGAGAGACAAAGAGACTGAGGTGGGAGTCCTTTAACTCCATATCATTTGAACCTTCGAGAACGTGGGATTGGAGCTGTTGGATAGAAGGGGGGTGAGTCAGAGAGACAAAGAGACTGAGGTGGGGGCCCTTAAACTCCATATCATTTGAACCTTCCTGAAGCTGGGATTGGAGCTGCTGGATAGAAGGAGGGGGAGTGAATCAGAGAGACAAAGAGACTGAGGTGGGGACCCTTTAACTCAATATCACTTGAACCTTCCTGAAGCTGGGATTGGAGCTGCTGGATAGAAGGGGGGATGAGTCAGAGAGACAAAGAGAGTGAGGTGTGGGCCCTTTAACTCCACATCATTTGAACATTCGAGAACCTGGGATTGGAGCTGCTGGATAGAAGGGGGGGTGAGTCAGAGAGAAAGAGACTGAGGTGGGGGCCCTTAAACTCCATATCATTTGAACCTTCCTGAAGTTGGGATTGGAGCTGCTGGATAGAAGGGGGGGGCGTGAGTCAGAGAGACAAAGAGACTGAGGTGGAGGCCCTTCAACTCCATATCATTTGAACCTTGCTGAAGCTGGGATTGGAGCTGCTGAATAGAAGGGGGGGAAGTGAGTCAGAGAGACAAAGAGACTGAGGTGGGGGCCTTTTAACTCCATATCATTCAAACCTTCCTGAAGCTGGGATTGGAGCTGCTGGATAGAAGGGGGGTGAGTCAGAGAGACAAAGAGACTGAGGTGGGGGCCCTTAAACTCCATATCATTTGAACCTTTTGAAGCTGGGATTGTAGCTGCTGGATAGAAGGGGGGTGAGTCAGAGAGAAAAAGAGAGTGAGGTGGGGGCCCTTTAACTCCATATCATGTGAACCTTCCTGAAGCTGGGATTGGAGCTGCTGGATAGAAGGGGGTGTGTGAGTCAGAGAGACAAAGAGACTGAGGTGGGAGTCCTTTAACTCCATATCATTTGAACCTTCGAGAACGTGGGATTGGAGCTGTTGGATAGAAGGGGGGTGAGTCAGAGAGACAAAGAGACTGAGGTTGGGGCCCTTAAACTCCATATCATTTGAACCTTCCTGAAGCTGGGATTGGAGCTGATGGAGAGAAGGGGGGTGAGTCAGAGAGAAAAAGAGAGTGAGGTGTGGGCCCTTTAACTCCATATCATGTGAACCTTCCTGAAGCTGGGATTGGAGCTGCTGGATAGAAGGGGGGGTGAGTCAGAGAGACAAAGAGACTGAGGTGGGGGCCCTTAAACTCCATATCATTTGAACCTTCCTGAAGCTGGGATTGGAGCTGCTGGATAGAAGGGGGTGTGTGAGTCAGAGAGACAAAGAGACTGAGGTGGGAGTCCTTTAACTCCATATCATTTGAACCTTCGAGAACGTGGGATTGGAGCTGTTGGATAGAAGGGGGGTGAGTCAGAGAGACAAAGAGACTGAGGTGGGGGCCCTTAAACTCCATATCATTTGAACCTTCCTGAAGCTGGGATTGGAGCTGCTGGATAGAAGGAGGGGGAGTGAGTCAGAGAGACAAAGAGACTGAGGTGGGGGCCCTTTAACTCAATATCACTTGAACCTTCCTGAAGCTGGGATTGGAGCTGCTGGATAGAAGGGGGGATGAGTCAGAGAGACAAAGAGACTGAGGTGGGGGCCCTTTAACTCCATATCATTTGAACCTTCGAGAACGTGGGATTGGAGCTGTTGGATAGAAGGGGGGTGAGTCAGAGAGACAAAGAGACTGAGGTGGGGGCCCTTAAACTCCATATCATTTGAACCTTCCTGAAGCTGGGATTGGAGCTGCTGGATAGAAGGAGGGGGAGTGAGTCAGAGAGACAAAGAGACTGAGGTGGGGGCCCTTTAACTCAATATCACTTGAACCCTCCTGAAGCTGGGATTGGAGCTGCTGGATAGAAGGGGGGATGAGTCAGAGAGACAAAGAGAGTGAGGTGTGGGCCCTTTAACTCCACATCATTTGAACATTCGAGAACCTGGGATTGGAGCTGCTGGATAGAAGGGGGGGTGAGTCAGAGAGAAAGAGACTGAGGTGGGGGCCCTTAAACTCCATATCATTTGAACCTTCCTGAAGTTGGGATTGGAGCTGCTGGATAGAAGGGGGGGGCGTGAGTCAGAGAGACAAAGAGACTGAGGTGGAGGCCCTTCAACTCCATATCATTTGAACCTTGCTGAAGCTGGGATTGGAGCTGCTGAATAGAAGGGGGGGAAGTGAGTCAGAGAGAAAGAGACTGAGGTGGGGGCCCTTTAACTCCATATCATTCGAACCTTCCTGAAGCTGGGATTGGAGCTGCTGGATAGAAGGGGGGTGAGTCAGAGAGACAAAGAGAGTGAGGTGGGGGCCCTTTAACTCCATATCATGTGAACCTTCCTGAAGCTGGGATTGGAGCTGCTGGATAGAAGGGGTTGAGTCAGAGAGACAAAGAGACTGATGTGGGGGCCCTTTAACTCCATATCGTCTGAACCTTTCTGAAGCTGGGATTGGAGCTGCTGGATAGAAGGGGGTGTGTGAGTCAGAGAGACAAAGAGACTGAGGTGGGAGTCCTTTAACTCCATATCATTTGAACCTTCGAGAACGTGGGATTGGAGCTGTTGGATAGAAGGGGGGGTGAGTCAGAGAGACAAAGAGACTGAGGTGGGGGCCCTTAAACTCCATATCATTTGAACCTTCCTGAAGCTGGGATTGGAGCTGATGGAGAGAAGGGGGGTGAGTCAGAGAGAAAAAGAGAGTGAGGTGTGGGCCCTTTAACTCCATATCATGTGAACCTTCCTGAAGCTGGGATTGGAGCTGCTGGATAGAAGGGGGGTGAGTCAGAGAGACAAAGAGACTGAGGTGGGGGCCCTTAAACTCCATATCATTTGAACCTTCCTGAAGCTGGGATTGGAGCTGCTGGATAGAAGGAGGGGGAGTGAGTCAGAGAGACAAAGAGACTGAGGTGGGGGCCCTTTAACTCAATATCACTTGAACCTTCCTGAAGCTGGGATTGGAGCTGCTGGATAGAAGGGGGGATGAGTCAGAGAGACAAAGAGAGTGAGGTGTGGGCCCTTTAACTCCACATTATTTGAACATTCGAGAACCTGGGATTGGAGCTGCTGGATAGAAGGGGGGGTGAGTCAGAGAGAAAGAGACTGAGGTGGGGGCCCTTAAACTCCATATCATTTGAACCTTCCTGAAGCTGGGATTGGAGCTGCTGGATAGAAGGGGGGGCGTGAGTCAGAGAGACAAAGAGACTGAGGTGGAGGCCCTTAAACTCCATATCATTTGAACCTTGCTGAAGCTGGGATTGGAGCTGCTGAATAGAAGGGGGGGAAGTGAGTCAGAGAGACAAAGAGACTGAGGTGGGGGCCCTTTAACTCCATATCATTCGAACCTTCCTGAAGCTGGGATTGGAGCTGCTGGATAGAAGGGGGGTGAGTCAGAGAGACAAAGAGACTGAGGTGGGGGCCCTTAAACTCCATATCATTTGAACCTTTTGAAGCTGGGATTGTAGCTGCTGGATAGAAGGGGGGTGAGTCAGAGAGAAAAAGAGAGTGAGGTGGGGGCCCTTTAACTCCATATCATGTGAACCTTCCTGAAGCTGGGATTGGAGCTGCTGGATAGAAGGGGTTGAGTCAGAGAGACAAAGAGACTGATGTGGGGGCCCTTTAACTCCATATCGTCTGAACCTTTCTGAAGCTGGGATTGGAGCTGCTGGATAGAAGGGGGTGTGTGAGTCAGAGAGACAAAGAGACTGAGGTGGGAGTCCTTTAACTCCATATCATTTGAACCTTCGAGAACGTGGGATTGGAGCTGTTGGATAGAAGGGGGGGTGAGTCAGAGAGACAAAGAGACTGAGGTGGGGGCCCTTAAACTCCATATGATTTGAAACTTCCTGAAGATGGGATTGGAGCTGCTGGATAGAAGGGGGGTGAGTCAGAGAGAAAAAGAGAGTGAGGTGTGGGCCCTTTAACTCCATATCAATTGAACCTTCCTGAAGCTGGGATTGGAGCTGCTGGATAGAAGGGGGAGGGGTGTGAGTCAGAGAGACAAAGAGACTGAGGTGGGGCCAATTTAACTCCATATCATTTGAACCTTCCTGAAGCTGGGATTGGAGCTGCTGGATAGAAGGGGGTTGAGTCAGAGAGAAAAAGAGAGTGAGGTGTGGGCCCTTTAACTCCATATCATATGAACCTTCCTGAAGCTGGGATTGGAGCTGCTGGATAGAAGGGGGGTGAGTCAGAGAGACAAAGAGACTGAGGTGGGGGCCCTTTAACTCCACATTATTTGAACCTTCGAGAACCTGGGATTGGAGCTGTTGGATAGAAGGGGGGGGTGAGTCAGAGAGACAAAGAGACTGAGGTGGGGGCCCTTAAACTCCATATCATTTGAACCTTCCTGAAGCTGGGATTGGAGCTTCTGGATAGAAGGGGGGTGAGTCAGAGAGACAAAGAGACTGAGGTGGGGGCCCTTTAACTCCATATCACTTGAACCTTCCTGAAGCTGGGATTGGAGCTGCTGGATAGAAGGGGTTGAGTCAGAGAGACAAAGAGACTGAGGTGTGGGCCCTTTAACTCCATATCATTTGAACCTTCCTGAAGCTGGGATTGGAGCTTCTGGATAGAAGGGGGGGGGGGAGTCAGAGAGACAAAGAGACTGAGGTGTGGGCCCTTTAACTCCATATCATTTGAACCTTCCTGAAGCTGGGATTGGAGCTGCTGGATAGAAGGGGGGTGAGTCAGAGAGACAAAGAGACTGAGGTGGGGGCCCTTTAAATCCATATCACTTGAACCTTCCTGAAGCTGGGACTGGAGCTGCTGGATAGAAGGGGGGTGAGTCAGAGAGACAAAGAGACTGAGGTGGGGGCCCTTAAACTCCATATCATTTGAACCTTCCTGAAGATGGGATTGGAGCTGCTGGATAGAAGGCGGGTGAGTCAGAGAGACAAAGAGACTGATGTGGGGGCCCTTTAACTCCATATCATTTGAACCTTCCTGAAGCTGGGATTGGAGCTGCTGGATAGAAGGGGGGTGACTGAGAGAGACAAAGAGACTGAGGTGGGGGCCCTTAAACTCCATATCATTTGAACCTTCCTGAAGCTGGGATTGGAGCTGCTGGATAGAAGGGGGTGAGGCACAGATACAAAGAGACTGAGGTGGGGGCCCTTAAACTACATATCATTTGAACCTTCCTGAAGCTGGGATTGGAGCTGCTGGATAGAAGGGGGGTGACTCAGAGAGACAAAGAGACTGAGGTGGGGGCCCTTAAACTCCATATCATTTGAACCTTCCTGAAGCTGGGATTGGAGCTGCTGGATAGAAGGGGGTGAGGCACAGATACAAAGAGACTGAGGTGCGGGCCCTTAAACTACATATCATTTGAACCTTCCTGAAGCTGGGTTTGGAGCTGCTGGATAGAAGGGGGGTGAGTCACAGAGACAAAGAGACTGAGGTGTGGCCCCTTAAACTCCATATCATTTGAACCATCCTGAAGCTGGGATTGGAGCTGCTGCATAGAAGGGGGGTGAGTCACAGAGACAAAGAGACTGAGGTGGGGGCCCTTAAACTCCATATCATTTGAACCTTCCTGAAGCTGGGATTTGAGCTGCTGAATAGAAGGGGGTGAGTCAGAGAGACAAAGAGTCTGAGGTGGGGGCCCTTAAACTCCATATCATTTGAACCTTCCTGAAGCTGGGATTTGAGCTGCTGAATAGAAGGGGGTGAGTCAGAGAGACAAAGAGTCTGAGGTGGGGCCCCTTCAACTCCATATCATTTGAACCTCCCTGAAGCTGGGATTGGAGCTGTTGAATAGAAGGGGGGTGAGTCAGAGAGACAAAGAGACTGAGGTGGGGGCCCTTAAACTCCATATCATTTGAACCTTCCTGAAGATGGGATTGGAGCTGCTGGATAGAAGGGGGGTGAGTCAGAGAGACAAAGAGACTGATGTGGGGGCCATTTAACTCCATATCATTTGAACCTTCCTGAAGCTGGGATTGGAGCTGCTGGATAGAAGGGGGGGCGTGAGTCAGAGAGACAAAGAGACTGATGTATGGGCCCTTAAACTCCATATCATTTGAACCTTCCTGAAGCTGGGATTGGAGCTGCTGGATAGAAGGGGTTGAGTCAGAGAGACAAAGAGACTGAGGTGGGGGCCATTTAACTCCATATCATTTGAACCTTCCTGAAGCTGGGATTGGAGCTGCTGGATAGAAGGGGGGGCGTGAGTCAGAGAGACAAAGAGACTGATGTATGGGCCCTTAAACTCCATATCATTTGAACCTTCCTGAAGCTGGGATTGGAGCTGCTGGATAGAAGGGGTTGAGTCAGAGAGACAAAGAGACTGAGGTGGGGGCCATTTAACTCCATATCATGTGAACCTTCCTGAAGCTGGGATTGGAGCTGCTGGATAGAAGGGGGGTGAGTCAGAGAGACAAAGAGACTGAGGTGGGGGCCCTTTAACTCAATATCATTTGAACCTTCCTGAAGCTGGGATTGGAGCTGCTGGATAGAAGGGGGGATGAGTCAGAGAGACAAAGAGAGTGAGGTGTGGGCCCTTTAACTCCACATTATTTGAACATTCGAGAACCTGGGATTGGAGCTGCTGGATAGAAGGGGGGGTGAGTCAGAGAGAAAGAGACTGAGGTGGGGGCCCTTAAACTCCATATCATTCGAACCTTCCTGAAGCTGGGATTGGAGCTGCTGGATAGAAGGGGGGTGAGTCAGAGAGACAAAGAGAGTGAGGTGGGGGCCCTTTAACTCCATATCATGTGAACCTTCCTGAAGCTGGGATTGGAGCTGCTGGATAGAAGGGGTTGAGTCAGAGAGACAAAGAGACTGATGTGGGGGCCCTTTAACTCCATATCGTCTGAACCTTTCTGAAGCTGGGATTGGAGCTGCTGGATAGAAGGGGGTGTGTGAGTCAGAGAGACAAAGAGACTGAGGTGGGAGTCCTTTAACTCCATATCATTTGAACCTTCGAGAACGTGGGATTGGAGCTGTTGGATAGAAGGGGGGGTGAGTCAGAGAGACAAAGAGACTGAGGTGGGGGCCCTTAAACTCCATATCATTTGAACCTTCCTGAAGCTGGGATTGGAGCTGATGGAGAGAAGGGGGGTGAGTCAGAGAGAAAAAGAGAGTGAGGTGTGGGCCCTTTAACTCCATATCATGTGAACCTTCCTGAAGCTGGGATTGGAGCTGCTGGATAGAAGGGGGGTGAGTCAGAGAGACAAAGAGACTGAGGTGGGGGCCCTTAAACTCCATATCATTTGAACCTTCCTGAAGCTGGGATTGGAGCTGCTGGATAGAAGGAGGGGGAGTGAGTCAGAGAGACAAAGAGACTGAGGTGGGGGCCCTTTAACTCAATATCACTTGAACCTTCCTGAAGCTGGGATTGGAGCTGCTGGATAGAAGGGGGGATGAGTCAGAGAGACAAAGAGAGTGAGGTGTGGGCCCTTTAACTCCACATTATTTGAACATTCGAGAACCTGGGATTGGAGCTGCTGGATAGAAGGGGGGGTGAGTCAGAGAGAAAGAGACTGAGGTGGGGGCCCTTAAACTCCATATCATTTGAACCTTCCTGAAGCTGGGATTGGAGCTGCTGGATAGAAGGGGGGGCGTGAGTCAGAGAGACAAAGAGACTGAGGTGGAGGCCCTTAAACTCCATATCATTTGAACCTTGCTGAAGCTGGGATTGGAGCTGCTGAATAGAAGGGGGGGAAGTGAGTCAGAGAGACAAAGAGACTGAGGTGGGGGCCCTTTAACTCCATATCATTCGAACCTTCCTGAAGCTGGGATTGGAGCTGCTGGATAGAAGGGGGGTGAGTCAGAGAGACAAAGAGACTGAGGTGGGGGCCCTTAAACTCCATATCATTTGAACCTTTTGAAGCTGGGATTGTAGCTGCTGGATAGAAGGGGGGTGAGTCAGAGAGAAAAAGAGAGTGAGGTGGGGGCCCTTTAACTCCATATCATGTGAACCTTCCTGAAGCTGGGATTGGAGCTGCTGGATAGAAGGGGTTGAGTCAGAGAGACAAAGAGACTGATGTGGGGGCCCTTTAACTCCATATCGTCTGAACCTTTCTGAAGCTGGGATTGGAGCTGCTGGATAGAAGGGGGTGTGTGAGTCAGAGAGACAAAGAGACTGAGGTGGGAGTCCTTTAACTCCATATCATTTGAACCTTCGAGAACGTGGGATTGGAGCTGTTGGATAGAAGGGGGGGTGAGTCAGAGAGACAAAGAGACTGAGGTGGGGGCCCTTAAACTCCATATGATTTGAAACTTCCTGAAGATGGGATTGGAGCTGCTGGATAGAAGGGGGGTGAGTCAGAGAGAAAAAGAGAGTGAGGTGTGGGCCCTTTAACTCCATATCAATTGAACCTTCCTGAAGCTGGGATTGGAGCTGCTGGATAGAAGGGGGAGGGGTGTGAGTCAGAGAGACAAAGAGACTGAGGTGGGGCCAATTTAACTCCATATCATTTGAACCTTCCTGAAGCTGGGATTGGAGCTGCTGGATAGAAGGGGGTTGAGTCAGAGAGAAAAAGAGAGTGAGGTGTGGGCCCTTTAACTCCATATCATATGAACCTTCCTGAAGCTGGGATTGGAGCTGCTGGATAGAAGGGGGGTGAGTCAGAGAGACAAAGAGACTGAGGTGGGGGCCCTTTAACTCCACATTATTTGAACCTTCGAGAACCTGGGATTGGAGCTGTTGGATAGAAGGGGGGGGTGAGTCAGAGAGACAAAGAGACTGAGGTGGGGGCCCTTAAACTCCATATCATTTGAACCTTCCTGAAGCTGGGATTGGAGCTTCTGGATAGAAGGGGGGTGAGTCAGAGAGACAAAGAGACTGAGGTGGGGGCCCTTTAACTCCATATCACTTGAACCTTCCTGAAGCTGGGATTGGAGCTGCTGGATAGAAGGGGTTGAGTCAGAGAGACAAAGAGACTGAGGTGTGGGCCCTTTAACTCCATATCATTTGAACCTTCCTGAAGCTGGGATTGGAGCTTCTGGATAGAAGGGGGGGGGGGAGTCAGAGAGACAAAGAGACTGAGGTGTGGGCCCTTTAACTCCATATCATTTGAACCTTCCTGAAGCTGGGATTGGAGCTGCTGGATAGAAGGGGGGTGAGTCAGAGAGACAAAGAGACTGAGGTGGGGGCCCTTTAAATCCATATCACTTGAACCTTCCTGAAGCTGGGACTGGAGCTGCTGGATAGAAGGGGGGTGAGTCAGAGAGACAAAGAGACTGAGGTGGGGGCCCTTAAACTCCATATCATTTGAACCTTCCTGAAGATGGGATTGGAGCTGCTGGATAGAAGGCGGGTGAGTCAGAGAGACAAAGAGACTGATGTGGGGGCCCTTTAACTCCATATCATTTGAACCTTCCTGAAGCTGGGATTGGAGCTGCTGGATAGAAGGGGGGTGACTGAGAGAGACAAAGAGACTGAGGTGGGGGCCCTTAAACTCCATATCATTTGAACCTTCCTGAAGCTGGGATTGGAGCTGCTGGATAGAAGGGGGTGAGGCACAGATACAAAGAGACTGAGGTGGGGGCCCTTAAACTACATATCATTTGAACCTTCCTGAAGCTGGGATTGGAGCTGCTGGATAGAAGGGGGGTGACTCAGAGAGACAAAGAGACTGAGGTGGGGGCCCTTAAACTCCATATCATTTGAACCTTCCTGAAGCTGGGATTGGAGCTGCTGGATAGAAGGGGGTGAGGCACAGATACAAAGAGACTGAGGTGCGGGCCCTTAAACTACATATCATTTGAACCTTCCTGAAGCTGGGTTTGGAGCTGCTGGATAGAAGGGGGGTGAGTCACAGAGACAAAGAGACTGAGGTGTGGCCCCTTAAACTCCATATCATTTGAACCATCCTGAAGCTGGGATTGGAGCTGCTGCATAGAAGGGGGGTGAGTCACAGAGACAAAGAGACTGAGGTGGGGGCCCTTAAACTCCATATCATTTGAACCTTCCTGAAGCTGGGATTTGAGCTGCTGAATAGAAGGGGGTGAGTCAGAGAGACAAAGAGTCTGAGGTGGGGGCCCTTAAACTCCATATCATTTGAACCTTCCTGAAGCTGGGATTTGAGCTGCTGAATAGAAGGGGGTGAGTCAGAGAGACAAAGAGTCTGAGGTGGGGCCCCTTCAACTCCATATCATTTGAACCTCCCTGAAGCTGGGATTGGAGCTGTTGAATAGAAGGGGGGTGAGTCAGAGAGACAAAGAGACTGAGGTGGGGGCCCTTAAACTCCATATCATTTGAACCTTCCTGAAGATGGGATTGGAGCTGCTGGATAGAAGGGGGGTGAGTCAGAGAGACAAAGAGACTGATGTGGGGGCCATTTAACTCCATATCATTTGAACCTTCCTGAAGCTGGGATTGGAGCTGCTGGATAGAAGGGGGGGCGTGAGTCAGAGAGACAAAGAGACTGATGTATGGGCCCTTAAACTCCATATCATTTGAACCTTCCTGAAGCTGGGATTGGAGCTGCTGGATAGAAGGGGTTGAGTCAGAGAGACAAAGAGACTGAGGTGGGGGCCATTTAACTCCATATCATTTGAACCTTCCTGAAGCTGGGATTGGAGCTGCTGGATAGAAGGGGGGGCGTGAGTCAGAGAGACAAAGAGACTGATGTATGGGCCCTTAAACTCCATATCATTTGAACCTTCCTGAAGCTGGGATTGGAGCTGCTGGATAGAAGGGGTTGAGTCAGAGAGACAAAGAGACTGAGGTGGGGGCCATTTAACTCCATATCATGTGAACCTTCCTGAAGCTGGGATTGGAGCTGCTGGATAGAAGGGGGGTGAGTCAGAGAGACAAAGAGACTGAGGTGGGGGCCCTTTAACTCAATATCATTTGAACCTTCCTGAAGCTGGGATTGGAGCTGCTGGATAGAAGGGGGGATGAGTCAGAGAGACAAAGAGAGTGAGGTGTGGGCCCTTTAACTCCACATTATTTGAACATTCGAGAACCTGGGATTGGAGCTGCTGGATAGAAGGGGGGGTGAGTCAGAGAGAAAGAGACTGAGGTGGGGGCCCTTAAACTCCATATCATTTGAACCTTCCTGAAGCTGGGATTGGAGCTGCTGGATAGAAGGGGGGGGCGTGAGTCAGAGAGACAAAGAGACTGAGGTGGAGGCCCTTAAACTCCATATCATTTGAACCTTGCTGAAGCTGGGATTGGAGCTGCTGAATAGAAGGGGGGGAAGTGAGTCAGAGAGACAAAGAGACTGAGGTGGGGGCCCTTTAACTCCATATCATTCGAACCTTCCTGAAGCTGGGATTGGAGCTGCTGGATAGAAGGGGGGTGAGTCAGAGAGACAAAGAGACTGAGGTGGGGGCCCTTAAACTCCATATCATTTGAACCTTTTGAAGCTGGGATTGTAGCTGCTGGATAGAAGGGGGGTGAGTCAGAGAGAAAAAGAGAGTGAGGTGGGGGCCCTTTAACTCCATATCATGTGAACCTTCCTGAAGCTGGGATTGGAGCTGCTGGATAGAAGGGGTTGAGTCAGAGAGACAAAGAGACTGATGTGGGGGCCCTTTAACTCCATATCGTCTGAACCTTTCTGAAGCTGGGATTGGAGCTGCTGGATAGAAGGGGGTGTGTGAGTCAGAGAGACAAAGAGACTGAGGTGGGAGTCCTTTAACTCCATATCATTTGAACCTTCGAGAACGTGGGATTGGAGCTGTTGGATAGAAGGGGGGGTGAGTCAGAGAGACAAAGAGACTGAGGTGGGGGCCCTTAAACTCCATATGATTTGAAACTTCCTGAAGATGGGATTGGAGCTGCTGGATAGAAGGGGGGTGAGTCAGAGAGAAAAAGAGAGTGAGGTGTGGGCCCTTTAACTCCATATCAATTGAACCTTCCTGAAGCTGGGATTGGAGCTGCTGGATAGAAGGGGGAGGGGTGTGAGTCAGAGAGACAAAGAGACTGAGGTGGGGCCAATTTAACTCCATATCATTTGAACCTTCCTGAAGCTGGGATTGGAGCTGCTGGATAGAAGGGGGTTGAGTCAGAGAGAAAAAGAGAGTGAGGTGTGGGCCCTTTAACTCCATATCATATGAACCTTCCTGAAGCTGGGATTGGAGCTGCTGGATAGAAGGGGGGTGAGTCAGAGAGACAAAGAGACTGAGGTGGGGGCCCTTTAACTCCACATTATTTGAACCTTCGAGAACCTGGGATTGGAGCTGTTGGATAGAAGGGGGGGGTGAGTCAGAGAGACAAAGAGACTGAGGTGGGGGCCCTTAAACTCCATATCATTTGAACCTTCCTGAAGCTGGGATTGGAGCTGCTGGATAGAAGGGGTTGAGTCAGAGAGACAAAGAGACTGATGTGGGGGCCCTTTAACTCCATATCGTCTGAACCTTTCTGAAGCTGGGATTGGAGCTGCTGGATAGAAGGGGGTGTGTGAGTCAGAGAGACAAAGAGACTGAGGTGGGAGTCCTTTAACTCCATATCATTTGAACCTTCGAGAACGTGGGATTGGAGCTGTTGGATAGAAGGGGGGGTGAGTCAGAGAGACAAAGAGACTGAGGTGGGGGCCCTTAAACTCCATATGATTTGAAACTTCCTGAAGATGGGATTGGAGCTGCTGGATAGAAGGGGGGTGAGTCAGAGAGAAAAAGAGAGTGAGGTGTGGGCCCTTTAACTCCATATCAATTGAACCTTCCTGAAGCTGGGATTGGAGCTGCTGGATAGAAGGGGGAGGGGTGTGAGTCAGAGAGACAAAGAGACTGAGGTGGGGCCAATTTAACTCCATATCATTTGAACCTTCCTGAAGCTGGGATTGGAGCTGCTGGATAGAAGGGGGTTGAGTCAGAGAGAAAAAGAGAGTGAGGTGTGGGCCCTTTAACTCCATATCATATGAACCTTCCTGAAGCTGGGATTGGAGCTGCTGGATAGAAGGGGGGTGAGTCAGAGAGACAAAGAGACTGAGGTGGGGGCCCTTTAACTCCACATTATTTGAACCTTCGAGAACCTGGGATTGGAGCTGTTGGATAGAAGGGGGGGGGTGAGTCAGAGAGACAAAGAGACTGAGGTGGGGGCCCTTAAACTCCATATCATTTGAACCTTCCTGAAGGTGGGATTGGAGCTTCTGGATAGAAGGGGGGTGAGTCAGAGAGACAAAGAGACTGAGGTGGGGGCCCTTTAACTCCATATCACTTGAACCTTCCTGAAGCTGGGATTGGAGCTGCTGGATAGAAGGGGTTGAGTCAGAGAGACAAAGAGACTGAGGTGTGGGCCCTTTAACTCCATATCATTTGAACCTTCCTGAAGCTGGGATTGGAGCTTCTGGATAGAAGGGGGGGGGGGAGTCAGAGAGACAAAGAGACTGAGGTGTGGGCCCTTTAACTCCATATCATTTGAACCTTCCTGAAGCTGGGATTGGAGCTGCTGGATAGAAGGGGGGTGAGTCAGAGAGACAAAGAGACTGAGGTGGGGGCCCTTTAAATCCATATCACTTGAACCTTCCTGAAGCTGGGACTGGAGCTGCTGGATAGAAGGGGGGTGAGTCAGAGAGACAAAGAGACTGAGGTGGGGGCCCTTAAACTCCATATCATTTGAACCTTCCTGAAGATGGGATTGGAGCTGCTGGATAGAAGGCGGGTGAGTCAGAGAGACAAAGAGACTGATGTGGGGGCCCTTTAACTCCATATCATTTGAACCTTCCTGAAGCTGGGATTGGAGCTGCTGGATAGAAGGGGGGTGACTGAGAGAGACAAAGAGACTGAGGTGGGGGCCCTTAAACTCCATATCATTTGAACCTTCCTGAAGCTGGGATTGGAGCTGCTGGATAGAAGGGGGTGAGGCACAGATACAAAGAGACTGAGGTGGGGGCCCTTAAACTACATATCATTTGAACCTTCCTGAAGCTGGGATTGGAGCTGCTGGATAGAAGGGGGGTGACTCAGAGAGACAAAGAGACTGAGGTGGGGGCCCTTAAACTCCATATCATTTGAACCTTCCTGAAGCTGGGATTGGAGCTGCTGGATAGAAGGGGGTGAGGGACAGATACAAAGAGACTGAGGTGCGGGCCCTTAAACTACATATCATTTGAACCTTCCTGAAGCTGGGATTGGAGCTGCTGCATAGAAGGGGGGTGAGTCACAGAGACAAAGAGACTGAGGTGGGGGCCCTTAAACTCCATATCATTTGAACCTTCCTGAAGCTGGGATTTGAGCTGCTGAATAGAAGGGGGTGAGTCAGAGAGACAAAGAGTCTGAGGTGGGGGCCCTTAAACTCCATATCATTTGAACCTTCCTGAAGCTGGGATTTGAGCTGCTGAATAGAAGGGGGTGAGTCAGAGAGACAAAGAGTCTGAGGTGGGGCCCCTTCAACTCCATATCATTTGAACCTCCCTGAAGCTGGGATTGGAGCTGTTGAATAGAAGGGGGGTGAGTCAGAGAGACAAAGAGACTGAGGTGGGGGCCCTTAAACTCCATATCATTTGAACCTTCCTGAAGATGGGATTGGAGCTGCTGGATAGAAGGGGGGTGAGTCAGAGAGACAAAGAGACTGATGTGGGGGCCATTTAACTCCATATCATTTGAACCTTCCTGAAGCTGGGATTGGAGCTGCTGGATAGAAGGGGGGGCGTGAGTCAGAGAGACAAAGAGACTGATGTATGGGCCCTTAAACTCCATATCATTTGAACCTTCCTGAAGCTGGGATTGGAGCTGCTGGATAGAAGGGGTTGAGTCAGAGAGACAAAGAGACTGAGGTGGGGGCCCTTAAACTCCATATCATTTGAACCTTCCTGAAGCTGGGATTTAAGCTGCTGAATAGAAGGGGGGTGAGTCAGAGAGACAAAGAGTCTGAGGTGGGGGCCCTTAAACTCCATATCATTTGAACTTTCCTGAAGCTGGGATTGGAGCTGTTGAATAGAAGGGGGGTGAGTCAGAGAGACAAAGAGACTGAGGTGGGGGCCCTTAAACTCCATATCATTTGAACCTTCCTGAAGCTGGGATTGGAGCTGCTGAATAGAAGGGGGGTGAGTCAGAGAGACAAAGAGACTGAGGTGGAGGCCCTTAAACTCCATATCATTTGAACCTTCCTGAAGCTGGGATTGGAGCTGCTGGATAGAAGCGGGGTGAGTCACAGAGACAAAGAGACTGAGGTGGGGGCCCTTAAACTCCATATCATTTGAACCTTCCTGAAGCTGGAATTGGAGCTGCTGCATAGAAGGGGGGTGAGTCACAGAGACAAAGAGACTGAGGTGGGGGCCCTTAAACTCCATATCATTTGACCCTTCCTGAAGCTGGGATTGGAGCTGCTGGATAGAAGGGGGTGAGTCACAGAGACAAAGACACTGAGGTGGGTGCCCGCGCGCCTAATGGCGTGCGAATCATATATCTATAAACCAAAATAGCAATAATATATTCTGGATTAGTGTGTTTGAGATTGTGATTTTATTTATTTCAAAATGACTGGCTTAGTTCAATGTAATAGCTGTTTTGCACCTGTCTTTCACAGTACTCTTCAAATTTGGATACTGTCCCCTTTGTAAACAAATTACTAGTCTACATAGACAGATTACCTATCTAGAATCTGTAATCTGTGCTCTCCAAGCAGAAACTAGGTGTCTACTTCAGCCATTCCACTCTATGGAGATGCCATGCTATCAGCCGCCTCTGCCACAAAGATCTTGCAGGATAAGAGCAGTCTGGACAACTGTGGGATCTGGCAGGTTGAGAGCTATGAACCATAAGCACAAAGCTTTTGCTGTGACCCAGCAAAACAGATATAGTGCCCTTGCTGACCTTAATGGGGACACTAAAGAGATAGGTCAAGGTAGTTGTGATAATGATGACTCAAATAAACAGGGGATCATGGTCCAAAATGAAGTACCTTCTTCGGAAATGCGAAATGGGGAACGAGGTATCACACATCAGTCACAGAAGAAGAGCAAGGTAAGCAAAAAGAGAAGCCACCTTCTGGTTGGTGATTCAATCGTAAGGGATGTAAATTTAGGAGAGGATATGGAGGTTTTAAAAGAGGTCAGGTGTCTGCCAGGTGCTACTGCCAGCAGAGAGAAGAGGCGTATTCTTAAAATAGTGAAGAATGCAAGTAAGGACTGTGGCTTTGATGCTATTATACATCTTGGCACAAATGATCTGTCCCAAAAAGATGTACTTTCTGTGCAGAATGATTTCCAGAACTTGGGGTATGAACTTAATAGTATAGGTTGTAGGCTTATCTTTTCAGAGGTTTTACCTGTATATAAGGAACAAAAAGGGAAGGGCCAGCGTGTAGCAGAGTTTAATGTTCGGCTAAAGGAGTGGTGTAAAAGGGAAGGCTTTGGTTTTATTAGTCTTGATGCCTGCAGCTAGTCCAATGAAAAACTGTACAAAAGAGATGGGTTGCACCCATCCAAGAAAGGGACTGAGTTACTTGGCATTAAATTCACAGATTTTCTTGATAAACATTTAAACTGAAGAGCGGGGACAGAGAATTAATAGATACAGAACCTTTCTGTCCCCAGCAAACTAAAATTCATAGGGTTATAAGTGCATGTAACATAAATGTGTGTGTGGGTAAGGTTATCACTCCTGCTGTCAAGCAAAACCAAGCATTTAATAGTGATTGCCATACCATGTGCATGAATCACACAAGTGGCAAGAAAATAGGGGCAGTCAGGCATAACACAGGTTATGTAGACAGTAAACACAAGGTCAATCAAAATGGACTCAAATGTCTATACACCAATGCACAGAGTATGAGGAATAAACAGGGTGAATTAGAAATTCAAGTAAAAGAGGGCAGATACGATATTATTGCCATTACAGAAACTTGGTGGGATGAAACCGACAAATGGAACATACAGCTAGAAGGATTTAAATTATTTAAAAGAAATGGACCAAATAAAAGAGGCGGTGGAGTTGCACTATACAGTATATAAGAAATAACTACGTCTCTACAGAAATAGAGCACAACAATGATGACAACTATCTTGAATGCATTTGGGTCAATATTAAAGGTTGTGGGGGAAATGACATTGCCATAGGTCTATACTACAGGCCACCCAACCAAGCAGAGGAAGTAGATGAACTTTTTGCTAGTCAACTAACTAAGGTATGTAGGAAGCACACCACAATAGTAATGGGAGATTTTAACTACCCTGACATCAACTGGGAAACAAACTCTGCACCAAGTGGAAGATCCAACAGGTTCCTAACAAACCTGGCCTGTATAGCCCTCCCCCCCACCCTGGAACCCCTAAAATATTTAAAAAACATTTAACTAAAAAACCCCTAATTCCCCGCTTCCTCCACCTCTCTGGGTTAATGAACCCGTCATCAAGGTGGGCCCTGGAAAGGGCAGGGGGGCATACCTGCGAGAGGGGGGACTCTCGCAGTCGTAGCAGGTCTGACCTCAGGTAAATCGTGATCTTCCGGCTGTGACA